>NC_136986.1:11213330-11356069 GCF_032717465.1 Coenobita brevimanus | reverse complement strand
CAAATTAGGATGTAAAATTCACTCCACGGGTCTGACTGCAACTCCTTAGGCAGGCCAAAATGAGTAAAGAACAGAATAAGTTGCTTTTGACTACTGACTTCGCCTGCATGCTTCTGATTGGTATAGCCTCTGGGTATCGCTGTAACATCCATTATGGTTAACAAATACTTGTTTCCAGCAGAAGTAGGAGGTAAAGGGCCCAATGATATCAATGATTACCCGGTAAACGGAGGTTCAACTGCAGGAATGGGAGTCAAAGGGGCCACAGGAAGAACTTGATTAGGCTTGCCCACTATCTGACACGTGTGACAGCTCTTGATGTACGCAGCAACTTGTCCCGCCATACTTGGCCACCAAAAATTATATCTTAAGCGCTGCACTGTCTTTCTGTTTCCCAAGTGACCTGCTAAAGGTCCCTCATGTGCTAACTGTATTAACGGCACCCTATACTGCACAGGCACCACCACCTGCACTAACCTCACCCACTCCTCCATCCATCGTGGGCGTGCCAGTGGGCGTCCATCGGCGATGTAAAACATTGTCTCTAATCAGGAACTCTCTCCTTACCAGCCACTCCACTACTTCTTTCTTCCCCTCACTCGAGCAAACAAGGGCTTTAATGTTACATCCTCCTGTTGCTTCACCCTCACCTCTGCTCCGGCCTAACACCCGCCAGCTCCTACTCAACGAGGACTGAGATATTAGGGACTGGTCGGGACACCTGGATTGCGATAGGGGGCGATCAATCCTCAGCGTCACCTCTAGTACACTCGACAGGGGGAGGAATGTCAGACTCCACACTGACATCATCATCACCTCTACCCTCAACAGTGACACTCTGTTCCTCAGGCGCAATGTTTGACGGTGGTCCTGCATCCCCGCAGTCGACCCCAGCGTCCTGAAATTCTCCTAATTCAGTCGATGGGCTGGGTTCGAATTTCCACACAGACACACTCAGCACCAGCCCTCTAGTGTCCTGGAGTGGGGAAGTGGGGCGGCAACCCTATGCATTTCCCCATTCCCACTCTCCTCACCCACCACAGCAACACTCTGCTCACTAGGTTCCTCCATTGGTGGCTCCTGCCTCATCACAGTTTCTGACCCCAAGAACCTGTGACTTCACCAGTTCTTCCTCCCGGGCTGCAACCTGTGCCATAGATCTTGTAATTGCACAGACCGGGAACATGGCTTCCACTTCTGCATCAACTTCAATACCAATTTCTGGGGCGTCACAAACACCTCTTTCTTCTGCACACAACAACTGGTGGGGAAGAGATGGAAATACTTTCTCCCAGCCAGTGGTCGTTCCCCAGCAGAAAATCTAATCCCCTCTACTGGCATTACATCAGCAACAGCTACTTGAGCTGCAGCCTGAACAATGCTAGGCAATCGAGTTCCACATGAACATAATCATAGTATTCATCTGAGTTCATGCCTCTCACACAGCACATACTTCCCTGAGTTTACAGGCCCTCCAGTCACGTTTTCTGCACACAGACTGTTGTGGCACAGGTATCACGAGCCACAGTAACTGGATAACTGATCTTATGAATTTTCACTGTGCCGTGACATATAAAAGGTTTACACCAGTCTAGGGACGATTTCTGAGGCAGTTCATCCGAAGGTGGCGTAGCATGGTTAGTGGTAACCTTTTCAGCCTGAGCTGGCAAGCGAGCACAGCCTATTGCTGAACTCCAGCTTTCCTACAGACTTCTCCCTCACTGTTACTTACTCTCCCAACTCCTCTCGTTCACTCTCCGACTCGGAACCTACAATTAGTGCCACTGGTTTGGCATTTTGGGAGGCCTTCCACTTAGGGCAGTTAGGGCTTGATGTGCCCACTTCTGTTTGCAAAAGTAACAAACTAGGCTTCGAACTGGATACAGGGCTCTTTCTCCCAGAATTCTTTTTCTCCTCTGTACTTCCCTTGGAACTGATTCACTGGGAGATTTGATCCAAGGCAGGGCCACTCACAGTCCTCTCCCTGAATACTGAAACTTCTCCGCTAAGGCAAACACCCGGTCATCAGCCCACGTCGCTACTTCCTTCACGGTCTTGAATCTCTTCTCCCTAATTTTAACACCAATTTCTTTGTCAGCCATGTTGGTAAAATGTTCCATCAAAAGCAGTTCATTTGCACCTCAAGCCATAAATGAAGCTGGCGCAAGGCTCACTCGAGCAACCACTCGTCTAACCTCTCCTCCAGATACCTGGCATAGGCCATATAGGTGCCAGCAGGCCTTTTCCAAGCACCACGGAACAACAAATCCGATAAGCCTCTTGGTCCTAAGTTCATATGCCTTCAGGATGGCTGTTTTAAATCTCATCATAATCATCTACATCCTCAGGGCTCAACCTATTATACACTTCCAAGGCTTTTCCCCTTCAGCACATTAGATACCAACCCCAATCCCAGCGCTGCCTTGGCCACTCTAAACTCCCTAGCTTCCTTCTTTCCTCAAATCTAACAAACCATTCTGTCACCTCTGTCCAACTCATCAAATGCTGGCACTAATTTTAGACTCCCTTGAGAACCAACTCCTTCCCTATCCTCTGCACGGCCTGAGGTTCTGGGTATCTGAAGTTGGTCTATTGGCAGTCACCTCCAAACGAGTCTTCTCCAGCTCAAATCGCATATTTTCAATCTGCAACTCCATCTCCTCTTGCACGCTGCATCTCCCTCTCCCTCTCTTCTTTTGCACGCTGCATCTCCATCTTTTCAACTCCAACTGCAACTGAGGCCTCCGGTGACAAGACTCCAGGGTATATGGGAGTGGAATGAACAACTCCATAGGGAAAGCCACTAGGACATACCTTGGGGGAACTGCTCTAAACTGGCTTCGGCGGCATCATAGATGGTAGGCTAGCGAAGGGTAGCGAAATGTGAGGCAATCTCAGCACCATAGTCAAACTCAGGGCTCACACGGGGAGTACCTTTGATATGTGCCTCTCGTTGCTATTCCATATTTTCCATATCCACAGTGGTGACTCCAGCACGTACGTGATCTGGGTGTAGACACGCGTGACTCCACATGGCGAGCAAATCAATGGCAGTACTGAATAACGAAATACTAATGCTGACTGAGAAACTACACACACATCAACTTCACCTTCAAAGTACAGAGAAAGCCAAGGCATAACGTGATATCCTAGCAAGAAAAAGGCACTGTTAGGGATATCTCTGGATGCGCAGGTCGCCACTGTTACGGTGGCGCCAGCCCGGGCGCTAGTTACAAAAAGACAACAAGTCAGCCTTAGATGATCGGCCTCCACTGCGTTGCAAAAATGTGTCAACGCAGACCCCGGCACTGACACTCCGCTAAAAACTAGAGAAAAAACTGCACAGAACGGAAAAACTAAAACGCAACACTCTGTACTTTGATAATAAAACGGAACAGCCTACCTATAGATCTAGCCTACTAAATGTCGTCACTACTGAAGTAAATACCGCCCGAGACAGTATACAGGAACACCTCCCACTTACTTCCGGTGGTGACGACTTTCTACTTAACCCGTGTCCAAGGGGGAACGCAGTTAACGGCTCACGATAGTTCTCACTAGCCTTGTGCAAGTAGATGGGATTGAATTGTGTAGGGGTTAGGGGTGTGTGTGTATGTACGTGTGTTGGGGAACGTTAATTAAGGCAGCGAGAGACTACGGTGAGCCAGACTGGCCCTCCAAAGACAACAAGGTCACAAAAACAAAATAAAATAACTACTTTCCTCAGTCAGCAACAAAAGAATAAAATAAATAAAAACGCCAGCTCGGCTCCTCTATACAAAATATGACTGGGGAGAGAGAGAGTGTGCACACACGCACGATACAGAAGCTAGCTGGGAAGAGACTGCCCCTGATCAAGGCTCGTGCACGGCCAAGCGCGAACGCATAATCAAATTAATTAATAAGAACTTATATTCGTGCCCCTCTCTCTCTCTACAATAAACTGGTACTTCTAATGCAAGCAAAACATCATTAAATATACTGGTAGCTCACACAAAGGACAATCAAAATAATCAAATGCATTCTCAGCATGGTACTTAAATAAAATTGGCCCTCAAGTGGCGGAACAAAAAGAAACAAAAGAACTTGTAGCACTCGCTAATATAAACTCCGCTTTAATGACGACAATGATACATACTGCATAATCCCCTAGCCCAGCTGTAACGGATACACCCGCGGGAACGGAAAGGCGGACAACGTAACAATATATATATATATATATATATAATATTTTCTTGGAGTATATCGTAGTTGTGGGTAACCTTCGGAGAAGGAGGGCCGAGAACATTGGAAAAAAAAAATATATATATATATTTTTTTTTTGGTATGGCACACACACACGGACGACAATAAACAGTTATGAGAGCATGGAAAAACACCTAACAGGTATCGTCCCTGCGAAATGATCGTATATGGTGCAGCGATTGGTCCTTTGGAAACATATAACATCACCTGTGTAGTGATGCTCGTAGTGGAAGGTGTTGCGTGAGGGTGGATAATATCTCTTGTTTTACAGCACAGAACCTAAAGACATTGTACTTATTGTGAGGAAATACTGCCAAGGATCAACATCACAGCATGGACAGAAAGGGACTCTCATCCGAGGAGTGGCAGAAGGTTCTGTTCGAGGAGGAGACGACAAGCGAGGAGGATGAGGAGATAAGCGGTGCTTCAAGTGAGGAGGACTGGGTTGAGATCGAGGAGCACACCCCTGAGGCGTCTGGACCACCACACCTGCCAAGACGGGAGTGGACACCAACAACACCGGTGTCCGAAGTTTCAACCCAGCCGTTGTCCCCACTTCAAGAACAGGCATCGTCTCCTCTAGGACCTGTCGGACCAAGAGCGATCGCTGTCTCTCCACCTCTTGCCTCCAGTTACCCCTTGGCCGGCCTGACGTCCCCGGCAGGGCCGAGTTATGTGACACTGGCACCTGCACGTCGTGCAATTTCTACACTGGAACTGGTGCAGGATGCGACTGTGTCATCCTCCCCTGGCCGGGCCCCAAGAGGAGACACCATCACGGACCCCGATGAGGAGAGAGTGTCATCGTCCTCGTCATCATCACCACCTTCACCGCCACGAAGACGCCGCGGTCCTCAGCGTGGCCATGGAGGCCGGCCAAGGGGTCGCCGAGGAGGCACAAGGGTGTCGGAACCCCGACCCACTGCGACCCGTGCAAGAGGTGTTGACGCACGTGACGAGGGATGGAGCAGTGGCCCATTCATGCCAGCAAATGGGCCCTTTACCGGATCCCCAGGGATGAAGGTGGATACTCCAAGAACTCCTCTGCGGTTTTTCCAGCTTTTCTTTACCAGGGAGTTGTTGGCGTACTTCACCCGCGAGACCAACAACTACGCAGCATTCTTGGGGACTGGTTTGGACTCATGGTTCATCTGCAGTGAAGAGATGATGGCCAAGTTCCTGGGGATCTACTTCATCATGGGGGTAGTGACAATGCCGACCATCAGGCATTACTGGCATCGGTCCCGCGTCCACAACTACCCCCTTTTTTCGCAAGTGATGAGTGGAAGGCGTTTTCGGGCCATCTTGAAACACTTCCATGCATTCAACTCGCTTGCCATCCCCAGGGACAATCAAGACCGGCTCATCAGGGTTCGCACAGTACTCGAGTACCTCCTTCAGCGGTTCCAGAACGTCTACCAGCCCGAAGAACATCTCAGCCTGGATGAGGGATCATTGGCTTGGAAGGGGAGGCTCAGCTTCCGCGTTTACAACCCAATGAAGCCTGCCAAGTATTCCATCAAGTTTTACATCCTGGCTGAGGCTTGTTCGGGCTACATCTGTAACTTGGAGGTGTATACGGGGCAGAGGAAGACCTTGGAGCAGACAGTATGGAGCCTCATAGAGCCGCTGAGGGATCAGGGATACAAAGTGTACATGGACAATTATTACAACTCTGTATCCCTGTGCAAACTCCTCTTCAGTGCAGGAACCTACGTGTGTGGGACCCTACGCCTGGCTAGAGGAGCACCTAAGCAGCTGCAGGACATCGCAAGGAACAAGGATCTACCGGAGCCGGGCATCACAGCGATGCACAAAGATAATGTGATGGTGCTGCTGTGGAAGGACAAGCGCATCGTCAACATGATCTCCACCTTCCACAGCGCAGACACCATCCCAAAGCGGGTTCGAGGGAAGACCAGGGCACGTGACGGGACGACCAGCTACGTCCAGAAGACCGTGGACAAGCCCGTCGTGGTGGATGACTACAATCGCCATATGGGTGGGGTAGACCACTTTGACCAGATGGTCCAGTATTACCCACTGCAACGCCGGACCGTCAAGTGGACCAAGAAGGTAACGTTCTACCTCATCCAGATGGCGATGTTTAGCACCTTCGCCCTGTACAAGAAAACCGTACGGAGGCAGGTCACTCTGCTGGAGTTCCTTGAAGAAATCATCAACAAGCTCCTCTTCTTTGACGAACCAGAGTGGCCTCCATCAGGGCACGTCATCCACCATGCCCCTGATCTTCCAGCCCAACGGCCAGCAGGACTCCCAGCACCTGATGCAGCACCACCACAGCTGCCAACACCACTGGCTCCTGCGCCACCAAGAGGGGACCCGGACCAGCCCGGAGCGCCACCTGCAGGAGGGGTCCCAGCACAGTAGCCACCACCACCATCACTTCAGCAACCAGCACAGGTGGAGAGGGAGCCATCACCACTTCCTGGTTCATCGGGAGAACCCGCTGTCACTGACATGCCCGGGCCTGCAGCTGCACCTCCAGGACGACAGGACCAGGGACACCCAGGACTCCAGCCCAGCAGGTGACGTCGCTTTGTTGACCACAGACTGCGGCTGGACAACACACTGGGGCACCAGCAGGAGAGGATCCCTAACAGGAGGAGGCTGCGGTGCACCCTGTGTTTCCTGGGCAAGATGAGGAGGGACACAAGTCACATGTGTCCTGTTTGTGATGTGCCACTTTGTTTAGGGGATTGCTTTGAACGGTTCCATACTGAGCAA
This sequence comes from Coenobita brevimanus, assembly GCF_032717465.1. Taxonomy (NCBI): domain Eukaryota; kingdom Metazoa; phylum Arthropoda; class Malacostraca; order Decapoda; family Coenobitidae; genus Coenobita; species Coenobita brevimanus. The sequence continues at coordinate 11,349,076 of NC_136986.1, read as the reverse complement.
AGTATTCCCTAGTGGAGTGTACACACACACAGACACACACTCACACACACACACACACACACACACACACACACACACACACACACACACACACACACTTACACACACACACACACACACACACACACACACACACACACACTTACACACACACACACAAACACACACACACTAACACACACACTAACACACACACACACACACACACTCACACACTAACACACACACACACACTCACACACTAACACACACACACACACTCACACACACACTAACATACACACTCACACACACTCACACACACACTCACAGACAGACACATACACACTAACACATACACTCACACACTCACACATACACTCACACACACACTAACACACACACACTCACACTACATAACTCCTCATCTTCAAATCCCTGGTCAAAGTGGATCAACACCCCTTGAGGAAGTGAGTTCTGCAAATTTGGTTGATATATATGATAATCTATTACCATTTCCTCTCCAATTTTCAGAGAAATAACCATTTTCTCCAACAGATTACATATATGAAAGAAAGTAAATCTCCACAGCAGTAACAATAGAAGTTATGTTTATGTGTAGTAGGTTATAACAATAGGAAAACGTCCATGGAAGATGTAATAGTATGTACAGATAGGGGGAAAAAAAATTGGTAGCATAGTCTTCTGGCAAGTGTGCAAGGAAATTACAGTGTGTGTAAAAGTTGGTAGCGATCGGAAGAGTAACCTCACTTTGTCGGCCAATTACTCGAAAACTATTAGACTTTTCGATTTCCCGTTACAACCATCATCAATACCGCTAAAATAAACGTATGATCAATACCGGAATGTAAGCTTTGGGTAGCGTTTTTGGGGGGAAAAGGCGAGGGAAATGTTTTTTTCACTCGCGGTTGTTATCAGTGACAAGCGCTCAGAGTAATCACCTCACTTTGTCGGCCAATTACTTGAAAACTGTTAGACTTACCGATTTTCTGTAACAACCATGATCTATACCACTAAATTCTACGTATGATCAATACCAAAATGTAAGCATTATGTTACGTGTTGTGCGAGAAAAGGCGGTGGAAATGAGTGTCTCTTCCCGGCTGTTACCATTGAAAAATGCTCGTAGTAATACTCTCTGTTTCTTGGCCAATTACTCGGAAACTATTGGACGTATCGATTTCACGTTTGAACCAAGATGAAGAGCAGTAAATTCTACATATGTACAATACATAACTATGTAATATTTCTGATAATAATTCGTTGTTACGTAGACGGGAACATTGCGTACACCTGGCACGCATCACGAAAGTCAATCACGCACAGAGTGCCTAGTACTTTTTTTCGATTTACTCGAGAACTATGAGGCGTATGGGGTTCTTATTTGAGATGGGGAAAGCTGGTGAATTGGGGCATATTACTATGTGATAAAAACATAAGGTGCCTGGGAAAACTTAGCTCTCAGAGGTCAGTGAAATTTTTCCGAAAATGGCTTTCAGTTTTTGGCCATTTTCTCGAAAAGTATACATCGTATCTAAACTGGATTTATTTTGTTAGAAAGCTGATGAAATTCTCTATAAAAACTTATTAGATCATTTTCCTGTATGATGGAAAACATTCAAACGGCGATGTTGGGAAGTGAAAAAAGTTTACTCGACCATGCTTCCAGGGCTAATAACTTTTTGTGCTGGTGTTTTCCTGTGTTTTGGTCCTGTTTATCAGATAGAACAAACATCGATGCATACCTGGAGATAGGTTTCATGGGAATACATGGATTTTTGGGTGGCGAAAATAAGGCAAGAATGTGTTTCACTCGCTCAAATTTGCCGCGCGCACGCTCCCCGGCCGGGCAGCTTCGTAGTGAAAAATCGTGAGCCAGAAAACTTACTGAAAGTTACCGTGCGCAAGAGGGTTAAGATGCAGTAAAATTAGCATATGTGTTAACGGGTTAAGCTGTTGCTGTTCTTCCTTCATTTCACCCATGAATGCATCTAGCTGTCCTTGCACCATCAGTTGTACTTCCCTCTGTTGTTCCTGTAATGCCCCTTGAAGTTGTTCATATCATTCTTTTTGTTTTTCATGTTGTACCTCTACTTATTCACTCTGTACTTGCAGCTGGACACTTTGTGCTTGTAGTTGGGCACTATGTGCTTGTAATTGTTCTTTGAGTTCTTTCTGTCCTTCATTCTGTGCCTGTAGTTGTGCTTGTCATAGTTTCATAATTGCAGCCAACGATGCCTCCTGCCTAGGTTGGCCTCTTGTCTGTACACCTTCTGCCTCCATGTCAAAGGTTAGACTTGCTGTAGCACTTAAATTATCCCACTCCTGACACCAGTGTTATGTTGCAACCCCACTCTGCCACAGGGTCCAACAGCAGTAGTTCAGTACAGGAAGGACGTTGCCCAGTGAGTTGTTCTTCCTATGGTTAGCCTTTAGGTGTACAGTACACAATATCAGGTGAAGCACTGTAAATAAACACTGGCTTCTTGTGTTCACTGTCTTTATTTTCCAAATAATTACACTTAATGCTTTCCAGCTTCACTATTCTCACAAGCACTGAAGCTATACAAACTTTACTAACTGCAATTACACGTAATGCTTGACAACACTTCACTTCTTTCACAAGTACCGATGATACACAAACATCAATAACACTTCACTGTTTGCCAACAACACCACACTGTCGTCACAAGTACCGAAAATATACAGACTTCACTGACATTGCACTGCACACAAACTGAACTGAAAACCCACTGAACTTTCTCTAGTCTCTTCCCCATCCTTATATGTCCTTAAATTACTCTAGATTCTAGAAACTTCCAGGACGCACTGTTGACGAGGCAACAATCAAAACAGTTACCAACTTGGAGACACCCAAAACATGCCAGAGTTTTCTTATATTACATAATACTCTAAGTCCATTGCCATACAAACTTAACTCTTTCATACATGGGGGCTTGGTGAAGAATCCAACTGCTCACATTCTTTCGACACAGGATTCGTCCAAATGAAATCCAACCTCTGGCACTCTATGACTCAGGATTCGTTCAAGTGAAATCAACCGTTCACACTCTTTGGACGTAGGTTGAGTCCAACCATATAATTTGCTGTATTTTTTTCACAATTTGTTGCTTGATCACCCTGATGAACTAATAATATATATATATATATATATATATATATATATATATATATATATATATATATATATATATATATATATATATATAAAAGGAATTACCATTGTGTATCGTTCACTTATTTTTTTCAGTGGTCATTTACTTACAGATAAATAAACATTTCGGCAATGATTATAGAATATTGTAGAGCATTTATCTGCGATCGATTTCGTAAAAAAAAAATAATGACACTTCCAGCTATAATAGAAAATTTTATATGGCATACGGAATAACAATAGTCATTCATCACGCCTGGCTGCTCTGAGTGAACTATTTCCTGTCATTTCATTCTCGCCCGCCCAGACCTCACGCTCCCTACATCCCTCACTCAGTGATTTGTGCGGCATCGAAAAATGATTACAATCATTTCATTCCCCTGCCCTAGTTTTTAACTGTATTGTTATGAAATTGATACATGTCACAAATGAATGAACGATCTTTGTAATATATGAAAAAAATAAAAGATATAAAATTCCATACTATATCGTTCAGCAGTGTATTCATTTATTCACTGACCTATACTCATATACAGTACTCACACATTATATTGTTTTCACAACAATTTGTTGTTTCAGCTGTAATAATAATAATAATAATCATAATAATAATAATAATAATATTATTATGATTATTATTATTATGATTATTATTATTACTACTGCTACATTTATTATTATTATCATTACCAGCCACAATAGTGAAGCTGGTATTGTACTCCCCATCTCTCCATCCGTCTGTCCGTGTTTCTGTTGCCACAATAACTTGCAACCGCTCAGGATATCATCACAAAATTTTACAGGTGTGTAGTAGGGATGAAAATCACTTACAAATTCAACACTAGTGAATATATATCAAGGTCTGTGTGTCTTGTACCATGATAACTTCGCAACCGCTCAAGTATCATCAAAAAATTTTACAGGTGTGTAGCAGGGATGAAAATCTCGTGGGAGTTTGAAATTGGTGAAAGTAGGCCAAGGTCATATTCCGAGCAGCGCAAGACATGTATCAGCTCGCGGCGGGTGTGACTTCCCCCTTGGGAGAGCCTCTAGTTATTATTATTATTTTTTTTATTTTTATTATTATCATTGTTATATATTATTATTATTACTATTATTATTATTATTATTATTATTATTCGAGAACAAACTCTTTCAATTGGTTAGATGGAACAAATGGCCATAACATCTACAAACGTAGCCTCTTTATTTCTAACAATGTTTCCAGATGGGATTTCACTTTCGCCTATGATCAAACTGCTGTTAAATTCGCCATGGCCACGCCGGTCATAACACCCAGTTGGCTGAACTTCTACTACCCTTTGAGTGGCCAAGTGTGGATCGGTGTCTTGGCTTGTACGCTGACTGTCTGCTTCACACTTGTCAAGGTAAACATGCAACTGGTCAGGCACAGGCACTTCCAGTATTAGTAATACCATGCAGCAGAAAACGGTTCACTAAGTTATATTGTTATTATTATTATTATTATTATTATTATTATTTATTATTATTATTATTATTATTTATTATTATTATTATTATTATTTATTATTATTATTATTATTATTATTATTATTATTACTGTTGTTGTTTTGTTGTTATTATTAATATCATTATTAATTACGAAGCGGGATGTTCTCAATTAGCAGCCCGGGGCCGTCATCCAGTGTTAGTCACACACGTAAATATATTTTCACAAGGCAGGTGCTTCTGTTTAGCTCCTTCAGGATTTGTACACAAATGTGCTTTACTCTAGCGAAGCACAATATGGTTCTTCATTTTAGCGAAGTCCCGTATGGTACCAAATATGTCTATTGCCATTGTTTTTTATTGTTTTATACTCACCGAGGACAATGATGCATTTAACCCTCTCATGGTTGCGTTTTCATGTTCTTCCCTTTTATATAACATGAGCCAACAGTATATGATTTTTGTTTAGGTGAATGTGTCAGTGGAGACAATTGCTTGTTCTCGTACCATTAACACTCTCTTGGTCAGGTTAATTCTATTATCATTTCCAGTTAACTCCAGACGATAGGTTCAAGTGAGTCTTTAACATGAGACTCACAGGTGAAAATCATAGTGAGCAATAAAGAACTATACGGAAAAATATATCTTTTATTTTACAGCTATAAGTACAACGACTCTTCTTGGATATATTAGTTTCATGTAATAAGAAAAGAAAGAATATATATTGCTGTTTTTATATATCTTTAAATACTTTGCTGCAAGACATATTTACGGTATAGATGAGTAAAGAATGGGTTTGGATTGTTACTGCTCACGTCCAGCCTCCACTACAGCCACCACTGTCATGTAAGTGGTAGACTACTTCACACTTGTTGATTTCTTGAAACTACAGCATGGAGTTGTTAATTAATTCTGCTTTCAAACATTTTTTTCTTTTGGTCTGCCCTTCTCAATGAAGAATGATCTTAAGCCATTCCTAATATAATGACCTAAAAAAAATATACCTTCACTGTAACCAGTACCTGACCATTCTATTATATTTTCAAACTTCAGAGCGGGCTATATGTATTCGAAAAATTACATTAGGAAAATCAGAAAAAGAACAAATTTATCTTACCAAACTGGACACACCAAACAACTCCGCAAAAAAAAATGGCGCAAATGACCTCATTAGAATTCTGTGTCTTCCTGACGGTAGTAGATACACGGAGGTGCACTTTCTTTCATGTCTGGTATTATCAAAACCATTCCACTGTCCGAAACTTCACTGGTTGCCCCTATGACACAATAAAACAACAACTAACCGATATCGTTGTATATGTATATCTTTGTATATGTATGTTTCACAGATTACGAGGAGAAAAACGTGGCAATCGCAACATGGAGTGCTGAGTACTGGGTCGGTGGTGATGGAAGCTGTGGGCACCCTGTGTGGCCAAGGACTGTATGGACGCCTCTCAACCAGCCACTCCAACCACATCCTGGTCGGCACTTGGTTGTTCTTCAGTGTGGTGGTGGGCACAGCATATCGCGCCAGCCTCATCGCTTCCCTCACCCTCCCAAGGCTGCCACCCAGACCAGAGACAGTTGAGGAGATGGTCAAAGTAGTTGACAGGTGAGATATCGAAGAACAAATGTTTGGATGCAAAGGTGCTGGATGAAATTGAAAAGTGAGTTACTGCTGGGCCCTTTGGTTATTTATCTTTACTTTATCACCGCATCCACATACTTAATCTCTCAGGAGTTCTATTTTTCCTCCCGTTCACCAACACATCACACAGTGAGTTAGTTTTCACCCAGCATCTGGTGTTTTATTCAAATCCTTCGATACGTTACTTTCAGGCCCGACTGTTCAAGAGCAGGGCAACACTGCAGGAATCAACAAATGGTATTCTCGAATACATAATCCATATAGACCATACTTGAAATATTCCATCCCACAATATTCATCTCCACCTTTCCTTTTATTTTTTTATTATTTTTGCTTACTGCTCTTGTAATCATTTTAACTTCCACGTGCACTGTTCTCCAGAGACATCACTGCCATACTCTCTTTCGCTTATGCTCCTTCCAGTGTCTGCCATAATACATGGACTGGATCAGCACATCCTGTAGCACTCTAGAGTTTATCCAGTTCATTGCTTATGGTATATTGAGACACTTGTGTAACTGTATCATTATTATTCCTTTGCTGAAATAAGACAAATGCATGGAATGTGCTGTAATAAACGGTATACAGAAAGGTCAAATAGTAACACTATAGAACTTGAGTTGTAATACTAATTAAATAATTTTTATTTGTACATGTTACAGGGTGACAATAGACTCTTCTGATGGTACATACAAGAAGTTCTTTTTGGACTCTGACTCAAGTGCCTTTAGAGAACTTGGGAACATGATGGTCGGGAGACATGTAATGGACGGACTCAATGCAGCTCTGAACATGAAGTGAGTTGGTTTTACTTACAGTGATACCCTTTTTCTTAAAAAAAACAGAAGGAAAACCAAATGACTAAAAAACACACACACACACACACACACACACACACACACACACACACACACACACACTAGCTTACTGGTGTCCTTCATTAAAAAAAAAAACTCTAACAGTTGGACCTCAACAGCTGTAGGATGAAGTTTGGGGAGAAACAACTCTGGGGAATCAGGTTCAAAAGAGATGCAGTTCGCAAAATAAAAGATTTCTCATAGGCGGAAGTTGTGCATTATGGCACTGTGACATTCAAGTCATGAGCACTACCACATGCCCGTGCAGCACAGAGGAAGGTATGGAGAGGCGGCGCAATGGATGCAATTTCGTCTAAGCATTTGACATAAAAGTATCTGTGAAATAATAGATGGGAGCAACATTCCTTCTTACCTGTAGGGGAGGTAGTTTATTTGTTGTATCAGGATTATTGATAATTCAAACAGCTTTATTCCATATTTTGTCCAGTTGTTTCAGTGCAACCTCTCCACGTCCATTCCACAAGATGAGCAGTATTCCAGCTGTGAGCGCACATGAATCTTATAAACGAGCTAACTGCTCGTCCGTGAAGAAGCTACGAACTCTATACAAAAATCCAAGTTTCTTTGAGGCGGTTCTAGCAAGTGATCTAACACGAGAGGTCCAGCTGAGGGCAATGTTAAGTGACATGGAAATTTCAATACTTTTGGAAATAGTAATATTAGTAGCACTGAAAATAATATAGGAATCTGGCAATATGTGCCTATTAGTAAACTGTATGTATTTGGTGTTACTAGCAATAAATGAGACAAGGTTATTTTGTCCCCATTCAGTGATCCAAGCTAAGTCTCGATTTATGGAGATGGCTGTGTTAAGTTGTGAGCTGCAGATATTTAACTTTGTGAATGGGTGTTAATGAACTGTGAAGTGTTGAGTCATCTGTGTAAGAATGAATGGATTATGAGGGACAGATAAGACATCATTAATATGAAATAAGAATATTGTTGGAGCCAGAATTGATCTTTGTGGCACGCAGTTGTTAATGGGGTGGAAATTTGAATATACATCATCTACTTTTACTCTGACATTTCTGTCGCTGAGATATGAGGAAATCAGAGGAACAAAAGACGTTAGTCCATAGCAAGGGACTTTGGATAGCAGGGAACGGTGTCACACTATCAAAAGCTTTAGAAATATCAAGGGCTACTGCATGAGCCTCTCCACGTTGGTCAATTGATTGATGGATGGTGTGATTTAGGAGACTGAGTATATCAATGGTGGATTTTTCTTGGTGATAGCCATACTGCCTATCACTAATTAAGTTTTGGGATTCAAGATGCTTAACTATGTGTTTATTGACTGCAATTTCAAATACTTTACAAATAGAAGACGTAATACCTTATGGTCTGTAATCAGAGGGTCAGTGGAACTTCCTGTCTTCGGAATTGGGTGGATATTGGCTTCTTTCCAAGAATTACGGAATGAAAAAGTACGTATGCATACTCTGAATAATTTAGCCGGAGGAGAAGAAAGTTCTGGGGAGCAATTTTTCAAAACAACTGGAGGATTTCCATCTGGGCCTGCAGCTTTGTTGGTTGGTAAAATGTCTACGATGGATTTTATGTACAGTATTTAGCCTGTATTTAAAGTGGAGCAATTTCGGGAGAGTCAGATTCTAGTGCTGGGACATTCTGGCTGACTTCTTGTAAAGTAGCAATTCTTGCAGACGTATTGGTAAGGATATTCGCTTTACCACGCGGGTCATTTGTAATATTATCGTCTAAGATTTTAGTTGGGGAATGGGTGATGACTTGTTACATAATTTATTGGTATTTCGGAGATACGGTGACTGTCATAATTAAAGTTACTGGGATGTTTGCAGGAATATATTTGATTCTTTTATGTATGTAAATCTTTTGCCACATACATTTGCAGTAGAAAAAAAAAAAAAACTTTTACTGTATATGAAATAAAAGAAAAAGAAAAGAAAAAAACGTATCGGTATTATCACTTTTCTTACGAGTATTGTTTGTTCTACTTTACGTACCGATATTATGCATCCTCTTACGTTACTGTTTAAAGTAAGATAATTTTATATCATGATTTTTTAAAGTGTGTCCGAATCAGGGTGTAAGCACCAGATCCCGTTCCTTGAAGTCTAGCAGTCCCTCTACATACTGTACGATACACCTTCACATGTCACCACTTCGGCGCTAACATCCGCTGTCCATATATAAAACATGCTAAGGCTGTCTCACACAGGACTGGTGTACTGGTATCAGCGAGGTTGTCGTTTCGACATGTTAGCGGGTCTGATAGCAGGTCAGTAAAGTCTGCTTATAATGAAATTCAAATCCATAAATTGTTCCTGCCCCAGCAGGGGTCTGAACCCGCATCCATTGGGATATGAGAACACTTTTCCACCGACTCGGACACCGATAGATAACGATAATTATCACCCAGGGTCCGTTCCTTAAACCTCATTATCGTCCGCCTTTAGCAAGGTGGAACGATGATATTTTTGCCAGTGTCTGTGTGTCTGTCTGTATGTGTATCTGGTCCCAACATGTCTCGAAAAGTTGTGGACGAATTTTCACCAAACCTTCGGGAAATAGCAGCTATGTGGATGTGCAGACGCCAGTTACTTTTGGTGTGGATTTGATCAATGACGGCCGAATGTTAGCTGCCATAACTGTTTTTTAATATGGATGGGCATTTTTGCGAAGAACGGGGATTCAATTCCGTAGATTTTTGTGAATCTTCAGATTTATCTTGTAGGTAATTTGTACCTTATCCAACGACATATTTTGGCAAATGATTAGCATTCGGCCCTTGAATGCTTTTGTGTCCTTTATTCATGTTTCCTCAGACGACATTATTCAGCTTTAGGCAGATCTCTTGTCATGAAGGGGTAAATGATGTCCGATCCGTCCTCACCTGTTTGAAAAATCTCTCCAGACCTGAATGCCATTGCTTGGAGACAGCATGGATGAAAAGTCAAATGTCACCAGACTGAAGGTAACAGTAGAACGTAGGGGTCTCGCTAGTGCTTTTGTCGACTGTATTTATTCTCGACCATTTATAGCAGTGACTTCCATGTGATGTAATTACTTAAAACAATTACTTATTATCCGGAGAAGACAAACTATAATTCTGTATGGTGATAATTTGTGTGGTATTTTTGACCTCACAAAGAGTCATGGCAATAGTTTGACAACAAATAAAGCTGGAGGAACACAAATTATAACCATAATTGAGCAACACGTATGATGATTTTTTATTTTTTATTTTTTTCACAGTATATTATAAATACACTTTTTAGCCAATGGCTCTGAATCTCCGAAACTTTACCATACTGTTCCGAGAGTTTAAAAAAATGCAGGTAAACACACTGATACAATTTTCCGTAATAGCAAAAATGAATTTGTTTTAGGTTTAGTCTGTTCCCCACAGCAATGCATCTCTCTTAGACACAGGCCCGTATTATCGTTGGGTAAGAAGGCTCCCTAGCACCTCATATGCAGCAATTTATCTTTTGATGTGGCTGGTTAATATCCTTTTGTACGTTGTTTATGTACAGTAGAGCACGGCGATGTTTAAAGGATTTGCATAACCTCGTATACCAGTAAGGTAAAATAACCATGGTAAATCACTTGAGGGAAGATGTTAAGGAGCTTTCATAGCCATCGATAATTCTGGCCACAATGCCTAATTGAACAGAGGCCCCTGCTATATGAAGTATATATGTTGCATGTAATTCACAGTGAACTTAAGAGTACTGTCAGGCATTACTGAGAGAAAACACAACGCGGTTGTAATGGATTTTTTTCTCTTTGCACTAAAATGTTCGGTGGTATAGTGACAGAAACTTCTAAACTTAGAAACCGTGGACTAAATCGCCATAGTTCAGTCAGTTTTCATAACACGTCTGTTCACTATATATTTTACTTTATTGTTATATATCAGCTGGAATACTGCTCGCCCTTGTGGAATGCATGTAGAGAGGTTCCACTGAAAGAACTACACAAAATTCAGAACAAAGCTGTTGGAATTATTAATAACCCTGCTATTATATATAAACTACCTCCCCTACAAGTAAGATGGAATCTTGCCTCCCGTGCATTAATTTAAAGATACTTTTCTGGGAAATGCTCAGACGAACTTGTGTCCAATGTGCCACCTCTTCATGCTTTCCCCCGTGCTACATGGGCATCTGGTGGTGCTCATGACTGGAATGCCACACAGCCATATTGCAGAAATTCAGTCTATCAGAATTCTTTTATTCTCCGAACTGCATCTCTCTGGAACTCGCTTCCCCAGAGTTTTTCCCCACAAAACTTCAACCTACAGCTGTTCAAGTCGAACTGTTACAGATGCTTTATGGAAGGACGATGCCAGTATGTGTGGTGAATGCATTATTTTTTTTTCATTTGTTTTTCCTTCCTTTTTTGTTATTAGAGGAAAAAAACTTACTATCCCACACGATTACACTGAGGACCTTCTCAGAATGAAAAGCCAGATTCTATCTATCTCTCTCTGTACCTAGGCTGCTTCCCCCAAGGAAAGGGAGGTAGCCGAGACAGGACGACACACTCCCAATTTACTCATCCACTCAAACACATTCATTCGCATCTTAGCCTCAAAGGGGAGAAGTGACAGATCCTCACCGCACCACACTGCACAAGGGTTAACTGCGCAGTGCAACCAGTGACATCCACAGCAGGGCCCGACAGCAGAGCTGATTTATCCCTGCCACATCATAATAGACCCATCCCTTTACCCACACCTGACCTGATCAGCTGATCAGACCAAATGCGGGAGAATATCCCCTCAGGACTGCGTCATCATTTATTCATTCACAATTTCTCTCCATTTATTTCTGTCATGCACAGCCACTCTTCCTTGCTCAACAGACATCCCTCTTGCATCCAGTGCTTTCTTCACACTGTCCATCCATCCCATTCGTGGTCTTCCTCTCAGCCTTACACCTCTCACATCAGATCTAGTTATCTTTTTCACCAATCGCTCATTATCCATTCTCTCCATAAGCCCAAACCATCGCAACACCATCTGCTCAACTCGATCAGCCATCTCCCAAACAAGTCCAGTTTTCCTTTGCATTTCATCATTTCTTACTTGGTCTATATGCGTCACTCCACACAAACTCCTCTTGTCCTCTCTGCTACACCCATAGTCCATGTTTCAGCCCCATATAATGCAGTCAGTACCACAACACCCTCATACAGCCTTCTCTTTACATCCATTCTAAGCGAACAACATCTAAACAATTATTCATTCCTCCCAGCAGCTTTCCTACTTCATTCATTCCAAACTTCACTTCTGCATCTATTCTTCCATCCACTGCAACATGTGACCCTAAATACTTAAAACACTATCTCCTTAAGCAACTCACCATTCAGAACTATATTAATCCTCCTAACATCACTCCCTGCCTAGACACCGTTCGAAGCAAAGCTCTGGCCAGTCGTTCTCCTTCACTGGACTTAGTCCCAGTTATAGAGAAGCATTTTTCGCCAGTTTTCCTCTTTTGAGACTCAGTCTCAGGTATTGAGAGTGATTTTCTCTCCTTTACTGTACTCTTAGCTGGACTCTGTTTCTGCACAGACAGGCACTGTGTGATTGGGAATGTGTGGATATCGTGTGTTTGCGTGTGTATGACTGTGTGTGCGTGTGTTTTTTCATGGCTAGCTGTTAGTGTCCCCCAACGTGGTAAGACGCCGAACCTTGAAGGGGTGCCGTTAGGGCACTTCCATTAGAAGGGGCCTTAAGGGCCTGGTTATTGGAAGCATTGGGAGCGGCTTTTCAGTTTGAGCTAGGACAAGTCCCTCACGGGACAGTAGAGGGCAGGGAGGTTTAGGTCCTCGCTACTGTAGGGCCTTTTTTTTTTTTTTTTTTTTTTTGCCGTGTTTTTTTTGTTTTTTTTCCAGTGAGTATCTCTGTGTTTGTGTGTGTGTGTGTGGTATATGTGTTTGAGTGTGAGTGTCTGTCTGTCATGAAGGGATCCAGCATCCCTAGACCTTCAGGGACCCCCCTATCCCTTCTGCTAAACCCTCCACTGCAAAGTCCAATGTCAGGACGAAGTGTGAGCGGTGACTCTCCTCGGGACCTCGCACTCATCGTTAGGGGAATCCCCTACCACTCCCCCCTCTGCTGGGTCTAAGGGGACTGCTCCACTCCCACGTTATGCCACCTCTACTGCTTCCTCTTTGGCCAGATCAGTCAAGGTGGCCCGAGTTCATGAGGTAATGAAATAGGCACCTCAATCCACTCCCTCTCCTCCCTCCACCCTTGGCAAACATGCTCATGCCCATGCTGCACCACCCTGCTTATCTTTCGCCACTTCACCGCTGTCTTCTTCAAAGGCCCATCCCAGTGCCCGCGTGAGCGACAACACCGCTTGGGAGCCCCAGACGGAGACCACTGCTGCCAAGGCAACTGCCCCCTCAGGCACCCCGCCTGCCCCTGCTGCCATTACTGCTACCGCTGTTCCTAATGAAGAGGGCTGGATCTCAGTGTTGCTCGCAACACCGAGAAACAAACAGATCCCAGCACTATGCTTGGCTGCTCCTCAGAGGCCCCCACCTGTGCCATGCCCCTCAGTCTTGGTCTGGCCCCCTCCACCTCCCCCCTCCAGCTTCCCGGCCTTTCATGTCCCGGTCCAAACAGGATTCACAACCAGCTACGGCATGGCCCAAGCCCTCGAAAGCCACCTAAGGGGGCTGGCCATCACGAACCGAAACAGCCGAGACGACAGCTGCATGCTTATCCCGCGGGATGAGGAGACCTACCTTCAGCTGAAGGCGCTGGTGGAGGACGAGGCCCCACTCCTGAAGATCGTTGAGCTGCAGCGGGACGAGCGGCTCACCAAGGCCGCTGTCATGGGTTACCCCAGGCACATGCCAGTGAAGATCCTCCTGCAGCACCCCCTAGTGGAGGAGGCCAAGCGCTGCCAAAACCAGCCCACACGGGAAGAGACACTGCAGGTCACGGTCTCCCTGGGGGGCCCCCTTGTGCCTTCCCTTGACCTAGGCAACTGGAGAGAATTCCACCTGCACCCCTTCACGCCAGAGCCGCTCCGGTGTTACCGCTGCCAGTGGTATGGCCACCATAGGGCCAACTGCCATCGCTCCCCAGTATGTGGCATTTGCAGAGGCAGCCATGACACGAAGCGGTGTCTGCCAAAACTCAGTGCAAAGGAGCCAGTGATCTCCCAATGCCCCAACTGCTCGAGATCATACGATGCCTTGCACCCCAGCTGCCCAGCCAGAATGAAGAGAGTCCTGCAAGGGCGTGAGCGGCAAGTGACATGGGTGCAGGAACAGCAGGCTGTCAGCTTTACTCCAGCCCCCCCCAGGCACTTTCATATGAGGGCAAAAGCGCCACCCCATGGAACAGACACCCATCAATGAGGCGGAATTCCCTCCTCTGCCAACCACGCCGAGCCTGCCTCCATGCAACGAGACACCAGTCCCTCCACCACCTGCTCTCATCCAGAGCATCACCTCTGCGGAGGTACACTGTCCGAGCTTGCCACTGCAGGACCCAACACCTGGGATCACTTCCAGCCCCCCCAGGCCCCCATTCAGCGGGAGCCCGTCTTCACCCTTGAGGAGCTCCGCTCCATAGGCATGCAAATAGTGGAGGCCCTAGCCATGGGCATCAACCAATGCCTAGGAGTAATGTGCTCTACAGCCCCAGTCTCGGCCGCAATCAACAGGATAATCGATCAGGCCATCGAGAAGAAGCAGAGCAGCGCCCCTCAGCCAGCTCCCAGGCCAGCGCCCCCTACAGGGACTACCAGATGCCTACCACGCAGGACGGCTCACCCAACATGGAGGACGCAGCCCCGATCCACTGCTGCCTCATCCCAGGGGGTTCAGGAGCCTAATCTTCCACCTCCTCCACCAAAGCAAGCACCGGCACCAGTGGCAGCCGACACGGTGGTCAAGGCCCCGGCCTCCCTGCCTGGCAGCAGCCCCCTGACTCCCATGACCTGTGAGTAGACCCCACAGACCTCCGCTTAATACAGTGGAATTGTTTGGGGATCAGGCACAAGCTCCCCCTCCTGCAGGTGGCAGTCGCCAGGGATCAGCCCCATGTGTTTCTCCTGCAGGAGACCTTACTCCCTGACAACTCCTCCTTTCTGCTCCTTGGATACAACTCCCATCTCTTCCCCTACAAATGCTAGACACACAAGGATGTGCCATACTCGTACAAGATCACGTGACCCTCTGCCTTTTTGTGGACCAGGTGTGGAGGTGCAAGGCATTGTGTTACACCTGGCATCCTCCACACTAACTGCATACAATGTATACAAAAGCCAGGGGGGCACTCTCGATGTGGGAGAGCTGTTCTCCCACGCTGCCTCAGGTCCTGTCTTTATCGGGGGTGACTTTAATGCCCATCATGACTTTCTCACATCACCCGTTCCTTCCAATGAGGCAGGACGGCTCATCTCACTCATTCTTGAGGAGATGGATGGTGTCTCCTTACTAAAAAACATTCACGAACCCACCCACATTCGGGGAGGGTGCCTGGATCTATCATTCATCTCCACTCCCCTTGTTGGCTCGACACAGTATTGCTCTACCCACGCCTAGCCAGCGATCACTTTCCAATTCAGATCAGGCTGCCGCTCACGCCCCTCTCTCCCCCCCACCTCCCCCATTGAGGTGGGACCTCAGCTAAGCTGACTGGGCTGCCTTTGCCAGAGCCTTAACCATAATTTTCGAGGCCTATACTCCACCCTAGACCTCGAGGGTAGAGCAGGTCAAGTTGCTAGTGCTTTTGCACAGCGACAGGGTCAGGGAACTGAACCATCGACTTAGCGCGGCACATAAGCAGTACCGGCGGTGCCGCACATCCCTGCACCGCCGATACTTTGCTGCTGTAATGCAACATGCCATGTTTGAGAAACGCCGCATGAAAGAGGAGGCTTGGATCAGATGGTGCAGGACTTTGGACTCTCACTTCATTCTTAGGGAGATGTGGAAGAGAATCCTGTCTATCTCTGATCCACGTCCCCCCTGTCCACCCTCTCACCCTGACCCAGCCGCTGAGGCCAGCCATCTCGTGCAACACTTCGCTGACCACTCCGTCTCTCACAACCTCCTGCAGTCCGTTAGTGACAAGCAGGTGCAGTTATCTACCTCTCGTCTTGCAGCAATTCAGGCTGCCTGTGAAAGGCCTGACCCCGCTGATGTACCCTTCACCAGCTGGGAACTGCACAAAACTCTGCTGCACAGAGGAGACACTGCTCCAGGGCTCAATGGACTAACCTATTCTCTGTTATCACATGCCGGAGATTGTGGAAGAGATCGTCTCCTTGATCTGCTCAACCTCTCGTGGTCTGAGGGCCGCTTACCAAGGTCGTGGAAGACAGCCATCATCCACTCGATCCCTAAGCATTGTGATCCCTCCGCCATGCGCCCTATCTCACTTCTTAGCTGTGTTGCTAAGACGGTGGAGAGTGTGGTGCAAGCTCGCCCTTCCTGGCGCCTGGGCCCGCTACACCCGAGGATCTTTGCCTATCACTAAGGCAGGAGTGCCACCCACTGCCTGGCATCGTTCCTCAGGGAGCTCAGAGGGGGAAGGGGAATGGCTGTCTTCCTCGATCTTGAGAAGGCTTTTGAACTGGCTAGCCCTGTCATCATCCAGGCTGCTCTAGCTGCCAGAGGAATAGGGGGTAAATTGGTAACATGGGTGGGAGATTTCTTTGCAGGCCATCAAGCAGGGGTCAGATTTCAATGGCATCTTTCCCCGTTCTATCAGCATAGCAACGGCATGCCTCAGGGGAGCGTTATAAGCCTGCTGCTTTTCAATGTCTTGATGGAGGGACTCTTAACAGTTGATTACGGATGGGGGGTTACTCTACTTTGCTACACCGATGACATGGTGCTAGTATTCACGAGGAGGGACTGCTACGCTCAAGCCCTCTCCGCTCGTCCCAAACTTCATGTAAAGTGCACCAAGCTGGGCTTGAAAATCAGTTTCAATAAGACCAAATGCCTCCCCTTTGGCTTATGCCCCCCAGAATTCCTATTGTTGCTTGGTGGCTACCAACTTTCCAACGTCACTCTCCACCAGTATCTGAGGGTCTGGGTTGAGAGTGGCCAAACAAATCAGATACCTGCAGGAGCGTGCTGCCACCTGCACTGCTGCCCTCAGGTATCTCAGGTAGCCTAGGGGCATCCTTCAATGTCCTGAGAACCTTTTACGTACATGCGGTCCATTTGCTTGTGGACTACAGCTCTATATGCCTGACTGGCCTTGCCCCCCCATCTGCAAGGTCGTTAGAGGTCCTGCAAAATGACACCCTGAGAGTCATGTTGGGATCTCCCATTGGACCCAAATTGTGAACCTAAGGGCTGAGGGTGGTTTGCCGTCCTTGGAGCATCGCACTGATCTTCGGGCTGCAGTTACCACCATCCAGGTAGTCCAGGATCGGCCACATCTGCCAGTCTCAGCCCTCCTCAGGCTCCTCTTGAGCCGCCCACCTGACCCTCATCCAGAGCATGATTGGGCCTGCACCACTGCCGCCTTAGTGCACAACCTGGGAGCCGCCCCTGATATCTGTAGGGAACCCGACTCTCCCTACCCTGGATACACTTATCCACTGCCATGGGCTCCAGTTCCTTACAAAATACACTGCCTCACTGAAGATCACCCACGTGCTTCCATTCCCGCCCTTCTTCGACAGGAGGGCCTCAGCAGGGTGGCTGCTCTCAACTCCCCTGACTCCGCCACGTACTACACAGACAGATCTGTGTGTTCTGATGGATCCGCTGGGTCTGCGTTTGTCTTGAGAACACACGTTGAATCATGGCGACTCTCCCCGGGGGTCTCTGCCTTCCAGGCAGAACTGGTGGCAATTCTCTGGGCATTGCGCCATGCACAGCTCCATCAGCAACGGCGCGTCATCACCCACACTGATTCGCTGTCATCCCTTCAGGGCTTGCGCTCCTTTTCGTGAACTGACATCTCACTCCTAACTGAGATCTATTCAATCACCTGCCTCCTCACCAGCAGAGGCACCACAATCACCCTACATTAGATTCCAGGGCATGTCGGGATCCTTGGCAATGAGCAGGCTGATGCTGCGGCACGCTCAGCTTGCTCTCTCCCGGGAATTACGTTCCCACTACTCCCCAGCACCTCTAACACCATTGCCACCTTGGCTGGCACTATTGGCAGGCTGTCCAGGGAGAATCATCAAATGTGTGTCGCTGAGGGCTCTCGATCTGCCCTGTGGTATGCCATAGCCACAACATATCTACCGCTCCTGCCCTCACCAGGCCTGCCTAACTACTTAGTAGTACATCTCCGATGATTACGTTTGGGATTCCCGTCACAGCCAGATCGCCGGGGTTGCACCTGAGCCATGCCCCCATTGCCTTGAGAGGGTTGAGGAGCCCCTAATCCACTATCTCCTCGACTGCCCAGTCACTGCCTGGCCCAGATCTCACCCCGACGCTGGCTTTGCTCAGTCTGAAAACGATCTTACTGACGCAGCTGGCCTTGTTGCTCATGCCCCTTTTGGTATTCTACTATCCCTAGTGAGCGATTACCCACTCCTAAGTAATTCAGCAAGTGCACTGTTGGTTTTTTTTTTTTATGTGAGGAAGAAGGAACCAAAGGCCATGAGCCCGCAGTAACAGTTCCCTCCAAGAGAAAAACAAAATACAATATAGAGCCAAATTCAAGATCCGATCATTTTGAGATGCCTGGACACACTGCGTTTAAAAGACTGGAGATCATAGGCAGCAGGAAATACAGACAGAGGGAGACAGTTCCCGAGTTGACCTGTTGCATAAATGAAAGACTGGGAGTAACGGTTAATTCTTGCATTAGAGAGTTGGACAGAAAAAGGAAGAGAGTCTGCTGCCAGACGGGTGCTACGCGCCCGTCGTAGAGGTGGAGGAATGCAAGCAGACAGTTCAGAGGAGCAGTGACCATTAAAGTAGCGATAGAAAAGAGATAAAGATGCAACAGTGCAGCGAAGAGACAGAGGTTGAAGGGAGTCAGTAAGAGGAGGAGAGTTAATGAGATGAAAAGCCTTTGACTCCACCCTATTGAGAAGAGCTGTATGAGGGAAGCCTCCCCACACATGAGAGTTGTACTCCACACAGGGGCGGATAAAACCCCTGTATAGAGTCAACAATTGCGCAGGGGTAAAGAAAGAGCGGAGTCGGCTTAGCACACCCAATCTCTTGGAAGCAGATTTTACAAGAGATGTAATATGATCTCTTGTAAAATCTGCTACCCTGACAGGCTCTTAGGTTGCCCGTGCCCACCAAGTGTGGGCAAATATCCAACAACAACAACTCCTAACATCTACTGACCTTGTACACTTCATCACTTTACTCTTATTCTCATTTACTTTCAATTTCCTCCTCTCACACACCCTTCCAAACTCCTCTACCAACTGTTTCAATCTCTCCTCTGAATAAGCCACCAGTGCAGTATCAACTGCAAACAGCAGCTGCTTCAATTCCACTCTCTGCCATCAACATTCACCAGACTCAGACGTCTACCTAACACTCTTGCATTCACCTCCTTTACAACACATCCATATAAATAATAAACAACCAAAGCAACATCACACATCCCTGCCACAGCCCCACTCTCATGGGAAACCAATTGCTCACAGTATTCCCCACTCTTACACACGCCCTACTATTTACACAAAAACTTTTCATCCCTTTCAGTAACCTACCATCAAGTCCATACAATCTTAAAACAGTCCACAAAGCCTCCCTATCAGTTCTATCATAAGCTTTCTCTAAATCCATGAATGCCCAAAACACATCCTTGCCTTTCGCTAAATATTCTTCACACACCTGTCTCACAGCAAACACCTGATCCATGCATCTCATCCCTCTCCTAAACCCACACTGCTCATCACCAATCACTCCTTCTGTATCCTCTCTAACTCTCTTAATAAACACTCTACCATACACCTTACCTACAACACTCAACAGACTTTTACCCCTCAAGCTAGTACATTCATACTTATCACCCTTGCCTTTATACTGTAGAACAGAACCACACAGGCACTTGCCCAGTCAATTGGCACCATGCCTTTAACAAAGCACATATTCAACAATCTTACTAACCAGTCAACAATAGTCACTCCACCACACTTCAGGCATTCCACAGCACACCCATCCATACTTGCAGCTTCCCCTGTTTTCATCTCCTTTACTGCCTCCTGCACTTCCTCCATCGTGATCAAAGAATCATTCAACTCTCCCAATACATTTATTCCTTGCACCCTTCCATCCGCCACAATCCCAGCCACCCTTTCCTCCTCTACATTTAACAATTTTTCAAAATACTCTGCCCATCTCTTCCTTACTGTATCCATCTCAACTAACATCCTTCCATCCTCTGCTTTTACTCGCTCTTCCTTCCCAGACTCTCCCTTTCGCACCCTTTTCACCTCCTTCTAAAACATTTTCTTATTCCGTTGAAAATTCTCAGTCAACCATCTACTCCACCTCTCATCAGCTGCCACTTTAACATCACGCACAACCCTTCTCGCCCTATTCCTCTATTCCTTTTATCTCTCATATGATACATCCTTCTTTTGCAGCCACACTTCATATGCACGTCTCTTCTCAGCCACAGCCATACTTACTTCCTCGCACCACCATTCACTTCCTTTTCTTACACCACCACCCACACGTCTAACACCACACACCTCTTTCGCATGCCCCACCACAGCACTCTTAAACAACTGCCACTCCTCCTCCACACTGCTATTTTCCTGATCTTTCACTACCTCCAGATATTCTATCATTTTCTCTCTTTTATCCAACTCACTCACTTTCAAAACCTCCCTGCCACACCTGACTCTCCTAGCTCTCACCCATCTCGTGCCTACTCTTAACTTTCCCTCCACCAGGTAGTGGTCAGACATACCTCCACCCTCTCCTCTCAGAACTCTCACATCCAACAATCTTCCTATTACATTCCTGGACTCAACCACATAGTCCATCAATGCTCTATCAACAACCCTTCCACCCTCCTGTCCCACCCACGTATACTTACGAATATCTTTCTTATCAAACAGTGTATTCCAATCACCATCTCTCGCTCAAAGCACATACCTATCATTTGTTCCCCATTTTCTTTTCTTACAAGCATACCATGCATACCAACTACTCCTTCAACTGCTTCAATTCCCACTCTAGCATACAGATCTCCCATCATTACCACATTCACATTCGCCCCAAAACTCTGCAGACACTCATGAACGTTATTCCAGCAAGACTCCCTCTCTTCTTCATTCCTTTCACTACTAGGCCCATATGCACCGACAAACACCCACAGCTCACATTCATATTTCGTTTTCACCCGCATCAGTCTCGATGACACCTCCTTCCATTCAACAACACACTGCTGTACTTCTGGACTCACTAGCAAGGCCACACCTTCTCTTGCCCTTCCACTGTCGACACCCGACAATCTTTCATTCACACTTCCAAACATAGACTCACCCTTTGCTTTCATCTTCGTTTTACTCAAAGCTAATGCATCCAACTTTCTCCTCATAAACATTCTCCCAATCTCCTCCCTTTTAGTCTCAGTCATACTACATCCATGCACATTCATAGACCCAATCTTCAGAGTAAGGGGATAACTCAGTCTCCCATCCCTTTCTCTGGCCTGTCTCTTTTTAGGAACTAAAAAACAAAGGAGGGGGTCCTAGTCCCCTGACCCTTCCCCTTTTAGTTGCCTTTTATGACATGCAGGGAATACGGTGGCAGTATTCTTCCTAACACAACCTGGCCACAGAGCAGTAGTACCACCCCATAGTGTGGCCAGATTGTGTCCCCTCCCTCCACAGGGGGGAAGCCAGATACAGGTTTCAATAATTCCTTCTTATCAGGCTCAATACAGTGATTTGACTTTAAGGAGAACTAAATAGGAAATGCGTCCTCCATGTAAAGGAATTAACCCGCCGCATCCCATCGACGTATGGGTACGTCACAACATTTTGTCACAGCTAGACCCATCAATGTACCGGTACATCGCACAATTGCAAGGTTCATAATTTGCACAATTTTCAATTTTCGCGCGTGATTTTTGGTACATATACAAGGGACACCTTCCTCTACAAGATGCCAGGCAGGGATAATGCCTTACCCCACACGCCATTGTCTCAGCAATTCACCTGTTACCAGTGACCTGGCCAATAAAGATATTCAGGGCCAGAGTGATTCCCCAGTCAATGACAATGTGGAGGACAAAGTTTACGCAGCATTAGAGGAAGAAACAGTAAAAAATGATGATCATGTACTGTTGCCAAAAAAGGTCAGGTATGTTGATGTTTTAGTGAGTGAAACAAAGCTTATGTTGCCTATATTACTGTGTGAAAACCAATATACTCTCGTACTACATTTAATTCGTACCAAATACTTAAATAAATACCGTTTATCAGTGGTGTGGAATAGTTATCCTCCCATACATCTCGTTTTCTTTGGAGCCAGCCTGATACAAAAACAAAGTAAGGTAAGAAGTACTGCTACCTGAATTGAGTATTATAAACCTCAGGTGAGCGATTTCTCTATGAATTTTCGATGTTTCTCAACCAAAGCGGAGGTTTGAGGCCCCCCCCCCAAAAAAAAAATCCAAAATTGGTTGGGATTGGGGGGAGTCAGTGGTGGAAAATCGGTCGGGACTGGGGGGTTAAGAGAATCATTGAAAAGGATGGATTTAAAATGAAAAGAAAAGTGAGATGGTGTACAGCCGATGTTCAATCCTTTCGTCATCCATATTTCTCTCAGCTGCATAAATATTTACTGGTATGAGCCTAAATGAACCATTATTTATGTCCTCACTCACAGGAGCGGTTCATTCGCGTGAAGGACATAACGTTGTTTATTTATATATGTATTTTTATTTTTTATATTAATAGTCAGTTGAAAAGGATTTTTGCAACTGAATTTGAAAGAACAAAAACGTGTAGATGGTTTGGCATGTGACGAGGCGCCAGGATTTCATAGGACTGAATGTACTGATGTACGAATGATTATGTGGCCCATTCTATTGGGCATGCTGTGCATTATTCTTCCAGTATCGCATGTTCTGCCCTTATATATCCTAACTCATACTCATACTATTTCAGGAGTGCTCATATTGGTGTCCCTCTGAACCTACAGCTGATAACATCCCGGGACTTTGCCGAACTAGATGGCACTTCCCTCTTGTATCTAGGCAAAGAAAAGATGCTACAGGTTTCGATAGCCTGGCCAGTGCCTCATGATGCCCCCTACACATCTCAGATTGATAAATGTCTGAGGATTATATCGCAGGTGGGTAAGACACTTCTTTTGGCTTAATATGTTTTCTTACACGAGATCAGTCTTTATCTGGGTAGCAGTGACCGCAGATAACAATATTACTAAGGATATCATTGTAGTAAAGAAGTTATTGATTTCACAAGGATGATGTCTTACATATTCTAATTTTGCAACCTCCAGGCACTTTTACCCAGTTATGGATAAGTCCCTGATAGTGAATGAGTCATCAGTAATTCCAAGTCTTCCATGAGCTATATCCTGCAATGAATAAAAATTTTCTGTACATGACAAGAGAATTGAACTGAATTATTGGAATTAAAAACTGGCACTACAACAGCTCAATTATATGATGCCGAATAAACGATAAAATCTGTGTACTGAAACAAAATCGATACCTATATCAAGGGGAAAAAATGCCAACAAAGTAAGTAAATTATCAATTAACTATAAAAGGTGTAAGAAGTTCACATCTTTAAGAAACAATATTAGTCAGATAGTCAGAGGCTCCTCCAAGTATGAAAGACAGAGAGTAGGCACCATCCATCCTGCTGTGCCCATGGAGAAACCTCCACTGCAGCTCCCCCAGACTCGGACACAGGACTAGCATGTGACAGACAGTAAGGGGAACAAAGCAATTATCACAATACAGTTGAGCCCCACCACACATTAGGAACCCATGACTAAGCCAGGAGTGCTCAGTGAGTGGCTGGGCAACACCCACCTCTAATCGCTAAGACATGGAGGGGAGAATCCTCCGCACTACCACCCTCTGAAAAACATCCCTTAATTTATTATTAACAACGGCATCCCACAGGCTCTGCCAACAAATAAGAATCACATACTTAAAGTATGGTGTCATATCGAAAGCTGGAATGGGGTAGTTGGTACGGGCCATCAAGAAGAAATGGATTTTGCAAATGCATCTTCTTCTAATTGCCATCCGCATCGACGTGCGCATGAATTCTTGCCTTACTCGAGAAAGGCAAGGACAGGGGATGAGCTGATTTAAATTCTGATTTTAAAAGTGTGGAACTTAGAAGAATTCCTACCCTTACAAAATCTGGGAAATTCACACCAGACATGACACCAATGTGTGACTCTGGACCATCTGTATATACAAGGACAGTTTCTCTGTGAATTTATGACTTTATTTTTATGTAAGAAAGAAGTAACCAAAGGCAAAAGCCCACAAACCGTTCCTTCCAACAAAATACAAAAACAATACAAAAGAGAAACAAATTCAAGATCCGTTCATTTCGAGATGCCTGGACACACTGTGTTTGAAAGACTAGAGATCATAGGAAGTAGGAAATACAGACAGAGGTAGACAGTTTCAGAGTTGACCTGTTGCATAAATGAAGCCCTGGGAGTAACGGTTAACTCTTGTATTAGAGAGTTGGACAGAAAAGGGATGCGAGTTTGTTGCTAGACGGGTGCTACGCACCCGTTGTGGAGGTGCAGGAGTGCAAGCAGACAGTTCATAGGAGCAGTGACCATTGAAGCAGTGATAGAAAAGAGATAAAGCTGCAACAGTGTGGCGAAGAGACAGAGGTTGAAGGGGAGCCGGTAAGAGGAGGAGAATTGATAGACAAAAAGCCTTTGACTCCACCCTATTGAGGAGAACTGTTTGTGGGGAGCCTCCCCACACATGAGAATTGTACTCTAAATAGGCACGAATAAAACCCGTGTATAAAGTCAACAACTGTGCAGGGGTAAAGAAGGTACAGAGTCGGCTCAGCACACCTAATCTCTTGGAAGCAGATTTTACAAGAGATGCAATATGGTTTTATCAAAATAAGTCCCGAGTGAATGAAACCCCAAGCATTTTCAAAAATAATGCAGGATTCACCTGGATATTATTAAATATTAGTGGGTACTCCTCTGGAAGATTGTGACGGGTTGATGGGTTTAAAACCTGAGTTTTTGATATATTAAAAACAAGATTATTTTTACCCCAGTCAGAGATACGAGCCAAGTCAATTATTAGGTGTGCCATGGCCTCATCCCTTGTTTGTTGAAGGAACTGCTGAGATGGACGTTGCGGGAACCGAATGGAAAGGAGAAGGGTGGAATCATCAGTGTATGAGTGGCTAAGGGTCCTCCCTTCTTCTTCCTCTTTTATAAAAGTTTCAATCTTAATTCTCCTCTCGTCAATCTCTCTTATCTCAGACTTCAAGGAATCCTCGACTGCAGTTAGCCCTTATTATTAAAATTCCTCTTACTAATCAAAGGGGGTAATTGTGCAGTGCATGATTATTGTGAGAAGGTAATTATAAAGGAAACTCAAATTAGGGACGTACATCATTAATACTAGAATGGTACACTATAAAAAAATGAGAAATATATAATGAGTACTAAGTACAACATCCACTTATCCTTAATATAGAACCATGAATCATCCACTTATCACAGCACCATCAGTCATTCACTTATTCCTCCATGCTTGGACCTAGTTCCCTAGGCTGTCCATGGCCTAGAAACCGTCCCTGACGGCTCTGGGGGACCAAATTTCGGTATATCTCCTCCAGTACTCGAACACTCGAACTCTTAAACACTCACACCTGTTCATAAACTGGTTCCTTTCTTTGTTCTTTTATAAAACTGGAGCCTTCATCCTCGTCACAAAAGACCCCCTTGAATATTCCAAGAAATGGACACGGCCTACACAGCCAGTCTTTACCCCTCCCCAAAGAGCCTCTCAAGGTCATCCCAGACCCAAAACAACCTAAGCCATAGTTCTTTCACATTCCATATTAGGTTTATGTGTTAGAAAAATTACAGATTTCTTAATAAGTAACTCTTGGCAATTTGTCAGATCACATTTTATCACAAACGGTGGGAAAATCTTCTTAGTTGCTGAAATGGAAAAGGTAAACAAACCCGTTCTCCTTCATGTTAAGTGGGGCAACTGAAATATTCTCTCCTCTCCCATACAGTAGTAGATTACTGAGTACTTTGGACTTATTTCCTAATGACATCAATTTGGGACTAGCAATTAGGGAAAACAGTTACACCATGTTTTCTCAGGGGGATTTCGGTCATGATATCAATGGGAAAACCCTTTGGGTCACTAATCCCCTCCGGGGATGGGAAAGACCGAAATTCCTCCATTACAAAAAGTAAAAACATATATATAGAAATTAACACAGCCATTAGCAATGTACTTTCTTCACTTAAAAAACATCACCCTATATGTCAAACATCAAAAGGAATGTCTATTTCTCTTATACTGGGATAATGGAATGTTACATATTTCCCATGCTCAGAGAGTAAGACACCTCACAGACTGTTTATCTTGTTCTTCAAAACTTTGTACTGTACTGTAAGACATGTACTGGGGAACTCCACTAAGATATGACAAGAGAATCCAAAGGATGCAAGGCGACCAGCCCTATACTTTGTAAGGGATGATATCAACTTCCCCAAGCCCTATAGAGAACCAAAGCACAGACTAAAAGTTTATGAACCAAACACTCATACCGCTACATAGGAAACATCCATGTCTGAAGTGCTTTACCCCTGGTCAACAATCAGCCTAATACTCTGAGTGGGGATCTTCAGGTAGATACTACCCTCACAAAGCACTAATCCAGAGTCCCTAACCAATTTGTGTACCGGTACAGAATCGAAACAACTATTTTTCTTAATAAAAAAAATTTACAAGTTGCACCGTACATGAATCGGAATAAACACCCAAAGAACATAGTTATCCCATAGGGGTGTCCTCATTTTGTCACATCCCAGCACCCTCATCGCCCATTCTTGAAGAACTACAGCCCTCTCCTGTCATGGCACTATTCTACATCATCCATCCTTAGGAGGTCATTATCTCATCATCATCATCATCACTTCTATAAAAACTTCAAAATTCAACAAACACCTACCCGTATCACAGGAGGTAGTCTCATCACACTTCTATAAAAACAGGTACTGCGTAATACTCAACTGACAAAAAATGGAATGTAATCTCACTGACATCCCTGACAATTCTTAAACTTTAAATGAAACATTTTCCCTGACTACTGAGGTCCAATTGTTGTCTCTAAAACTATTGGATTTACATGCTACAATACTGAAATTAGTAGCACCTTACCCTAACAGGTAATCATCAAACTTCTTAGGAGCTTTCCTGGCTCTAACCTCTGTCAACATGTCTTTCTCCTCTTCCTCAGTGAGGAATTTTTCTTCATTTTTTTTTTCCCAATTCTCCTCTCCCTCTCAATGTACCTCTTCAACTTTCCAGCTGCTCTTTCAATCACTGCACCATCAAGAATGTTCTCTAGCTCGTAAGCACGCCCTTCACCTACTACAATGATGATATTATATGGCCCTTTCCACTTTCTATTTGGCTTAAATGTTGTTCCAGGCAAGGGTTCCTCTACATACACCCACACTAGATTTCCAACTTCTAGCTTAGTGTTCTTCCTATTCATATTAGCTTTATCAATGTATTTCTTGGTGTTTCTCTTCTTGGTCTCTTTAAGTACGTTTTTTCACATTTAACCTGTCACTATCATCTACATCTTCATCTGGTGGTAATGTTAACTGGCACAGTTCTCTACTTGGATGACGACCATAGAATGCAAAGAATGGAGAAGTTTCCAAGGTTGTATGGACTGCTTCATTTAGAACCTTCTCTGTTTCCTGGATATGACTTGGCCAAGTGTTTGGATGCTCTTGACTCAAAATAGCAAGCACTGTCTTCAATGTTCCGTGAGCTCTCTCTATTACTGAAATGCCCTGAGGATGGTAAGGGATAGTAAGTCCATGTTTGATATTAGCTCTCCTAAAAAATTCCCTGAATTCAGATCCAGAAAATTTTCCTCCATCGTTTGTTATGACCAAGTCGGATTTACCGAATTCCTCGGCAACAGCCCTTGAAGTCTTGTTTCGTAATGGATAAATTCTCAGAAATCTAGAGAAATGGTCAATGACAGTTAAACAGTACCGGTAACCTGCTCTACTTCCTTGCAGATTAATCAAATCTATGGAGACCCTCTGACCGTTATCATCTACCAGTGGTAAATCCTTCCACTGATGAACTACTGCTCCATGTCTTTTAAACTGCTGGCAAGACTTGCATGACTTTACATGATTTCGGATATCTCTCAGTAACGATGGCCAGTAGATATACTGCTTTGCTTTGGCCAATGTCTTAAGCTCTCCTAGGTGTGAGTCATTATGGGTAACTGAACATGCTATAGCTACAAGTGACTTAGGGACTACCAAGCATGGCCTGACTTTGCCCATCTCCTCTCTCTTTGAGTACAATATGTCGTCTACAATTTCAAAATGGTAAAATGGCTTATTTCCTAGGGTCCTTTTAGGAAGGTCTCCTCCCTCCAGGGAAGTTATCACTTTGCTCCACACCTTATCAACTCCTTGTGCATCTCTAATCCTTTCTGCTGTTAATCCCAGATACCTAACATCATTACTTGGTTGTAAGGCACTCTGTCAAGTCTGTGATAGTTCCTACTGGTCTACTCAGAGCATCTGGCACTGTGTGCTTAGCACCCTTCTTGTACTTGATCTGATAAATATAGTCTCTCATCTCTAAGATGTATCTAGACATCCGAGGGCAGATTGTTCTCAGTCTGAAAATGGTGGTCAAAGGCTGATGATCTGTGACAATAGTGAAAGAATTACATCACAGACAGTGATTGAAAAATCAGCAAGAATTAACTACGGCCAGGGCTTCTTTATCTGTAATTGAGTATTTCCTCTCGGTTGCATTCAGTTTCTTTAATAATATCCAATGGGTCTTAAATGGTTATCATAATGAATCTGCATTAACCCCTACACCGCGGGCTTGTTTACCAATTACTTGCGTGTGCCGCGGGGTTATTTGGGCTCCGACAGACTCTCAAAAAATATTTGCCAAAAATCAGTTATTAGTCCTAGAATAATAAAATTACATATGCTTATGGCACATACCTTCAGCTTTCTCCTGGAATGATTGTTGAGCCTTCGTCGGTTACCGTAGGACTTGTGGAGACCTCTGAAGTAGGGTAACAAAGTCTCCACTT
Source organism: Coenobita brevimanus (assembly GCF_032717465.1). NCBI lineage: Eukaryota > Metazoa > Arthropoda > Malacostraca > Decapoda > Coenobitidae > Coenobita > Coenobita brevimanus. Next base: position 11,319,610 of record NC_136986.1, on the reverse strand, counting down.
TACACTTCCCAACAACCCGTAATATGATTACCACAGCCAGATACAAACACTATAAACACTATTCTACAATTTTCAAGTAGTTTGGGATCCATACTCAAAAAAAAAAAACACTGTGAAAGCAATGGAAATTACGAGCGCGTCTGATCGTCGCACTGGCACTAGTTCGCTCATGGTAGTCTGTCATTTATTATTCATAAAACCCCTCACACTTTATATTTCTATTACTATATAACACTTATATATATCTACAGTCTTTATCCATAAGTTTCCTTCTGTAGTATTAGTTTATTGTCACTGTAGGGATTCAATTTCTTTCAGTAAAATACGTAGCATTCACTTTCTCGTCCTGTATACTGGCATTGAGAGTGAATGTCACTTTCATCTTCACTCTCATAACTCATAGCATTCAGACATGCTAGAGTGAAACTTTCACTTTCATTACTCCTAGAGTATATACTCGTATTCTTATAATACTACTCATTTACATTTCTATTTACGTTCTCTATTTTATTTACGTTATTTACATTTCTATTTTATTTACAGTGTTATGCACTGTCACTTGAAATAACTTATAAAACTATTTTCCATTGTTCACGTATATTTACATTCATTACTTTCACTTGCTGTTTACACATTATTTACACATTATTTACAATTCCACTTGCACTGTTTTACTCAATAGAAAGATCGTAGTCACTCTTTTATCAATTGTCAGCCCTTTACCTCTTTCCACACGAGGTTTAGTAGGGGGTAAAGGTCACAGAGCCATTTGCATGGGGGTGAAAAAAGGCCTTGAAGTCAGCAAGATGAAACATACATCCTCTCACTTCGGTAGATGAGACTACACTGATAACGCAGTTGCCAGACCAGCTAGCCTAGAGGCCTGCTTTAGGGGTTATTCAGAGTTACCAATATTACTTCTTGAAACAGCTAAGTCTAGCACTGATATGATTGGCAGGAAATCTAGACAATACATTATAAATTTGGTAGTTCCAGGTGAATGTAAATATCATTTAGGGTTCTCCCTTCCCTCCTTACAGGTATATTTATTACGAAAATAGATTAGAGGCCTACTTAGGAGATATATAATCAGAGCTACCAATGTTATATCTTGAAACAGCTTTGTCTAGCACTGATATGATTGGCAGGAAATCTAGACAATACATTATAAATTAGGTAGTTCCAGGTGAATGTAAATATCACTTAGGGTTCTCCCTTCCCTCCTTACATGTATATTTATTACGAAAATAGATTATAGGGCATATTTCAAGGGGAAAAAAACAGCGAAAATTAGCGAACGAGTGCACGTGAGGTGTTGTCAGGTGATAATTAGCCAATTCCAGGTGTATGGCACTCTCACTTACCTTATTTCTTTCTTGTATATATTATTTGGTATAAGAATAGGACATAGGGCTTATTTCAATGGATGAAATCAGTGAAAAATTCCAGGGAAGATTTACTTAGCGTAGCACGCCCGGGCAGGCGAGAGGATAGGGTAATGGAGGGGGGGGTAGGGAGGGGAGTCAAGAACGGGGAGAAATGGCTAAATTGTCAACAATGGATGGGAGTACAGATGAGATTAGGAGTGCTGACTAGTGTTGGACATTGGCAGTACCGATAGATGATACAAGCCCCCACTTGGAAGCCCGGGTGAATTCAAAATAACACAGAATCACAAAAGCGATGCCCCGCGGTATGATCCCTTGCTCCCAAGCGTCACGAAAGTGACGCCCCGCGGTCAAGGGGTTAATGTTCCACCAATATGAGTGTCACTTGCATCTGTGTGCAGCTCAAATTTCCTGGTTTGGTCTGCTTTGGCTAGCACTGGTGCACTTATTAGCTTCTCTCTTAGAGTCACAAAAGCCTTCTTACATTCATCAATCCACTCAAACTTGGAATCCTTCCATGTCAGGTTAGTTAATGGACTAGCCAACATTGCAAAATCTGGGATATGCTTTCTTTAAATACTACACATCCCTATAAATCTCCTGACCTGCTTCACACTTCTAGGTACAGGCATCTTTGCTACTGCTTCAACATTCTTTGGGTCTGGTATTATCCCCTTTTCTGAAACTGTGACCCAGAAACTTCACTTCTGTATGTCCAAAGTCACATTTGCTCAAGTTTAGCATCATGCCCATCTGCTGTAGCCTTTGAAAGGTCTCATGCAGTCTAGCAACTAGATGCTCAAAAGAATCTGCCCACAGAACTACGTCATCTAGGTAATTCCGACACCATCCCTGTTTAACTAGGGGTCTCAAGACTTCCTACATTTTCCGTGTAAAGATTGCTGGACTGATTGACAAATCAAAGGGCAGTCTTTTGAATCTATACAAGCTCGGCTCATTGAAAAAAGTTGTCAGATCTTTTGAGGGTTCATCTAACATCACTTGGTAGTATACGTCTTTCATGTCTAATGTACAGTAAAATTTCCTTCCCGCACTCTCTTCTACTAGCTCATCAAGCCTAGATAGAGGCTGAATATCTATCTTCACTTTCTTGTTCACTCCTCAGTAATCACTACACATTCTCTTGGACCCGTCTGGTTTGCTGACCAGCACAGTCGGTGACAGATACACTGCTGTGGAATCTTCTATAATGTCTCTATCTAACATGTTCTGAATCATCTCTGCAATAATTTTCTTAGATCTCTCCGGGTGTCTATACAATGGCATCCTAACTGGTTCATCATCTACCGTTGGAGTATGTGCCTCAGAAACATTCAATTTACCCAACTCTCTATCACCTAAAATAAATAGCTGGTCGTTCTCCAAAATGACTTCATGAGCTGTTTTCGGTGGTCATCAGCTATGTGTTTCCAGTCAAGTTTTTGAATTATGGAGGAAAGCCTAGTTTTTCTGTCACCTTCTGCTGTGGTGTTGTCACTGTGGGGAATTAGACTTTTACCAATTTAATTTACTCCTGCAACGATCTCAGGCAGTTTATGGTCAGACCAACCACATACTGAACATCCCTATACTGATGTTATCTTCATATTATTACTGTTCTTTGCCATCAAAATCCTTGTGTGCTTGGCAGAAGTTAACTGGAGTTTCAGTTTGACCAATCTCCCATACAATGTTCTTTTTGCTTCCAAGTTCTTTCCCCAAAAAATCTAAATAAGTGATTTGATCTTCTTCTATCACAGTGTATTTCCCTAAACGTTTCCCTGGACTTATTCTGAATGGCTTTCAACTGGAGTTAATTACTGGTATATCAAAGCCTCCATTCTCATCAACCACAAAACAGCTTCTGTGCATGGCTAGCTTATTCCATTTGGAAGATTTACTAATATGATCCTTCTCAACTGGTATGATCTGGCCTTCCTGGAATTTCTTACTTGCAGCTTTCAAGTAGGATAGCTGCTGTGGGACACATGTAACCTTTTCTTTCACATGTAACCAATTTTGCTCAGAATCATTCACCGTGCTCCCTACTGAACTCTTACTTGGTTTCTTACACTTTATCCTGTGGACAGAATGACCCTTAACAGTGTAAACTTTGTAATACTGCTCACCCCAACACAGGTCTTGAGTTTTCCATCCTACATGAATCTTGCTTTACGAATCAGGTCCGCTCCCATCACGATATCTGAGGACAAGTACTCATCAGGGACCACAACCATCTTGTGTTGTACTGTGCAAGATTTTGACACCACTACCTTCACCATAACTTCCCCTTGGACCTTCAGCATGTGATGTGCCACTGACTGTAATACTTTGGCAGTGGGCTTGACGTGGTCCTCAATATCTAAAACCTTCACTAGAATGGCTTTCATGAGGGTTGCCATAGAGCCCGTGTCTACAAACGCTGTTACTTGCCTGTTATTAATTGTTATCATCATGGTTGGAGTTTCAAGCCTCCTCTTTATGCTGGCAATGTTCCTATCATCAACCTGAGTTCTAGAAGGAATAGCGCCAGTCTCTTTAGCTATCTCCATTTTACCTTTAGATTTTTCTTTTTTTAACCTGAAAGCAGTTTCGCCACTCATTAGTCATGCCTTTAGGGTATTTGGGTCATTACCTGGAGGGCTAGCTTTGCTCTGCCTTCAAGGGCACCCTGCATGTCCCTGACTTTGCCCCTGGGCCAAATAATCGAAACAGCTTCTAGGTGGCAGTTTCCTTGGGCACTGAGAACGGAGGTACTTAATACCATCCTGACACCATCTGCACGGTCAGAGCTTGACTTCTGCCCTTTCTGAACTAGCTACCACTTTGTTAACCAGTGCTTTCATAAAGCTTCTGCCACTTTCGAGTTCCGTCAGAAACTCCTCCGTCATGCCCTTACCTTTACAAATTTTGAGCCTAGCTCTAATTGCCTGTGGGACATTATCCAGAATTATCCCCTTCCACATTTTCTCCTCATTTGAGGGTTCTGCCATGGGGAATGCCGCACAGCTGGCCCTATACTTCACCTTGACCTTACTCACAAACTCCCGGGGATCATCCTCCAGAGAATAGGGCAAGTTACTTTATTCCTGAAAGGCTGAACAGCATTTCATGGTGTACTAGACATTGCAACCAAAACCCTATCCAAGTTCTCAAATGTTCCACCATTAGGACATTTCTGGAGCTCCCCTTCAGCAAACATGTTTAGCTCATCATCCATTCTGTTGAAAGCAATATTCTTACATAACACATCATCGGCTCCTCCCAACTGTTTCACCTGTCGTATAAACATCCGGATGGTAGTCTGTGCCTGAATACCATGCAACTTATTAAGAGACAATTCCTTGATGTCACTACAGTTAAAAGAAGATTTGCTAAGACTTACATTAGAGTTAAGTCCAGTTGCAACAGACTGTTGTACTTGAGGATTATTTACCAATACTGTTGTCTTCCCTGGGGTTGAGGTAACAGGTGGCTTAAATGTTACATTAGTAACTTGGGTTGCACTTGAGGCAGTAACTGCCTGTGACATTGAATCTATTTTGTTGGCCATAGCAAGAACTAAGCTTTCTAGCTTCTTCGTGTTCTCACGTGCCTCAGCCTGCTCCTTAAGATCCTGTGCATGCATAATTGTCACATTTTCAGTAAGCTCTTGGATATCATTGTGCAGGCATCTATTTCTGCTCCTACTGGGTCAACCTGGTTTGCTGTGCACTCTTCCTGAACTTAGTCTGTGCCAGGCTCACCTTGACCTTCCTCACTACGATCATTATCCCGCCGCTGCCACCAGTGTAAAGACCCTTCCTTCTTCTTCCTCATCTATAAAAGTTTTAGTCTTAATTCTCCTCTCATCAATCTCTCCTATCTCAGACTTCAGGTCTTACTAATTAAAAGGGGTAATTGTGCAGTGCATGATCATTGTGAGAAGGTAATTATAAAGGAAACTCAAATTAGGGACTTACATTATTAATACTGGAATGGTACACTAAAAAAAAAATGAGAAAAATATAATGAGTACTAAGTATAACATCCACTTATCCTTAATATAGCACCATGAATCATCCACTTATCACAGCAACATCAGTCATTCACTTATCCCTCCTTGCTTGGACCCGGTTCCCTAGGCTGTCCATGGCCTAGAAACCGTCTCTGACCACTCTGGGGGACCAAATCTCGGTAAATCTCCTCCAGGACTCGAACACTCGAACTTTTGAACACTCGAACCCGTTCATAAACTGGTTCCTTTCTTTATTCTCTTATAAAACTGGAGCCTTCATCCTCGTCACAAAAGACCCCTTTGAATATTCCAAGAAACGGACGCGGCCTACACAGCCAGTCTTTACCGCTACCCAGACAAAGAGCCGCTCAAGGTCATCGCAGACCCAAAACAACCTAAGCCATAGTTCTTTCACATTCCGTATTAGGTTTATGTGTTAGAAAAATTACAGATTCCTTAATAAGTAACTCTTGGACATTTTATCACAAACGGTGGGAAAATCTTCTTAGTTGCTAAAATAGAAAAGGTAAACAAACCCGTTATTCTTCTTGTTAAGCGGGGCAACTAAAATATTCTCTCCTCTCCCATACAGTAATAGATTACTGTGAGTACAGTATTTTGGACTTATTTCCTAATGACATCAGTTTCGGACCAGCAATTAGGGAAAACAGTTACACCATGTTTTCTCAGGCGGATTTCAGTCATAATATCAATGAAAAAACCCTTTGGGTCACTACAAGTGGATAAGGTTAGATGTACAGCTTAGAAGGTCATCGATGAATAAAAGGAAGAGAATTGGTGATAGGACAGAGCCCTGAGGAACACCACTGTTGATAGATCTAGGAGAAGAATGATGGCCGTCTACAACAGCAGCTATAGAACGACCAGAAAGGAAGCTATAGATGAAGGCATAGATAGAAGGATAGAAACTGTAAGAGGGCAGTTCGGAAATTAAAGATTTATGCCAGACTCAATCCCAAGCCTTTGAGATGTCAGGTGCAATGGCAAAGGTTTTGCGAAGTCCCGAAAGGAGGATGACCAGGAGTCTGAAACGAAGGTGAGAAGATCGCCAGTGGAACATCCCTGACGGATCCCATACTGACAATCAGAAAAAGGTTGTTATAAGAAAGATACTTTAAAATTTTGCTGTTAAGAATTGACTCGAAAACTTCTGACACACAGGATGTTAAAGCAATTGGACGATAGTAAGAGGGTTGGGAATGGTCACCCTTCTTTGGGACTGGCTGAATGAGAGCAAACTTCCAGCAAGAAGGAAAGGTACAAGTTGACACAGAAAGGCGAAATAGTTTATCTAGGCAGGGTGTAAGCACTGAAGCACAGTTCTGGAGGCCAACCTGAGGGACTCCATCAGGCCCATATGCCTTATTAGTATTGAGGCCAGTGATGGCAGAAAATACATCAGCTGCAGAAATCTTAATGTCAGTCATGAGGAAGTCTGAGGGGGGAAGTGATGGAGGAACAGCACCGGTATTGTCTAAGGTGGAATTGGAGGAGAAAGTCTGAGTGAGATCTGCTTTATCAGTAGAAGAAATAGCTACGGAGCCATCAGAATAGAAAAGAAGAGGGAAGAGTGATGAGGTTAAGTTGTTAGAGAGGTTTCTTGCAAGGTACCAGAAGGAGTGGGAAGAATTTGAGTTGGAGAGTTGAGAGCATTTAATACAGATGAAATCATTTTTAGCAGAGCGAAGAACAGACTTAGCACAATTCCGGTCAGAGATATAAAAAAGATGTGATTCAGGGGTGGGTTGGCTCTGGTACCTTTTATAGGCCCTGTTCTTGTTGCAGACAGCTTTAGAAAAAGCGTGATTAAACCAAGGCTTTCTTGCATTAGTCAAAGGATATGAGAAGGGAATGTTTGCTTCCATGCCCGAGAGAATGACCTCCGTAATGCGCAAGGCACACTCAGATCTCTCCCGGCCATGGAAGCAATAATCATGCCCTGGAAAATCACAGGAGTACTGCCTGAGGGCCTCCCAATCTGCAGCTGCAAAGTGCCACAGACCACGTTTCTTTTGAGGGTCCGCAGGCCGCACCGGAGCGATAGGACTGGTTAAGGTAATAAGGTTGTGATCAAAGGAGCCCAATGGAGAAGAAAGATTAACAGTGTAAGAAGAAAGATTAACTGTACGGAAGAGGTCAAGTATGTTGGAGCTCTCTCCTGTGAAGAGGCATAAGTCTTCATAACTCCAAAATCCATGCACACCTGCACCTCAGGAAGGCATCATGGTACAATTCTGGGGAGCCGATGAGGGTAGACATGCTGGAGAGAAACCTAATTCCTCCATAATCGACCTGACCCAGTACGCAAAGGAATGTGGAGTGCGAGGATGTGACTTTGAACCATCTTTATATACAGGGAGGGTGCCTCTGTGAATAGACAAATGTTCCAAAAATAGCTGATGGCTGATGAAGTGCCATAGAAGAGAGAGAAAATTTAGTATCCTAAAAATCCATGCTTACCTGCGCCTCAGAAAGGTACCATGGTTCAACACCTTGTAGCTGGACGGGACAGACAGGCTATGCAGAAAGACCTAAATTCCCCATAATCTGCCTGACCCTGTACACAAAGGAATATGGAATGCGAGGATGAGAAATGTGATACTGAAAAAATAACCGTCATGATACACAAACAGCAATAAATGACTCTGGAATATATCTTAAACGATTCCAGCAACGAATGATTAGTGACTTGTGCTGTAGATAAAAGGAAGGAACATCAGCCTCCACAACCTAGGAATCGGGTAGGATCTGAAAGCACCTGTGACAAGACACACAACTGCATGATGCAAAGGACTGAGGACACTAAGCTGCAGTACAGTAGAGAAGTAGACCTCACATTCATAGGCAAGATTATATCCCATTAAGGCTTGATACAAGTGAAGGACTGTACTCTGATCAGCATCCCATGATATATTAGATATAGAGACATTACTTTCAACTTATTCATTGCTTGCTTGCATGGCACTCAGAGAAGTTTCAAAGGTAAAACTCAACAAATCTAACAATCAAACGTTAAGTCTCAAAACTTAGCCTTCTCTGTGCACTGTAGCAGGTGACAGCCCCTTTAATCTATACAAATGGTTAGCTACTCCTATGCTTGAAGAATAATGGAAATCTCTCCAGTCTGCTCAGCTGGCGACCCTTTCCAGCACCAGCTGCATCCTCCTCTCAACAGCACACATCTAGGAACCAGCAAACCAAATCAATAGGTCATCCACATAAAAGGAAGAAGACACCCTCTGTGGCAGGGAATCAAGTATGCTATGGCAACAGCAAGTAAAGGAACACTTAGCACACTCCTCCATGGAACACCTTCTACTTGAACTCGTAGAACAGAGTGAGGACAGCACACGGACCTGAAACCTGCTGTTCAACTAGAAGTCACTAAGGAACAATGGCAAGTGGCCATGCAGCCCAAAACTGTGAAGTTAATTCAGAATGCCATGGTGCCATGCCATATCATATGCCGTTTCTAGGTCAAGTAAGAAAGCTGCAAGATGTCCAGATGTAAAAAATTCGCAGACTGCTGACTCAGATCCGATGAGGTAGTCAATGTACATCTCATCCAATGAAACCCACTTTGTGACTGAGAGAAGAAACATCTTTACTGTAGTTGCTGAACTTGCGTCCTGCTAACCATCTTGTCAGTCAGCATAGAGAAGATGTCAAACAAATGGGGTGATAGTTAGACTCATTAAAAATATAGTTTTTAAGTGGCTTAGGAAATGGAAGAACCATACCTATCCCCCAATTAGTGGATACTTTATCTTCATTCCTTATCCTGTTATAAGTTATTAATAAAAACAGAGAATCGTATGGCAAATGGTAAATCATAGCATAAGGAATGTCATTAGGCCCAAGAGCAGAGTCACTACACTGCTGGAGAGCAGCCTTGAGTTCACAGACAACAAAGGAAACATAAGGACTCCATTCAGTATACATAAATCAAACACCTAACCTTTTCTGTTGAAGCCGGAATAAGCTAAATGGCTTGGAGGGCTCTGAACAAAAAACATTGTAAAAATGTTCTGCCAGGGCTGAAGTAAGAAGATCCATGAATTTTAAGCACCAAGGGAGAAGGTGGTTACTTACCCGTTACTTTCATCACCTTCCAGACCATTGGTAATGAAGTGGATAAAGTGGCTGGTGAGATATAGATTCTCCACAAGGTTTGATGCGACTTCTTCAGAACCCAGTGATAACGGCCACAAACTTTCGTAAAATGAATTTAAAAGAAGACATCTATATTTTTCCTATGGGTCCTACAAGAAGCTTTGTGGTCACACCTACCTAAAGCACACTCCTCATCCCATCACGGCACCGGTCACCTGCAAAACTTTCCAGACGTTCGTGGAATTGAGGAAAGGCCAGCCTGATATGCAATAGTTGTGAAATATTGTTCTGCATCATCAGCCTTTTGAAAGTTGGGAACACCACAGTCGAGACTACAGTGTTCTGCAAACTCTCCTCAGTCAGCCGAACCCAAACACCAGGGAGGGACACACTTCACAAGCACAGAGTTGCATTCTTTAACCACAGTTGGGTAATGATCAATACCATTCAAGTAAGACAAAATGTCACATGAAAAGTTCAGCAAAGAATCACAGGATACCAATGTAAGATCAGTAACAGATAGAACAATCGTTTGTGCATGAAATGCATCAGGACTCTCATGCTCAGAGGAACCAGATCTAAATCCTCAACCAAAGATGCCAGGAGATCACCAAAAGCGTCATATACAGTTTCACCCAACGAAGCATGACGCCCATTTACGTCGCTTAGAACAAATGGCCAAGGAAGCTGACGAATGAAGTAGTCAAGGCACAGAGGAGCATGGAGGGGGGGGGGGAGATAAAGAAAATAGAGTATGTAACTCCTCTCCAGGTGTAATTGAACAGCCACAGCCTGAAGGAGAGATTAGACAGAAAAAAAAGTAAATGGAACATCAGTAGAGCAAAGGAGAGGACAGCCACATTGAGAACCACAGTCCATAAGAGCTGGTGAATGGAGAACCGAATATTCTCATGGAGCAGGAAGAGTCTTGTTTCTGACCATAGTCTCCTGAAGGCAAACACAGAAGGTGAAACAGACATAAGCAGTTGAAGTTCCTCCCATTTTTTTTTTTTTTTTATGTGTCCGACTCTGGGCATAGGCTTCACAGCCTGCTCTCGAGGCCCAGTAGTCCTCCTACATACATTCACCTCTCTACATGTCACCACTTCAGCGCTAACACCCACCGTCCATATTGAATACATGCTAGGGCTGTCTCATACAGGACTGGTGTATTGGTATTAGCGGGGGTATTTTTATGACATGTCGGCGGGTCATCTGGTAGATCAGGAAAGTCTGCTTTTATGAAATTCAAATCCTTAAACTGTTCCCTTCCCCAGCTCAACACCTCAACAGTTCTACTGTGGAGCAACTATTACAGGACGAGGCACGGCAGGTTATCTTCAGGCAAATGATAGCAGAATTTTGCTGCCACTTCTAAAGAATGTAACGAAAGATAGGTTTCATAGTCTGCTGCTACACTTTACCCTCCAAAACCCTGAATTGCTGCAGGTGGGATTTTGTGGGGAAGGTTCTTAGCTTACTACCATTCATCTATCAGGTCATAGTCCCAAAGATCATAGGACCCAACCTGGGGTTCCTTCCTTATTTATATTTTCAAAATGTACCAAACATCACCCCAGGGTGACAATGGTTTCTGCTGGGTTAAACTTAGAAATCTCATTGTGAATTCTGTTTAAACGTTTAGTGAAATGAAAAACAAAAGCAAATGCTAATCACCAGCAAAATATCTTGGCTAAGGTACAAGCTACCAACAAACTTAATTTTAAGAAAATATCTCAATCCATTGCTGAGATATTGGCCAAAATGCTGCTTGATGTACAACGGCTGGTATTCGGTCACCGTTGATCAAATCCTAACCAAAAGTTGATCACTTATGCCCATTCACTTAATTGTTGGTTCGTCATGGTTTGGTGAAAATTCTTCCACAACTTTTAGAGAGATTTCGGGAACACACACACACACACACACACACACACACACACACACACACACACACTTGATATACTTTCAAAGGAAGTATATCAAGTTGTCAGAGCTCTGAGGAGTTTGCTGTGTTAGCAGACGACAGGCACCACGTCTGGTAAACAGATGAGCCCTGGATAAATTCCAACACTGACGGAACAAAGATGCTATACTGTAAGTCGAAATTATATTTCTATAAGATGGCGTACTTTCAAGATGTGCAACTAGGTAAGGGGAAGGGAAACAGTAAAAAGCAAAATGATGACTCCACAGACCTGGTGGAACTGGTTACATTTAATAAATTAACAGAGAAAGTGAACAGATTGGAAGAAACTTTCAAACTGGAATTGGATGAAATAAGGAAGGAACTGTACCAACAAAGGGGATAAAATTACGAACTGGTCGAGAAATTTAACAGATTTTTTTTTTTTTTTTTTTGTGCATAATAATCATGGCGGCGCAACTGCCAGGGTCATATGCCGCCGTATAACAAAGAAAAAGTAAAAACAAAAAACAGAGGATAAACCACACAATCAAAAAGGAGAAATTCTAAATATCCTTAAGAAGTCCTGCCGCCTTCACAAACGAGAGGGTTGCCCCTCCCAAGACACAGGCATCCTCCCCAAGCACGGAGGAAAGATGATACACACCACCATCCGTTTGGTGGTCAGAGAGGAACCGATGACGCAAATCCTCAAGACTAGGGCACTCCACCAAAAGGTGCCGAACAGTCAAGGGAACCAGACAATCATCACAGAATGGAGGAGGAGCCCTCTCCATTAAAAAACGTGAAAGAAACGGGTGTGGCCAATGCGGAGGTGGCACAAAGCAGTCTCCCATTGATGAGGGAAGCCCTGGTAACTGAATGAGCCCACCTTCTGGCAAATCGAGCGCAACTTATTGGCACCTACAGCATCCCAATGCTCCTGCCAACAGCACCAAACTCTGAAGGCAATAAAGGAGCACATATCTGCAGCAGGCAGACGATACAGAGGGGACTGTGCAAGAGGGGGACGAGCCGCTGCCGCCTTAGCCAGCTGATCAGCTCGTTCATTCCCTACCACTCCTACATGAGCTGGAACCCAACAGAAATCTACACGACGTCCACGACGCCCTAAAAGGAAAAGCCACTCTGAAATGGATAAAACCAAAGGATGAGAGGGATTAAAAGACTCCATTGCAGAAAGAGCACTTCGTGAGTCACTAAAAACAATTAAAGCAGTGTGGGGGAGAGTGAAGAGAATCTGAAGGGCAAATAAAATAGCAGTCAGCTCAGCCATAAAAACAGAAGCAGTCACATGGAGGCTCCCACCTCGACAGAAGGTGAGAAACACCACACCAAAGCCCACACCTGCATCAGACTTAGATCCATCAGTATAAACTGGTATGGAGTCCCCATGAGAAGAGGCATGCTCTAAAAACAGAGAAAATAAAACCTGAGAAGGAAGGGAAGCCTTACTGGATGAGAAGAAATGACAAAATGTCACCCTAGGGAGAAGCCAGTAGCCCACCCTCGGGACACGGTGGGGAGTGATCGGCACAGAAGGAACAGAGAAGCTAGACATAACTGACTGCACCCTGAAACCAAAGGACTTTGGAAAGGATGACCGAGTGGCAAAAATAGGTGACCGAGAATCTTGAGAGACCTTGACAAAGGGCACAGAGTCTGGGAGACGAGATAAGTGATACCAACATCGCATCAAAAGGGAAGAGTGGAGCAAGTCTAGAGGAAGGACACCAGCATCAGCCAACAAACTCGAAATCGGGGAAGATCGGAATGCCCCAGTGGCGAGACGAACACCAGCATGACGTATGGAATCTAAAATACGAAGCCGGGCTTCTGAGGCAGAAGAATAAACTTCACATCCATAATGAGGTTTGGATAAAATCAGAGACTGATGCAAGAGGAGGAGGGTCTTGCAATCAGCTCCCCAGTATGTGTGCGCTAAAACTTTCAAGAGACCCAATGCTCTGAGACACACAGCTTTTACGTACCTCAAGTGAGGGACCCAAGTCAACCGGCTGTCAAAAATCAGCCCTAAAAACTGGGTTTCCTTTAAACACGAATTACGACGCCCGTCTAAAAAAAGGTTTGGGTCAGGGTGGACTCCACGAATGCGGCAAAAATGCATGGCAACGGTCTTCTTGAAGGAAAATTGAAAACCTCGGTCATCAGCCCAGCTAGAGACACGGTTGAGAGCCATCTGCATCCTCCTTTCTGCCATTGACATCCGTGAGGCAGTGACAGAGATTGATAAATCGTCAACATAGAGAGAGCCACGAACACTATCAGGGAGCACAGAAATAATGCTGTTAATTGCCACTGCGAAAAGGGTAACACTTAGTATGCTCCCTTGTGGCACACCATCCTCAAGGGGACATGCAGTAGACAGCTCACTCCCGACTCGGACCCGAATAATATGATTAGATAAAAACTCCCGGATAAAAGTGGGGAGTCGCCCACGGAGACCAAACTCATAAAGAGATTATAATATACCATGACGCCAGGAAGTGTCATACGCCTTCTCCAAATCAAAGAACACTGTGATATGATGCTGGTTAGTTGCAAAAGCCTGGCAGATGGAAGATTCTAAAGAAAGGAGAGCATCTGTGGTCGACCGCATCGTCCGAAACCCACACTGGACTGGAGACAAGTAACCACCCTTCTCCAAGTACCACATGAGCCGACTATTCACCATTTTTTCAAGGACCTTACAAAGGCAAGATGTCAGCGAGATAGGGCGATAATTAGTGGCCTGCAAGTGATCCTTACCCGGCTTAAGGATGGGGAGAACCACAGCAACACCCCATGAGGCTGGAAACCCACCAGTGCACCAAATTCTGTTATACAGTGACAACAGAAAATGAAGGGCTGCATCAGGCAAGTGGTGTAAGAAGGCATGTGGGACATCATCCAAGCCTGGAGACGAGTCGCAACACTGCGACAATGCCGTCTGAAATTCAGAAACAGAAAAAGCAACATTATACAACTCCGCAGTAGATGGAAAACTAATCTCCAAAGATTCCAGGTGCCGTCGGCGGCGTGCCGACGGGGATGAGGTGTCCTTCCTAGAGACATTAGCAAAATGAGCTGCAAATATCTCGGCAACAGACGAAGAATGAGCCACCACCACATCTGCATGAGATAAAACAGGGCGAGAGGGAACGGGAAATTTCCCTGAAATCTTCCTCAACCCGTTTCCACACTTTCGTGAGAGGAGTCTGTGAAGAAATTGAAGAAACAAATGACGCCCAAGACTTCCTCCTAGCCTCCTTCATAACCCGCCGGGCATGAGCTCGGGCCCTCCTATATGCCAATAAGTAATCAGGGTCACCTCGGTGACGACGAAGTCGGGAGAAAGCAGCACGTTTAGCCCGAATAGCAGAAGCACACTCATCGGTCCACCAGGGAACTGGACGGCAAGGAAAGTGACCAGCTGTTCTCGGCATACTCTGCAGTGCCGCCGAGTGAAGTAAGTCTGTGATATACTCAACAGCAGCATCAGTGCTGACAAAATCCTTCACACATCGGCTCGGGGAACACAGCTCCTCAAAAACTGGCCAGACTGCCCTATCCAAGCGCCAGCGGGGAAGACGACGCCGAGGCTCACTCTGTGTCGATCTTAATAAAATAGGGAAGTGGTCACTGCCATGTAAGTCCGGTAACACAGCCCATGTAAAATTCAGGGCTACCCCTGCAGAGCACAGAGACAAATCAATAGCAGTAAAAATACCCGTTTGACTATGGAAGTAAGTAACTTCACCAGAATTTAAAATGTACAGATCCACATCCTCCACAATGGAGGCTAACATAGTACCTCTAGCATCAGCTGTGGAGCCACCCCACAGGGGATGATGACTGTTCATGTTGGCCAGCAAGAAATAGGGTGAGGGAAGTGCACGAATAAAATTTTCAAGATCAACCCTCTCAATAGTGGCACTAGGAGGGAGGTACAAAGAGCACACAGTAAAACGACAGGGAAGGAAAATCTGGAGAGCAACAGCCTGCAGTGGAGTGTTAAGACTCACAGCAGTGAAAGGTATGTCACTGCATACTAGAATAGCCACACCCCCACCATGACCCTGTCCAGGAAGAGGATTTGAATAAAAAGCTTGGTAACCAGGTGGACTGGGAGGCACAGCATCACCAACCATTGTCTCTTGTAGGCAAACACACACAGGTGAATACTTAGCCAGAAGCCAACAGAGTTCCTCCCAGTTGGCTCGCAAACCACGGCAGTTCCATTGAATAATATTAGCCATTAAAACTATTGAAATAAAAAGGGGCAGGGGAGAGAGACAAACAGAAAACCATAAAAAAATACTAAAAATATTAAAATGGAGGAACTATATACACAAAAGAAAGAGTCACTTAGTGGAATCCACTGAGCGACCCTGGGAGACAATCTTCTTGGGAATGCGGATACGCCCACGAAGGGGCTTGTCACGGGCAGCAGCATGGCTAGAACGAGGGCCTGGGGTCTGCGAAGTGTTGGGAGACTTCACAGACACCCGTCGCTGCCCAGCAGGAGAGGAAGTGCTACTCCGAACCCTGCCCGGGGTCCCCAGTGAACCAAGAGGTCGAGCAGGAGGGGTTGGGGTCCTGGCCTCCAAACGTGGAGGGGGCAGGACAGGATCCTCCGAGGTAACTGGAGGAGGAACATCCGATACCCCGGAGGAAGAGGTGCCAGACTGACCTGACACCCCAGAAGCCCCCAAAGACCCAGAAGCAGGGTCCGAGGACTGTTGCACAGATGGACTAACTACAGAGGGTGTGGACTCCACGACCGACACCTTGCTTGGAGGATCTTCAAGACTCAAAGACTCTGAGGAACCACGATGACGTTTAGCGAATGAAGAATGTGCACCATGACTAACAGGGGATACCATAGATGTAGGGGTCGAGTCTTGAACTGTAGCGGCAACCGTCTCAAGTGCGGGAGATTGTTGCACTGGCATGGAATCAACAGATGAAGGCATAGGAGCTGACACAACAGGAGGAACTCGAGTCTGCTGCTGGACAGGACGATGAGGAGGCTATGACCGGACAAAACTGACGCATAAGACACTCCGTTATGGAAAACAGATGACATGGCTCTACTCCTGGCCTCAGAAAAGCTTATTTTATCACGATTACGGATGAGAAGGATCTCCTTCTCCAAGCAAAACCGGGCACAGTCTTTAGATGAAGCAGGATGTGCCTCGCCACAATGCAAACAACAAACAGGTCCAGGACAGTCCTGTCCTGCATGAGTGGATTTTCCACAACTGACACACACCACTGGAAGGCCCTGTTGCAAACGACGACAGACTCGCCCAATATGCCCGTACATCTGACAGTGGTAGCAGCGTCGTGGATTTGGTACAAAGGGTTTGACCCTAAGGGACAACCAAGCCACCTTGATGGATGAAGGGAGAACAGTACAGTCGAACGTCAGCAACAAGGATGGAGTTGGGGTAAGAACACCATCAACCTTCTTCCGAAACCTCTCCACTTTAACAACCCTGTGGACCTGGAGTTCTTCAAGCAGCTTCTCTTCACTGTAACGAAGTAAGTCTTTGGAGAAAACAACACCTCGACTATGATTGATAAAAGCATGAGGAACACAAGTAAACAGCGCATCCGGGTCCTTACACTGGGCAGCCAGCCGGGAACCCTCTTCAGGGGATGTAACCTCCACTAGGAGGCTACCATCCCTCTGAGGTGAAATCTTCGGCTCTCTCCCACAGATTGACATAATGCGCCGATGAACAGTAAAAATACCCAAATTCCCAATAGGCTGACCATCCAAAGTACGAATGGTGTAGTACCTTGGGAAATCAACCCTCTTAAAGACACCCGGCAGGACCTCACGGGCATGTCCACAATATGTTGTTGTCTGTTGCCGGCTCTTCTTTGTAGTGGCCACTGACCGCAAACAATTGGAACCAGGCAGGTATGGTTCCAGGGTGGCAATATGGGCCTCACCAGCCAGAGGCACAGGTGGCGCACAGGAGGGAGACTGTAAAGGATGGTCAGGGACGGAACCAGGGTCGTCAGCTGCAAAAATTTTATATGAAGCCATATTCAAAAATAACCACCTTCATTCCCCCACCCCTCCACCCACCATGGAGCCCAACAAGGGGAGGCCATATGCCAGGGAAAGCACCACTGGCGACCTCAGAGGTAGTGGGAAAGTATACGCAGGTAACCACCAAGGGACCTGACAAGAGTGACTCCAGGACGATAGGAGCCACCAGGTCCCCCAGTGCCCGCTTGACCCTAAAGCCACTAGGTGACTAGCCTGGATGGCTAGCCAGTGACCAGCCGATTGACCTGGTCGGGCCCAACCAGGCCACCCGACTAGCCAGAATAAGGGACCAAAGAGGTGTATTGCTAGCTGCAGGGCGCACCATGCAGCATCGCTCAACCTCCAGGACTCCCGTCTCCCAGCATTACGGGACGCCACACATGGCAAACACGTGGGGAGGCAACAGTCCCCCCCTAGATGGCAAATGGGCAGGGACTGACATCACCAGTAGGCCTCCTCTACCAGTGATGTAGGGGGTGCTTGGTCCACAAGGCCGACAAATGCCAAACCCTACAAAAGTAGGCTTGCCTCCCAAGTAGGTGGCACTGCCAACCATGCTTCAAGCCCCACCACCACGTCAAGGTGACCCCCTACAGTGGGGAAAATTTAACAGAAAACATGCACTAATAGGTGAGCTACAAGTTGGGATAGACATTCTGAGGAACGAAATGGGAAATACAGTAGTTACCCATG
Source organism: Coenobita brevimanus (assembly GCF_032717465.1). NCBI lineage: Eukaryota > Metazoa > Arthropoda > Malacostraca > Decapoda > Coenobitidae > Coenobita > Coenobita brevimanus. The sequence goes on along the minus strand of NC_136986.1, from coordinate 11,301,404 downwards.
AAAGACTTTTGAAGGTGTACAATGATGATAAAGACAAACTTAGAGAAGCAGGAAATCTGACAGAGCAAAGTAGAGACACTGATGTGAAGATAACTCGGACAAATGAAATGGTGAGAAACTACACAGAGGAAGTACAAAATACATGGGCAGAAGTAACCAAAACAAGTCAAGATCTAAAAAAAACAAGGCTGAAGCATAAGACATGACAAGAGAGGTGAAAAACATCATAAGGAAGAATCCTGAGCTGATAAATGAAACAGCTGGGATTAAGAGATCTATAGTCATCACTGGTAGAGATGAAGAAGGAATAAGGAATAGAATCACCAGAGATAGCAAAGAGATGGTAAACATAATGACCATATTGAATGTAGTATCATACATAATCTGTGAGAAAGATGTAGAGGAAATTAAGAGATTAGGGAAACATGAGAGAAACAGGTCAAGGGCCCTGAAAGTAACATTCCAAATTGTGAACACTACAGAAGAGGTATCATAAAATGCTAACGAACTTAAGGAATCAGAGGAGTACAAAGAAGTGTGGATAAAAACGTGCCTAACTCAAGAGGAATGGGGATTGCTAAAGGAAAAGAGGGAAGAAGCAAAAAGAAAGAATGATGCAAGATCAGGTGAAGAGAGAAATATCTTTTGTGTAAAGTAGTAGGACTGCAAGTAATAAAATGGCAAATAAACAGTAGAGACTAAATAAAAGAAAGATAGTAGACTCAGCTAATGTCAAATATGTGGACAATATGGCTAAGTTAATGTACTCAAATGTAGATGGAATAGTATCCAAATAATTAGAGATGAAAGACTGTATCATAGAAAATGAGCCCTATATTATTTGTCTAACAAAAACCAAATTAACCCCAAGGATATATATAAAAAAAAAAAAAACTCTTTAAATCTGGATGAGTACAATATTTGCCAAAGAGACAGAAATTTACAAAAAGGGGAGGAGTTATGATAGTAACAGAGAAAATACTCCAAGTAAAAGAGATTGAAACAGACATACCTTCACAAGAAGAATTAGTTGCAGTAGATTTAGTACATCAGAAGGGATAACAGCTGTGGCAATTTTATATATATGCCACCCAAGATGAACACAGGGGATAGAGGTGAATATGAAGACCTGGCAGAAAAGACAGTTCAGAGTTTAAGAACCCTACTATACAGAATGGAAGAAAAAAAAGAAAGAATTATATTAACGGGAGATTTTAACACAAATATAAACTGGAATACTGTAGATGTAAAAGCCATGAAAGTTGTTTGAATCAAAAGCATTTGGATCTTATACAGGATTATTTTCTAACCAGAATACCCCTCATTATTAGATCTCATATTTACTACGGGAGAAAATGAAATTTACAATATAATCTGTTACCCCTCATTCGGCAAAAGCAACCATGCAGTACTAGATTAGAGTTTCAAGATAGCATATGGTAGAGGTAATGGAAATTACAAAAAGAGGCTAAACTATAAAAAGGGCAACTATCATGACCTAAAGAAGTACTTCAACGATATTGATTGGGAAAAGGAGCTAAGAGGACAAGATAAAAATGTTATATATAAAAAAATTGTGGATTTTACGAAACAGGAGTCCATAATTATGTCCCATTGCACAAAGACACAGAAATAAAGATAAAGAACTTGTTTAATACTGACTGTAAAAATGCAAAAGAGAAATGAGATTTGCTGTGGATCAGATACAGACGACATAAGAGTGAGAGATCATATAACAACTACAAGCAGGCTAGGAATGATTATACAAGGATAAGGAAAGAAGCTCAAAGGCAGTTTTGGGAAGTTATTTGCAAATTAAAGTGTGAAGCAGCCGAAGTTGTTTTACAGCTACATACGAAGCAAAGCAAAAGTTAAAGATAAAATACAATCCATCATGGATAAGAGGAAAATCTGTATCAGTGAAGATAATTGTGAAGTAAGAAACAAAAATTTCCAGACAGTTTGTGCTAAAGAAAGTAGATTTGTGAGAGATGCAAAACGAACAAGCATGCCTACACATATAAACAGATATACGTTTAAGAAAACAAGAGGTCGAGGAAGAGATGAGGAGATTAGACAAGGGGAAAAGTAAGTGGTCCTGACGAGGTTTTGTGTTTGGTATTACAGGAACTTGCAAAAGAGCTAAGCAGGCCATTACAATTAATATTCAGAGAATCCATAAGCAGAGAAAACTACCCGATATTTGCATGAAAGCAAATATTGTGACCCTTTTCAAGAAAGGGAATGACAAAATCCACTTAACCACCAACCAATATCACTGACCAGAGTCGTAAGCAAGATACTAGAAAAACTGATACGGAGAATTTGGGTAAATCACCTGGAAAAACACAATTTGGTAACAGAAAGACAATTTTGTTTTACAAAGGGAAAATCATGTGTTACCAACCTATTAAGCTACTATGGGAGTTGCAGAAATAATACAGAGGAGATGGCTAGGTAGACAGCATGTACAATATTTGGATTTCAAGAAGGCATTTGATAGAGTACCACACAAAAGCTTTATGGAAACTTTATAATCAAGGAGGAATCCAAGTTACTCTGTACGAGTGGATGCAAGATTTTCTCAGTAAAAGAGAAATGAGAACAGTGCTAAGGAGAAATTACTCGTCATGAAGAGTAGTGACAAGTGAAGTTTCACAGGGCTCGGTGCTGGCACCATTTAGGTTTTTAGTATATATAAATGACATAGACAGCAACATTGGAAATGGAAGCATCCTGAAGATGCAAAAATTCTAAGGGAATTTACAAACACAGACTCTTGTGCAGAGCGACAAGAGGAATTCAATAAGCTTCACGATTGGAGCAATAGATGGCAAATGGAATTCAGTATGGACTAATGTCCTGTAATAAAATTTAGTAAAAGTGAAAAAGACCAGACTTGGACTATAAGTTAGGAAGTTCAAACCCTACACACATCAGAAATGGAAAAGGATTTAAGAGTGATTATCAATAACAGACTATCCCCAGCTGACAACATTAATGAAAAAGTAAGGAACATGTACACACTGCTTGCTAATATGAGGGTAGCATTCAGATATATGAATGAATGAATGAAGACATGCTGAGAAAGATGATAACATCATTTATCAGACCAATTTTGGAGTATGCTTCAGTAGTCTGGAATCCACATCTCAAAAAATACAGTAAGACTGAAATGGTACAAAGGGCCGCTAAAGATGGGCACCAAGTTTAAGGAACCTAAGTTATGAAGAAAGACTCGAAAAATTAAAGCTACCAACATTATAGGAGAGAAGGAAATGAGAAGACATTATGTTACGTAAATGAATCATAGGAAAAGGGAAAATAGACGTAAATGACTTTATAATCTATGGGGAGGCAACATTAAGAGGACACTGTAGAAAACTGTACCAAAAGAGAGGGGATAAAAGAGGTAAGGATATTTCGTTTCCCAAACAAAGCAGTTGATCAGTGGAATGCACTGCCGAACGAAATAGTGTGTGCCAAAAAAAATTATAAATTTAAAGACACGTATGATAAAAATGGTTCAAAACACGGGATGGTACACACTTGACTCATTCCTGAAAAGATACCACTAGGTAAGAACACACACACACACACACACACACACACACACACACACACACACACACACTGTATTGCCTCGCCTTGCTAAAACCGGACGATAAAAGACTCTGTAGCATCCAAGTTCTGTTTATGGGTCTGGTAACAGTGTGTGTTATGAAGAAGTATGAATGTCAACCTCTAATACCATAATTATGTTAAATAACCAGCATGTAATGAGAAAATCATAATGTAAAACGGATATATAACTGTAATGCTGAGTAGAATTTGGCTCGACTTCTCGTTCCAAATCAACTCAACACTGAGCGGGGTCCTCTTTCGAGACCGGAGCTAGTGCAATGAAGAGAGGCAGGACATAAAAACTTTCGGCAACACCATACACGTATATTATTTCAGTTAGACACAAGACATTTCAGTAGACATTACATCACAATATAGAGGAATACAAAACCTTATCTAAAATATTGTGTATCTCGCAGGATACTAGCTTCCTAGATATTAATGACAATACAACAAATCTTAGTACTAGGAGTACAGTAAATACCCGTGCGCGCGGAGCGCGTGAGGGGAGAGAGGGGGGTTTGTGAGTTACCAGGAAGGGGGGGGGAGGTAGGGAGACACGGAGAGTGACTTAGAACGGCGAGGGAGAAGTTATGATAATATTTAATGAGGCCCGATATTAACAAGGGAGTTTAGGTGTTTTCTATTGGCAAGAATTCTTTGATAATTAACTCTGGTTCTTATTTGGACTTTAAGAGCGGGGGTGAGGAGTGGGGAGGGTTTTCAGGGATAGCGTGCGGAACAGGGGAGTACAGTTATCACTCGCGGTCCTCGTAGTTTTGGTAACACTAGATTTCCGTCAGCACAACTTATATACTACACATCTCCCGGGTAGGTTATGTCGACTCGCACTTCCCAACGCGTAACAAAGTCGGAACCCTCGTAAATTCTATTCCACTGTATTACTCAGAGTTTAACCAATAGCACTCCAATAATGTATTATCCTTTCTTTGGGCTCTAGAGAGAAGTCCTTAGTAAACTCGGGATGACACTTGCACGTATCTTCACTTGGGGTCTCCACCCGTATTCTCGCCCGTTAATGTAGCATTATGTCCTGGGTTACCGCAATGGAAATTACATGAAATCACTGCACTAGTCTTATTCTAAGAAAAAAGGAGTCACACTTAACCTACTTCACAATTGCAGGATCCTCGTATCTCTCGTGGAGAGAAACACGGTTACCTCAGTGATGATCCGGTCGGACTGAGGGCGTCGCCAGGGTAGGGCGAGTCGGGAGGGCACGGGGCGACTCACTAGGGCGTCCTCTCACGTCCGGGGGCTTCCGGACTGGGCTCCGGACTGGGGCCGAAGAGGCCTAGGAACCTCTGGGTCAGGTCCCGGCGTCGCGGGGGCGTGGTGAGGTCTCGCCCGGGTGTCCTGGGGCGGGCCGGAAGAGGCGACGGACTGCGGTCTCCTATGGGCAGGGGCGCCGGCAGGGAAGGACTGCGGCAGCGGCTGTCACGGAGGCCCGACAGATGGGTCTTCTCAAGGGCCTCGCGCAGGGAACAGAGGCCGGGGGAGACAGGGAGGTCTTTCCTCCTCACTATACCCTGGGAGCGACCATCGATCGTCTCCACCGGGGTGCTGAGGGAGCGACCGTGGATCGTCTCTACCTGAGCTTTCAGGGAGCGACCATTGATCGTCTCTTCCTGATTTTTGTGTGAGCGACCATAGATCGTCTCTATCTTTTTACCATTGATCGTCTCTACCGGTGTGCTGAGGGAGTGACCGTTGATCGTCTCTACCTTAGCTTTCAGGGAGCGACCATTGATCGTCTCTACCTGATTTTGTTGTGAGCGACCATAGATCGTCTCTGTCTTTTTTTTATGGGAGCGACCATTGATCGTCTCTACCGGGTTGTGGAGGGAGCGACCGTTGATCGTCTCTACCTTGCCACTATTAGAGCGACCATAGATCGTCTCTACCTTAGGGGTGCTGTCTGGAGTACAGTTTCTGACTCCACCCCTAGCTAACTCGGTGATTCCGCCACACGAAGGTAGTGTCTTTTGCCTACGGTGGCGGCGGCGCGGTGGTTGCGTCTCACAAGGGCGCACGGCCCGGGCTGACGTACGCCGCTGTTGCCCGGAGTGGTGGTGGCTGGCGGCGGCTACCCCGGGGAGTCCGAGTGGGGGTGTCGGCATTCTTGAGGGCAGACTCCACTGCTCCTGGTCCGCCTTGATGTCGGGGAGACTGCGGTATTCTCCGGAATATTCTGGAGAATCGATGCGGTCAAAACCACGCATTTCACCACCGTGTTCTTGAAAAAAGTCACGTCCCTGTGGCTGGAGGTGGAACGCTAGAGTGTTGGAGGTGGTGGAGATGGGCTGGAGGTGGCTGAGTGTGTGCTGCCAGGCGGTAGTATAAGAATTCTCCTCTTGTGTTTGGTCATAGGTGAGGAAGAGGGCGGAGGGGGTGGTGGTGTGCTTGAGGATACTTAACAGGTGGTGGGGTCCGCGGAGCCGGTGGTTCTTGGCAAAGGAAGGGGCCCATACAGCTCGCTTAATCCTCATGTTGTTTGGTGTGGTTGTCGGCGTGGTTGGAGGTGGAATGCCGGACAGAGTGGGTGAAGGCCGGGTTTTGTATGGTAGTAATGCGGCGTTAAGTCTCTGGGGAGTACAGATAGGAGGGATTTGGGCCTGATGTAGCTTGACGGTGTGTGTGTATCGGGTGGGTGGGCATAAGAGTCGGCCGGAGGGGGTGGTGGTGGTGGTTCTGAGGGTGGGTGTGGGTGGGGAAGCAGGCGTGCGGGGTGGGCAGGGTCGGTTAGCGCAGGCCGTCGCGCGAGTTGGGGACGCGGAAGAAGGTGAGAGCGTCGGAGTGGGCGTGCGTGGGTGTGGAGCCGATAGGGCGGTGGTAGTGGGTTGTCCTGCGGGGGTGGCGGGGTGGGCGGGGCACGTGGGCTTGGGTGGAAAGGGTGTGGCGGCGGAGGGAAGGGGTGAGGGTGAGCGAGGCGTGGCGGGTGAGATGTCAGGTGTGGTGCAGGGGGTGGTGGAGGCGATGGAGGCTGAGGTGGTAGGGGAGGTGGAGGGGGATGACGAGGAGGAACCATTGCACTCGTATGTGGAAGTGACAGGCGGTGCAGGAGCAGGGGGGGGGTTGGGGTTGTGAGGTCGGTAGTGGTGGTGAGGTGATGGCGGTGGGTGGTGCGGGGTGGGAGGTGGAAGGCAGTAGACGGGGGAAGGTGGTTTTAGGAAGTAGGTTAGGGGAAGATGTGGAGAGGGTCCTAGGAGGCCTGTGAAGAGGGAGGCCGGTTTTGTGTTGCGGGAGTATAGTGGTGTGTGGGGTGGGAAGGTTAGAACTAGGGGCAGGAATAGGGGAAGGTAGAACAGAAGAGATAGTGAGAGGGGGGGAAAAGGAAAGATAACGTTCTCCCCTGTCGTAGACTAGGGGAGAGGTCAGGTGGCCCCCGCCATTACGGTGGGATGCGGGGGCAGGGGGGCCCTTTTTATTTTTCCCTTTTTGTTTTTTTCTTCCCCTGGGGCTTAGGGGAATTTGCGTAAGGTGGGGAGGTTTGTAAGCGCCCTCATGTCATTTGGCTGCACTGGGCAGCTTCTAGCTGCTCACGGATGTCGTGGATCGGACATCCGTGGTAGCACGGAGAAAATTCCCACGGGTTGATGGTGATGAGGTCAACGGGGAATTGATTTCTTTCGCCGATGCGTTGAGGGGTGGCATGGACGGCTAAAAGGCGCCTCATTAAACTGATATCTTTATCCATGTCTCCTGTTGGATCATGGATAGTGAAGTGTTGTCTTACAACACTTGGGAGTACTCTGAGCAGAGTATTAAATGTGTGTTGATCCCGGGTTTCTTCATCTGCCTCCGGGTAGGCAGCAGTAACCAGGCGTCTTGCCTGTAACAGGGTATTATCTAAATCCCCGTCATAAGTAAAGCTATCCAATTTGGATAGAGCCACCACTTTCCCTAATGATGGGGTGATGGCTTGGACTGCAAACTTGGTAAAGTTCTGCCAGGTGAGTTCTGGGACAATTTTTGGCGCAATGTTAGCTGCGGCTTTACCCAGTAGTGGAAGTGTGACTGCAATTTTTTGTTGGTCATTATCGAAGCCAATATCCAATAAGGGTTTAACTATTGCAAGATATGTATGTATGTCATACTGGTCAGGGTCAAACTTGGATAACTGGACGTGCGGTTTAGTTGCCATTTTTCCAAATATTTCCTATTTACCTCTCTTCTACGCTCGGATCTAGAACCACCGCTGGCCACCAGTGTAATGCTGAGTAGAATTTGGCTCGACTTCTCGTTCCAAATCAACTCAACACTGAGCGGGGTCCTCTTTCGAGACCAGAGCTAGTGCAATGAAGAGAGGCAGGACATAAAAACTTTCGGCAACACCATACACATATATTATTTCAGTTAGACACAAGACATTTCAGTAGACATTACATCACAATATAGAGCAATACAAAACCTTATCTAAAATATTGTGTATCTCGCAGGATACTAGCTTCCTAGATATTAATGACAATACAACAAATCTTAGTACTAGGAGTACAGTAAATACCCGTGCGCACGGAGCGCGTGAGGGGAGAGACGGGGGGGGTTTGTGATTTACCAGGAAGGGGAGGGGGAGGTAGGGAGACACGGAGAGTGACTTAGAACCGCGAGGGAGAAGTTATGATAATATTTAATGAGGCCCGATATTAACAAGGGAGTTTAGGTGTTTTCTATTGGCAAGAATTCTTTGATAATTAACTCTGGTTCTTATTTGGACTTTAAGAGCGGGCGTGAGTAGTGGGGAGGGTTTTCAGGGATAGCGTGCGGAACAGGGGAGTACAGTTATCACTCGCGGTCCTTGTAGTTTTGGTAACACTAGATTTCCGTCAGCACAACTTATATACTACACATCTCCCGGGTAGGTTATGTAGACTCGCACTTCCCAACGCGTAACAAAGTCGGAACCCTCGTAAATTCTATTCCACTGTATTACTCAGAGTTTAACCAATAGCACTCCAATAATGTATAATCCTTTCTTTGGGCTCTAGAGAGAAGTCCTTAGTAAACTCGGGATGACACTCGCACGTATCTTCACTTGGGGTCTCTACCTGTATTCTCGCCCGTTAATGTAGCATTATGTCCTGGGTTACCCCAATGGAAATTACATGAAATCACTGCACTAGTCTTATTCTAAGAAAAAAGGAGTCACACTTAACCTACTTCACAATTGCAGGATCCTCATATCTCTCGTGGAGAGAAACACGGTTACCTCAGTGATGATCCGGTCGGACTGAGGGCGTCGCCAGGGTAGGGCGAGTCGGGAGGGCACGGAGCGACTCACTAGGGCGTCCTCTCACGTCCGGGGGCTTCCGGACTGGGCTCCGGACTGGGGCTGAAGAGGGCTAGGAACCTCTGGGTCAGGTCCCGGCGTCGCGGGGGCGTGGTGAGGTCTCGCCCGGGTGTCCTGGGGCGGGCCGGAAGAGGCGACGGACTGCGGTCTCCTATGGGCAGGGGCGCCGGCAGGGAAGGACTGCGGCAGCGGCTGTCATGGGGGCCCGACAGGTGGGTCTTCTCAAGGGCCTCGCGCAGGGAACAGAGGCTGGGGGAGACAGGGAGGTCTTTCCTCCTCACTATACCCTGGGAGCGACCATCGATCGTCTCCACCGGGGTGCTGAGGGAGCGACCGTGGATCGTCTCTACCTGAGTTTTCAGGGAGCGACCATTGATCGTCTCTTCCTGATTTTTGTGTGAGCGACCATAGATCGTCTCTATCTTTTTACCATTGATCGTCTCTACCGGTGTGCTGAGGGAGTGACCGTTGATCGTCTCTACCTTAGCTTTCAGGGAGCGACCATTGATCGTCTCTACCTGATTTTGTTGTGAGCGACCATAGATCGTCTCTGTCTTTTTTTTATGGGAGCGACCATTGATCATCTCTACCAGTGTGCTGAGGGAGCGACCGTTGATCGTCTCTACCTTAGCTTTCAGGGAGCGACCATTGATCGTCTCTACCTGATTTTGTTGTGAGCGACCATAGATCGTCTCTGTCTTTTTTTTATGGGAGCGACCATTGATCGTCTCTACCGGGTTGTGGAGGGAGCGACCATTGATTGTCTCTACCTTGCCACTATTAGAGCGACCATAGATCGTCTCTACCTTAGGGGTGCTGTCTGGAGTACAGTTTCTGACTCCACCCCTAGCTAACTCGGTGATTCCGCCACACGAAGGTAGTGTCTTTTGTCTACGGTGGCGGCGGCGCGGTGGTTGCGTCTCACAAGGGCGCACGGCCCGGGCTGACGTATGCCGCTGTTGCCCGGAGTGGTGGTGGCTGGCGGCGGCTACCCCGGGGAGTCCGAGTGGGGGTGTCGGCATTTTTGAGGGCAGACTCCACTGCTCCTGGTCCGCCTTGATGTCGGGGAGACTGCGGTATTCTCCGGAATATTCCGGAGAATCGATGCGGTCAAAACCACGCATTTCAATAACTGACATATTTATTGTTATTTTCCTCTCAATACTGCCTAGTGGTTAAGTGTCTTTTATTATAATGGCGTTGTTACTCCATTTGAATCGATTGTTGATACCCCTCCGGTGACGATTCCACATGATGCATTAGGCAGTTTTTTTTTTTTTTTGCGTATAAGATCTGTTGTATCTGGAAATATCTACCAGTACAGGGAGTTGACATTTCGTTGACAGAGCAGTTCAGGGTTATGCCAGACCTGACTTTATGGTAGATTGAATATTTCTACCAATTTCATAGCCTATCTTTCTTCCCTCTGGTTAGGTGTCCTTCCTTTCACGTGCTCGTTTCGCTGGTGGAGGGGGTGGGTGGAGAGAGCCTTCATCTCTGCTCTACTTTCCTCTCACTAGTTGAGTAACAACTTGTTTCTGGTAAATTCATTCATAGTACCTCTGAGGTACAGATTGCAAGACCTTCTAAAGTACTCCTCCTTGGAAAGCCCTCCCCTCTCTCCCCACTGAGAGGGGTCACCTTGACGCTGTGGGTGGGCTTGAAGCGTGACTGACAATGCCTCCTGCTCTGGAGGAATGCCTAGCTTTGTAGGGTTCGGCATCTGTTGGCCTCGTGGACCAAGCACCCCCTACATCACTAATGGAGGAGGCCTGCTGGTGATGTTAGTCCCTGCCCATTTGCCATCTAGGGCGGGACTGTTGCCTCCCCACGTGTTTGCCGTGCGTGGCGTCCCTTAACCCCTAAATCGCGGGGTTGTTTTGGTGCTCCTTGCGTGTCCCGCGAGGATATTCGGGCTCCGACGGACTTTGTAAAAAATATTTGCCAAAAATTAGTTATTAGTCCTAAAATATTATAATTACATTTGCTTATGGCACATACCATCAGCTTTCTCCTGGGATGTTTGCTGAGCCTTCGTCGAGTACCATAGGACTTGTGGAGACTTCTGAAGTTGGGTAACGAAGTCTCCACTTTACGCTTCCCGACACCCCGTAATATGATTACCACAGCCTGATATTATCACTAGAAACAATATTCTATGATTTTCAAATAGTTTGGAATCCATACTCCCCCCAAAAAAAACACACTCTGAAAGCAATGAAAATTACAAGCGCATACAAGCTTCCCACCTGCGCTCGTTCCCCGCTGGTGTTCTGTTATTTATTATTCATAAAAACACTCACACTTTATATTTCTATTACTATATAACACTTATATATAACTGCAGTCTTTATCCATAAGTTTCCTTCAGTAATAGTAGTTTATTGTCACTGTAGGCATTCAATATCTCTTTCAGTAAAATACGTAGCATTCACTTTCTCGTCCTGTATACTAGCGTGGAGAACGAATCTGTCACTTTCACTTTCATAACTCCCAGTATTCATACATGCTAGAGTGAAACTTTCACTTTCATTACTTCTAGTATATATACTCGTATTCTTATATTAACACTCATTTACATTTCTATTTACATTCTCTATAATTATTATTTACATTATTTACATTTCTATTTTATTTACACTATGTTTTGCTCTGTCATTTGCAGTAACTTATAAAACTATTTTCTACTGTTCAGTTATATTTACATTCATTGCTTTCACTTGCTGTTTACACATTATTTACACATTATTTACATTTCGACTTGCACTGTTTTAGAGTCACCAGAAAGATCGTAGTCACTGTCCATCATTATCATTGATAAATTAGCCAGTTGACACTCCACAGTAGTCACTTAGCCCTTTACCCCTTTCCACACGAGGTTTAGTAGGGGTAGACGTCACAGGGCCCTTTGGATGGGGCTATAAAGCGGCGGAATTGGACAGGCGCGAATCGGACGAGGTTTTGCCTTGAAAGACGACAGTAAACTGAATGCTGTTGCCTAGGGGCAGTGAAGGGCTGCCAATGCCAGCTTGGTGACAGCTGCTAATATATACGCTATGAAATGATTGGCAGGAAATCTAGACAATACATAATAAATTAAGTAGTTCCAGGTGAATGTAAATATCACTTAGGCTTCTCCCTTCCTTCCTTATATATAATTTTATTATGAGAACTGGTCATATGGCATATTTCAAGGGTAAATAAACAGGGAAAATTAGCGAACGTGTGTTCGTGAGGTGTTGCCAGGTGATAATTGGCCCATTCCAGAAGTATGGTGGTATCAATTACCTTTTCTCTTTCTTTTATATATTATTTTGTATAAGAATAGGGCAAAGGGCACATTTCACTGGATAAAATGAGTGGAATAATCTGTCCAGTATTTGTGTAGAGCAACACAGGTGGTCAGGTGGGAGGAGAGGGTAATGGAGGGGAGGTAAGGAGGGGGGGAGTCAGGGACAGGAGAAAAATGGCTAAATTGTCAACAGTGGATGGGAGTACAAGTGACATTAGCAGAACTGAGTATAGCTGGACACGGGTAGTACTGATAGGTGATACAAGCCACCACTTGAAAGCCCGGGCGAATTCAAAATAACACAGAATCACAAATGTGATGCCCCGCAGTATGATCCCTTGGTCTCGAGTGTCACGAAAGTGACACCCCACGGTTAAGGGGTTAATGATGGGAGACAGGAGTCCTGGGAGTTGAGTGATGCTGCACGATGCACTTTGCAGCTGGCAATACGCCTCTTTGGTTCCCTGTTCAGGTGGCCTAGTTGGGCCCGAGCAGGTCGGTCAGCTGATCACGCATTGGCTAGGGTCAAGTGGACACTGCAGTCCTGATGGCTCCAACCATCCTGGAGTCACCCTTGCCCAGGTCCCCCAGGTGGTTACCCAAGTATACTCTCCTGCTGCCTCTGGGGTTGCCAGTGGTGTTGTCACTGACATAAGACCTTCTCTTGCTGGGCTCCATGGTGAATGGAAGAGTGGGGGAAGGAAGTTTTTTTGGTAATACACTTGGATTCCTTAAATAAAAATGTTGTTGATGACACGGTCTCTGTCCCTGGACTTTCTTTAGGATCCTCCACTCTCATAGCCACTCTGGAGCCTTGCCAGACCCCTGGAGACTTTTCTCCTTTGCCACAGTGTCCTACTGGGACTAGGAGGGGGTCACGTCAGGTTGATTTGGCTCTGGGGTTCTGCCCAAAAGACAAGGTGGCAGAATCCTATGCAAAGTATCTGATAATGAAGAACCATGTGGGTGGCTCAATACTAGATATTGACATTTTCCATCTCCACTGTGGTATAGTCTCAGCTTGCGATAGGGAACCCAAGATCTGTTCCCGAGGGGATGGAAGCATCCTCACTGAGGTGTCCTCCCCAGAAGAGAGTGCCTGTTTACAAGCTTTGACTTCAGTTTCTGGTGCCACAGTTGCCTGTGCTCCGCATCCAGTTTTTAACAGATGCAAAAGTGTAGCTTTTTCACGTGACCTTTCCTACCCAGAGGCACAGCTTTTGGAGGAACTGAGATCTTCTGGTGTGGTAGTTGTTGAGCACCTGCAGAAGAAAATTGACGGTGTCCTGACCCTGACTCCTACGTTGTTCCTAACTTTCGACAGTTTGACCTTACCTACCTTTGTGAAGCTGGCTTGGCTGTCTCTTCCTGTGAAGCCATACGTGCACACCCTAAAGAGATGTTTCCACTGTAAAGGATATGGACATGTCTGCCAATTTTGCCGCCATGCACAGGCTGGCCTTCCTGGTGTCTGTGTCTCCTGTGGCGGACCACGCCATACCAGTGACTGTCCAGGACCCCTTAAATGCTATCACAGTGAGGGTCCTCATGCTGTAAGTGCTAGAAACTGTCCTTGCTACTGCCTGGAAAAGGAGACTTTGTTAATTCGAACACTTGAAAGTGTTTCATTTCCTGAGGCTAAAAAAAGAGCTCAGACTCGCCTTTTCCAGCCCAGGGTTACTTATGCTGCTGTCCATTCTGGAATGCCAGTGGACTGCCCTGTGTCTCACACACGGCCACAATCCAATGTAGTGACCACTCATCACCTGGTGCTTTGTGGGATGCTGTCCCCATGGCTGGTACTCTTTGTGAAACTGATGTTTGCCTGCCTGCTACTCCAACTGCTTCCGCTCCCATTTCGGTGACTGACGGTTTCTGCACTCCCGTGTGGTACATGTTGACGGGACTCCTTCTGCCTTGTACCATATTGCTGAGGCTCCATCTGTATCCAGGAAATGTCACTGTGGCTCTTCACAGTCCTTTGAGCCTGAAGACCAGCCACCAAAGGTCTCTGCCGTAGAACCTTGTGCTGACCTCTCTTCTGTTCCCTCTGTCCTGGAGGTGGAGGGGTCTAGCCAGGTGGAAGCTGCACCTGATTGTTTGATCTCCATTGTTGAACATTGTCTCGACCTCTTTCCTGTTCCCTCTGCCCTGGAGGCTCAGGGGTCTAGCCAGGTGGAAGCTGAAGCTTCCTGTGGTCAGGTCCCCACCTGGGAATGGTGTTGGGCAAACAATTGGTGCTTCAGTTCTGAAACATACAATGTCATTCATACAGGGTTCTAATCCTGTGGACACTCCTTCCACTTCTGGGGCTTCTGATGTTGGCACTGGCCATCCTACATCACCCAGGGCGGCTTCCAAGCCACTTTCCAAGCCAAGTATTATTCCACCTCAGAGGAAGAGTATTGTAAAACTTTCGTCTTCTTCGTCCTCGCGTTTTTCCATGGATGTTCAACATAGAGTGCGGTTTCCTGTTGCTGGACAGTCTCTTCCCAACAGCCTTCCTAACCATCAATCCAAACCCACTCCCTTGTCAGGTGTACAGTTCCGCAGTTAATCATCATCCCTCCACTATGGATTCTATTGTCCAGTGGAACTGTTGGGGTTTACATGCTAGGCATGAGGAACTGTGTCATCTTGTTTCTCAATTTACTCTTCTGTTCATGTGCATCCAGGAGACCATGGTAGGAGATGCTGGTCCTTCCGGTCCTTCTGGCTACCATGATTTTTATTCTGATCCTGTGCCAGGCCAAGGTCATCATGGATATGTTGCTACCTTCCTTTGCTAGGATATTCCATACAGTCATCTGGACATCTGCTCTCCCCTGCAGGCTGTTGCTGTCTGGATGTTTTTATATCGGCAGTACACAGTTTGCAGTCATTATCTTCCTCTTAGTGCTACTATTGAAAGGACGGGTCTGGAATGCCTTATTCATGGCTTTCCTTCTTCCTTTCTGTTACTAGGACATATGAATGGCCACCATCCACTATGGGGAAACATCGAGGCCAACCCTTGGGGTATTATGTTGGCCTCTTTAGTGGATAATGAGGAGTTGGGCATTTTAAACTTCAATAAAATGACTTGTTTCCATTGCTAGACTAGAAATTTTGCTGCCATTGATTTGTCCATATGTTCAACAGATGCTGTTTTAGATTTTACCTGGGATGTTGCCAGACCTGTATGGCAGCAACCATTTTCCAATACTCTTGACTGCTAGTGCAGGAGAACCTCAGCCTCTTCTTCCTCACTGGCTTCTGGTTAAGGCTGACTGGCCACATTTCAGGGAATTAGGTTCCATTGCCCTTTTTGTCAATGAGTTTTGCTGTCTTACTGAGGCGGTGTCATATTTCACTTACGTGTTGCACTCAGCAGGCCTATCATCTCTTCCAAGAATGAGTGGTCAATTTCCTGATTGTAGTTCTGCAGTGACAGCCAGACGAGTCGCCTTCTTTCAACTTTGTCATCACTGTGGGGATCCTCAGTGTTTGGTGGCGTATCAGAGGGCATGGCTCATATGATGCAGGTTTTAAAGGAATCCAGGCATTCATCCTAGAAGGAGTGTTTCCTCTATCAGTTCTAGGACTTCCCTCACTCAGGTGTGGAACTGGGTAAGGAAAATTTCAGGAGAATTTACTGTTCCCTCCCATCCTGTTCTGTCTGCAGCAGATGGAACAGTGCCTGATCATTTGCTGCTGCGGAGTTGTTTGTTGATCATTTTGCTAGTGTGTCAGAGAAGGATGCAGATACGCCTTCAGCTTGCCACCATCAGGTCTTGAGTCTCGTGGCCACAGCTTTGCCTCTTCTGGGGAAGTCTTATAATGTTCCCTAATCTGTTCCTGAACTCCAGGTGGCTCTGTTGCAGTGGCATGATTCCTCTCCTGGTTGTGATGATATTCCTTATGCCTTTTTACATCAGCTCTCTGATGGATCCCTTTCGTTTTTGCTTTTATTATTTAATAAGATCTGGTGTTCTGGTGAGTTTCTGGCTTGGTGGGGTGTTGTAGTCATCCCCATCCCCAGACCAGGTAAGGACCACCTACAGGCAACGAATTACTGGCCTATTTCTCTGACTTCTTGTATAGGTAATGTTATGGAAAAGATGTTCAATATAAGGCATGTGTGGTTATTGGAGAGAGGTGACTTCTTATCCCTGCCCAGTATGGCTTTCGAAAAATGCATTCTACCTCTGATGCACTACTGTCCTTAGAATCTGTCTGTGAGGCTTTCTCCACTTACCAACACCAGTTCAACTTAATCCTGCATCATCCTTGAACATGCTTGGGGTCTCATTTACTCGGGACTTATCTTGGAAAGATCATATTACATCTCTTGTAAAATCTGCTTCCAAAAGATTGGATGTGCTAAGCCGACTCCATTGACTCTATACACGGGTTTTATTCCCCCCTGTGTGGAGTACAACTCTCATGTGTGGGGAGGTTCCCCACATACAGCTCTTCTCAATAGGGTGGAGTCAAAGACTTTTCGTCTCATTAACTCTCCTCTTCTTACTGACTCCCTACAACCTCTGTCTCTTTACCACACTGTTGCATCTTTATCTCTTTTATATTGCTACTTCAATGGTTACTGCTCCTCTGAACTGTCTGCATGCATTTCTCCACCTCTTCAACGAGCGCGTAGCACCCGTCTAGCAGCAAACTCTCATCCCTTTTCTGTCCAACTCTTTAATGCAAGAGTTAACTGTTACTCCCAGTCCTTCATTTATGCAACAGATCAACTCTGGAACTTTCTCCCTCTGTCTGTATTTCCTGCTTCCTATGATCTCCAGTCTTTCAAACGCAGTGCGTCTGGGCGTCTCGAAATGAGCGGATCTTGAATTTGGCTCTCTCTTGTATTTTGTTTTTCTTTTGGAAGGAACAGTAATGCGGGCTTGTGGCCTTTGGTTCATTCTTCTTTGCATAAAAAAAGTTCACATTCTTCTTCGTTCTGGAGAAGGCATATGACATTGCCTGGCGTAATGGCATTTTATTTTCCCATTATGACTTTGGTCTTCGAGGGCACTTGACTATTTTTATTCAGCAGGTTTTGAGGGTCTGAGTGGGAGGAGTGCTTTCTAATGCCTGTGCACTAGAAGATGGAGTACCACAAGGGAGTATCCTTGGTGTTGTTCTCTTTGCTGTGGCCATCAACAACATAATCATTGTACTTCCTGATGATGTACATGGCTCACTACATGTCAGTGCCCTCTCAGTTTCCTTCACTGCATCTATAATGTCTCTGATAAAGAGAAAGTTGCAGCTGGGTGTTAATAGAATTTCTGACTGGGCAGAGCCTCATGGCTTCCATTTGTCTTTAACCCCTTAACCATGGGGCATCACATTCGTGATGTTTATGAGAAAGGGATCATACCGCGGGGCATCACTTTTGTGATTCTGTGTTATTTTAAATTCGCCAGGGCTTTCAAAAGGTGGCTTGTATCATCTATCTGTACTGCCAATATCCAACACTAGTCAGCACTCCTAATCTCATCTGTACTCCCATCCATTGTTGACAATTTAGCCATTTCTCCCTGTTCTTGACTCCCCTCCCTACCTCCCCTCCATTACCCTCTCCTCTCGCCTGCCCAGCCGTGCTATGCTAAGTAAATCTTCCCTGGAATTTTCCACTGATTTCATCCATTGAAATAAGCCCTATGCCCTATTCTTATACCAAATAATATATACAAAAAAGAAATAAGGTAAGTGATAGTGCCATACACCTGGAACTGGATAATTATCACCCGACAACACCTCACGTGCACTCGTTTGCTAATTTTCATTGTTTATTTACCCTTGAAATATGCCGTATAATCTATTCTCATAATAAAGATATATATAAGAAAGGAAGGGAGAAGCATAAGCGATATTTACATTCACCTGGAACCACCTAATTTATTATGTATTGTCTAGATTTCCTGCCAATCATTTCATAGCGTATATATTAGCAGCTGTCACCACGCTGAGATTGGCAGCATTGCACTCCCCCTAGGCAGGCCACCACACTGCATTCAGTTTACTGTAGTCTTTCAAGGTGAGAGCACGTTGGATTCGCGCCTGTCCAATTCCGCCGCTTTCTAGCCCCATGCAAAGGTCCTTGAGACCTCTACCCCCTACTAAACCTCGTGTGGAAAGAGGTAAAGGGCTAAGTGACTGCTGTGGAACGTCAACTGGCCAATTTGTCAATGAAAATGATAGACAGTGACTACAATCTTTCTGGTGAGTAAAACAGTGCAAGTGGAAATGTAAATAATGTGTAAAAAATGTGTAAACAGCAAGTGAAAGCAATGAATGTAAATATAAGTGAACAATGGAAAATAGTTTTATAAGTTACTGCAAGTGACAGTGCATAACACAGTGTAAATAAAATAGAAATGTAAATAACGTAAATAAAATAGAGAATGTAAATAGAAATGTAAATGAGTAGTAATATAAGAATACGAGTATATATACTAGGAGTAATGAAAGTGAAAGTTTAACCCTAGCATGTATGAATACTATGAGTTATGAAAGTGGAAGTGAAAGTGACTGATTCACTCTCAACGCTAGTATACAGGACGAGAAAGTGAATGCTACGTGTTTTACTGAAAAAGAAACTGAATGCCTACAGTGACAATAAACTACTATTACTGAAGGAAACTTATGGATAAAGACTGTAGATATATATAAGTTTTATACAGTAATAGAAATATAAAGTGTGAGTGTTTTTATGAATAATAAATGACAGAACACCAGCGGCGAACGATCGCAAGTCGGAAGGTCATACGCGCTCGTAATTTTCATTGCTTTCACAGTGGTTTTTTTTTTTTTTTGGAGTATGGATTCCAAACTATTTGAGAATCATAGAATTGTGTTTCTAGTGATAATATCAAGCTGTGGTAATCATAATATGGGTTGTCGAGAAGTGTAAAGTGGAGACTTCGTTACCCAACTTCAGAACTCGACGAAGGCTCAACAAACATACCAGGAGAAAGCTGAAGGTATGTGCCATAAGCATATGTAATTGTAATATTCTAGGACTTATAACTGACTTTTGGCAAATATTTTTAGAGAGTCTGTCAGAGCGCGAATATGCCCGCGAGACATGCAAGTCAAGCAAAAACAACCCCGCGGTTTAGGGGTTAACTAAGACAGTGGCTATGCATTTCTGTCATCTTCAGGGGGTTCACCCAGACTCTAACTTGTATCTCTATGATCGGAGAATATCCTGTGTATAAGAGAGACAGCTTCTGGGTCTTCTTTTTGACAGACAACTAACTGGGATTGTCATAAAGACTTTGTAGAACTGAAGCTAACCTTGTAGTCTCGGTTGCTTTTGTAGAAATTTGCTTTTAATTCGGAGACGATGTCCGCAGATTTGCTGGTTTGTCGTTAAGCTACTTGCAAGGCGTCGAGTGATCTCTTGACCTCTGCATCAGCGTAATGATCTGGGAGACGGAGGGGGCAGGAGCTGATATTGTTGGTTGTTGTCAATCTTGATATTTTGTAGGAATTTAATGTTGATTCGTAGACGAGGTTCGTATACGTTCGCTGCTACCAAATGTCATAAAGACTTTGTAGTTACTTGTAGAGAAGTATATTTTAGACTTGTGGTCGAGCGGCTTTTATATCTTGTAGTAGTTTCCCCACCAGATGTCATGTAGTGACGGGAGAGGTAAAGAATAGTATGGGACTATTTTTATTTGTCTTGGAAATATTAAACAGGTATAATAGTATAAGTCCTGGGTAGCTACCTCCCTGTCTCGCTATCTCTCTCTCTCTCTCTGTTCTAAAGCTAATCTCCGTCTCGACCTCTCTATAGGGTCGCTTGTCTCCTTCTAAACTCTCTTTCCTCACATCTCGTGTAGTAGGGTGTGTGTGTCACGTATCTTCCTCATGGCAACAGAACTTTCTCACGAGAGGACTGCTGACAGCTAACTGAATCATCTCCTTACTGGCCGCTGTCGTCAGCTTTCCCCCGTGTAAGCGTTTAGCGCTGCTCGCTTCTCGCAAACACAACACCTTCTCATCATTTGACTTCCTGCTTCTATCTGTCTCTCTATCTATCTATTTATCTATCTATCTATTATGTAGTCCTATAGGATTCCTCACATTCATTCAGTTAAGGCAGCTTATCTTAACCCGCCGCGTCCCGGAGACGTGAATTCACGTCCTCACATGATGTGCACTCATATCCCGGAGACGTGAATTAACACGGCAACATTGCTAGGTCCCTAATTTGCACAATTTTCAATTTTCGCGAGTGATTTCGCGAGTGATTTTTGGCACGTATACACGGGACACCTTCCTCTATTCCTCTACAAGATGCCAAGCAGGGACAATGCCTTACACTGCATAACCACTCCCCCCCCCCCTGCACGCCATTGTCTTGGCAATTCACCTGTTACCAGTGACCTGGCCAATAAAGACATTCAGGGCCAGGGTGATTTCCCAATCGATGACAATGTGGAGGACAAAGTTTACATAGCATAAGAGGAAGAAACAGTCAGAAATGATGATCAGGTAATGTGGGAAAAAAAATGTCATGAATGATGATCAGTTAGTGACTGAAACAATGTTTATAATGCCTATATTACTGTTTGAAAACCAATATACTCTTGTACTACATAAAATTTGTACCAAGTAAATAAATAAATACTGTTTATGAGTGGATAAAATAGTTACCCTCCCATAAAACTCATTTTCTTTGGTGCCAGCCTGTTAGAAAACCCAGTCAGGTAAGGAGGTACTCGTACCTAGATCGAGTATTTTAAACCTCAGGTGAGCGATTTCTCTATGAATTTTCGATGTTTCTCACCAAAAGCGGATGTTTGAGCCAAAAAAAAAAAAAGTCCAAAAATGTCGGGACTGGGGCGTACCACTGCCCAGAAAACGTCGGGATGGGGCGGGTTAAAGCTTTGAGTCTTTTGAGGGTTTTGGCTTATACCCCTTGGGGCGCTGATCGTCAGACCCTCCTCCTCTTGCATAGGTCTCTTTTTCTTCCTAAACTTGAATATGGGTGTGAGGTCTACTCCTCTGCAACAGATGCCTGTGACAGGTTGTTAAATTCTGTGCATCAAGCTGGTATATATCTGGCAACTGGGGCATTCAGGTCATCCCCGATTTCAACTTTGTGGATGGATGCTTGTGTACTCCTCTTGGATTTGCGACACCAGTCATTGATGATGAGGTGTTGGTATCGTCTTCACCGCATTCCAGACTCAATTTCTTGTGCCATCGTCTCCCAGGATTCACGATCTTCTGTTTATGACATCTTGTCCTAGATTCCCGAAGCCCTTTGGTTTCAGGGTCTGGTCTGTTATGTTAGTCTTCTCTGTTCCAAGACTTGCAGTTTGTCCCCACTGGATCCCAAGGGTGGGTTTTTGGCTATTCCTTTCTGTGACATTTTGTAGGTTCATTGTTGGTAAAAAAAAAAAGCTCAATTTTTTCTCAGGTGTCCCTCTCTCTCTTTGTAGAACATGCCTCCACTCATCAGGGTTCTGTCCTTGTCTATACTGACAGATCTAAGACCGATACTGGAGTAGACTTTGGTGTTGTCTTCCTTTCCTTTAGTAGGGGCAGTAGCCTTCCTGGTATTACTTCAGTGTATACGGCAGAACTGAGTGGGATTTTATATGCTTTCAAAATCGTTTTTACTCTCTCTCAATCTGTTTTTGTGATTTTTAGTGACTCCTGTAGTGCTTTCTTTGTACTCGAGTCTTTCAGTGCATCCCATCCATTGGTTTTATCAATTTTAGAGTGGCCTTTTCTTCTTGGCCGTCGTGGCCGTCATGTGGACTTCCGTTAAGTTCCCACACTTGTTGATGTGGTGGGCAATGAGAGGGCAGATACATTAGCCAAAGCTGCATCTTCTCAACAGCCCCCAACCGAGTACCCTCTTCCTGCTTCTGATGTAACACCTTACTTGCTGTACACGATTCGTACATGTTGGTAGAGACACTGGGATGGTGTTGTTCATAATAAGCTAAAAGAAATTTTCCAGAGAGTGGTTGTGCCAAGGGTTCTTCCCTCCATGCCTCAGCAATTTGATGTGGCTCTTGCCAGTCTTCGCATTGGGCACTCTCGGCTTATACATGGGTTCCTGATGAGTGGTGGGACCCAACCGTTCTGTAATGATTGCCTTGTTCCCCTTACTGCCCATCACTTGCTGGTCGAGTGTCCAAGTCTGGAGGACCTCCGTCAGAGATTCCTCCATAGGTATAAGAGGGCAGATGGTGCCTACTGTCTGTCCTTGATGCTTGGGGAAGCCTCCAGCGATTTTACTGATGTTATTAATTTTCTTCTGGAGGCGGGCCTCCTTCGACTTTTATAAGTAAATGATATTTTATACTTTTGTTATTTTCAGTGTTTTATTCCTACTAATGGATATTAACTTTAATTTGAATATGCACATTTTATTTCCGGTGTATTTTACGTTGTTGTCGTGCGGCATATGACCCTGGCAGTTGTGCCGACAGATTTTAATTATATTCAGTCAGTCAAGGAAACAACCTTCCCCCCGCCCCTCTCTCTCTCTCTTTTGTGTTATCCATGGGATCTATAGACGAAAATCGGTGAAATCTGATTATACGATGACTATATTTGGGAGGCAAAACAGGTGGAGTTGAAATTTATTCATTTGTAATGCACAGGCATTTGTAATGCTTTATATAGGCATTTTATTGCCATAAACCAACAAATGACGAATTTTTCAGGAAGTATTGACAGATTGTTCTGGTGGCTGTTCATGTGACCATAAGTGCAGGTTTGTAAACCGACAATTTTGTCAGTCTGTGGCAGGTGGCCCTTGAATACTTGACATATATTTCAAATGCAGGACAAACGTCTTAGTCATTGAAATTTATACCTGAATCCCCCCAGTAACAGTGGAGATATATAGGAACATATCAGACGGCTCTATAAATCACATTAGTCCTCTATTGGCCTATGTACCAAAGAAGGAACATTAGCAAAAGTTCAGAACATGAAAATGCTTAAAATTTAAAGCTTATTAAGAATTTTGATGATTGTTAGCATTTACTTGTATACAGGTAATGTGATTCGGTTCATGCTTGAACCAAAGCTGTATGACTTAAACGCGATAATCTGTTCAAAAGAAGACTCCGTTAAGCGATTAAACACCAGTGTGTTACATATTTTTAGTGAATGTAACTTGAAAATATATTAGCATTCATAATTTTAAAAAGTGCTTATTCATATTTTCACCTTGAAACAAAGCAGCAAACATTCTTTTCAGATGCATTATACAGTATCTAATGTAGAATTTTGCATAATTAAAAACTATTGGCCCCCATTTCATTGCACGTGACTAAGATATCCTTTTTGTTTTTGCGAAATACTGTGCTAATTAGCGTATTTATACGATTCACATGCACTATACCATTTTCCAGAGTATAAAAAGGATAAATTGGGGACGAAGAGTACGTTCCTAATAATAAAATAAAGAAGTAATTCTTGACGGTGCGGCCTGACTATGCTACATAGGGACAAGTAGCGACCACAATGTTTTAGGCCACGTTATGGTATATCAAAATAGTCTAAACAGCCCGATAAAATGTGGTGATGGTACTGTATCTCTGAGTATGAGGGGGCGGCACAGTATTCTTAGCTGTTGCCTAAACTATAGCCCACTCAACCACTTTACTTTGAATGAGATACAGGAGAGATCAGCCTAGACTGATGCTTCATTTATGATGATTTTGCTTTATCAGAGTTGTAGAACACATTGTTAAATGAGGCTTAACATGTTGTATTGTCATTATACACTGTGCATGTATCGCTATGCATATAACGGGTGACTATGCATAAATTCAGTATGTCCAATGCATTAGAATACAGAAGAGTAAATATAAATGTTATAACACTATTGCTTAAGAGATTCCTACAAGGTTTGCATAAAAACTAGAACGTTTACTACATATGGGCCTGACGAAGTTTAAGTTCCTCCACGACTCACTACAGCAACTTTCTGTTTTCAGGCTGGTCTGTATGAGCAGTGGAAAAAGGAAACACTGGAAGCCGCTGCACGTGAGAGTCAAATGAAACAGAGGGAAGAAGTAAAACAGCAGGGACAGGATGGAGCAGAACACAGCCAAACTAACTTCAGGAGTCTGTCTGTTATCCATATACAGGGACCTCTGCTGCTTCTCCTGGTAGGCATCACCCTGGGCAGTGTGGCCTTTGTAGTGGAGAGGCTGCTGGTGTCGGAGCCTCACCCTTCACCTACACCGGGACCTAAGACTAACATTAGCCTGATTAATCTTCCATATGACTCCCGCAGGAAGATTACTTAAAAACTAATATAAAACTGGACCATGATAGCTTAGTAATTGACCTCTTCAGCCTTAGGGCAACATTACTGTTGCATTGATACCATTAGTAATCATTTGGAGGAAACATGAATAATGTAGAAAATGCGTCCAGGGGTACTCAGTGTATTAATATTGTATTTTTTGCTCAGTGGAAAAAAAGAATAGTTCATAAGTTCTTATAGACTACTCTTATGGGCTGTATGTAAAGTCAGATTCAGAAAAATAATAAAAACGAAGTAATTAACATTTTTTAAAAGTCTGTAACAGCTTGTAACAGAAAGGTGTTATCATTAACTCTTCTTGCTACTCTTAGGCAATGAATATGCTGTAAAGTGAAAGTGATATAACCCTAATTCTTAACGCAGTTTTTACCATTTTATTTATAGCAGAAAATACGAATGCGTTTTTTTTTTCTTCTTCACCCTTCATGCATTGAATTGGTGACAGTACAGCAAGTCAGAAATGTGTTGTTGGCATAAAAGTCAATTATCAATAGAGGTATTAAAGAAGGAAGCCTTCACGATGTGGCATCGATGTAAATGGGCAGTTTCATTGTCTTCCTATAAACGTCCCTTAACACCCTGTCCCCCGAAATGACAATGCTGGATCGCAAGAAAAGAACAGCTTTAAAATTCAGTCTATTGAGTTCATATTCTGATGAACCTGCGGCAACAAAAACAGCAACAACAACAAAATCATCACCACCACTATCAACCACCACCACCATCATCATCATCATCATCAACAACAGCAACAACAACAGTATCAATGAAGCAGATGGTTCAGATAGACATCAAGTATTTCAGAATCTTTAATTCAACTCTTAAACATAGATGTAACTAGGACCACTGTGGCTGACGACGACACAAGAGGAAACCTACCTACAGTACTTAACAAGTACAAATGTACAGAAACATATGGACTATACGGGATTTTGCTAAAGTCAGGTACCACATAGGGATTTCCGTGACTTAAAAATCTGCATGATAAATCCTTTGGGAGGTACACTGAAACATCAAATGGGGCATAATAAAGATAAGCTCCTTGCGTATGAAAATCCTTAGTCAATATAATGAAGCATTATATGAGGCTTCGTTAGAATGAATCGCCTTGAGTCTGAAAATCCTTAGTGGTGTCTCGGTGACTACAGTAGATAGTCCAGTAAGCTTAAAACCTGTAGCAACAATCATCTATCTGTATACCTAAGCTACTTCCCACAAAGAAAGGGGGATAACTTAGACAGGACGACACACTCCCAATTTACTCATCAACACACACACACACACACACACACACACACACACACACACACACACACACACACACACACACACACACACACACACACATTTACTCGTATCCTAACCCAAAGGGGAGAAGGGACAGATCCTCACCATACCACACCACATGAAGGACAACTGCACAGCGCAATCAGCGACATCCGCAGCAGGGCCTGACAGCAGAGCTGGTTTACCCCTGCCACATCATAACGGACCCATCCCCTTACCCACCTGACCTGATCAGCTGATCAGACCAAATGCGGGAGAATATCCCCTTGCAGCTGTGTCAAAATGTGTTCATTCACAATTTCTCTCCGGTCGTCCCTGTCATGCGCAGCCACTCTTCCTTGCTCTACAGAAATCCCTCTTGCATCTACCACTCTTTTCACACTGTCCATCCATCGTATTCGTCATCTCTCTCTCAGCTTTACACTTCTCACATGCGATTCAGTTATCTTTTTCACCAATTGCCCTTCATCCATTCTCTCCATATGCACAAACCATCGCAACACCTCTGTCTCAACTCGATCAGCCATCGCCTGCATAACTCCGGTTCTCCTTCGCACTTCATCTTTTCTCACTCGATCCATATGCGTCACTCCACACATATCCTCAAACACCTCATCTCCATTACATTCAAACTCTTGCTCTTTTCTACACCCAAAATCCAAGTTTCAGCCGCATATAATGCAACTGGTACCAGTACACCCTCATACAGCCCTCTTTTTACATTCGTTTTGTTTTTCTCATAGAGGGAACAGTTATTGCAGGCTCGTGGCCTTTGGTTCCTCCTTACTGAAAAAAAAAAAAAATCATTCAAAACTTCACCTCTACATCTATTCTTCCATCCACAGCAACATGTGACCCTAAATACTTAAAACACTACCTCCTCAAGCAACTCACCGTTCAAAACTACATTCATCCTCCTACCATCTACCAACCTCGTACACCTCATCATTTTACACTTATTCTCATTTACTTTCAATTTCCCCCTTTCAAACACCCTTCCAAATTCCTCTACCAACTGTCTCAGTCTCTCCTCCGAATCAGCTACCAGTCCCGTATCTTCTGCAAACAGGTGATTCAGATTCCGCTCTTTACCATCAGCATTCACCAGACTCAAACCTCCACCTAACACTCTCGCATTCACCTCCCTTACAACACCATCCATATGAATAGCAAACAATAAAGGCGACATCACACATCCCTGCCGCAACCCCACTCTTATGGGAAGCCAATCGCTAACAGTACAGTATTTCCCCTTCTCTCACACACTCTACTATTTACATAAAAACTTTTCACTCCTTGTAACAATCTACCATCAAGCCCACACAATTTCAAAATAGTCCACAAAGCCTTCTTATCAATTCTATATTATGCAATCTCTAAATCCATGAACTCCCAAAAGACAACCTTACTTTTCGCCAAATACTTTCCACACACTTTCTAACAGCAAACACCTGATCCATGCATTCCCTCCCTCTCCTGAAGTCACACTGCTCATCACCAATGACACCCTTTGTACCCTCTCTAACTCTTAAACAACACTCTACCAAAAACCTTACCTACAACACTCAGCAGACTCTACCCCTAAAACTGGTACATTCATGCTTCTCATCCTAACTTTCATACAGCGGAACCACACATGCACATGCTCAGTCAATCGGCACCATACCACTCACAAAACACATATTCGCCAATCTTATTAACCACTCAGCAATAGTTGGTCCACCATCTTTCAGACATTCCACAGTACACCCATCCACACCTGCAGCTTCCCCTGCTTTCAGCTCCTTAACTGCCTCCTGCACTTTCTCAGTTGTGATCAAAGAATCATTCAACTCTCCTGACACATTTATTCCTTGCACACTTCCATCTGCTACAATCTCAGCCTCCCTTTCCTCCTTTACATTTAACAGTCTTTCAGAATACTCTGCCCATCTCTTCCTTACTGCATCCATCTCAGTTAACATCCTTCCATCCTCTGCTTTTACTCGATCTTCCTTCCCAGACTTTCCTTTCGCACTTTCTTCACCTCCTTTGAAAACATTTTCTTTTTCTGTTCAAAATTCTCTCACCCGCCTGCGCCACCTCTTATCTGCTGCCACTTTAGCATCATGCACAGCCCTTCCTGCCCTATTGCTCTTTTACTTTTATCTCTCATATGACACCTCATCATTCCTCTACAGTCACACTTCATTTGCACGTCTCGTCTCAGCTACAGCCTTACATGCTTCCTCGCACCACCACTCACTTCCCTACCTACTCGTCTCACACAATACACATCTTCTGCATACCCAATAACAGCACAGTGAAACAACTGCCATACCTGCTCCACACCGCCATTTTCCTGATCTTTCACTGCGTTCCACTCATCTTTCAACTTTTCCTGATACTCTATAATTTTCTCTCGTCTATCCAACTCACTTGCAAAACCTCCACACCTAACTCTCCTAGACCTCACCCATCTCATACCTACTCTCATCTTTCCCTCCACCAGGTATTGATCAGACATACCTCCACCCTCCCCCAGAGGCGTACCTAGAGATTTGGGGGCTCGGGGGGCTAGGTTTTTTGCGGGGCCCCCCTCCAACACCTAATGAGATTTGATGAAAAAGATTTGCAATGAACAAACATGCTCCACCACTTAGTTGATAAAAAAGCCAAAGCTGACCCACTAGATTAAGAATCAGCATTCAGCTCTATGCACAACTGAGTTAAGATATAAGCAGATCGGGTTACATTAACAGTGTTTTAATTAGGGAGGTGTGTACAATTATTTTTCAAGTTGCCAGATATCTCATTCTCAAAACTTATCTATTATCTCAGCCGGGATTGTCGGGATGATAAATATATTTTTAAATATATATAAAAAAGCTTATAAATTTTTAAGGCTTTGAGGGGCCCCTCTCAACTGGGAGCCCAGGGGGCAATTTCAAACAGCCCCCTCGCCCCCCTCAGGTACGCCACTGCCCTCCCCTCTCAAAACTCTCACATCCAACAATCTTTCTCTTACTTTCCTTGACACAACCAGTTAGTTCATCAAAGCTCTATCAACAATTCTTCCCCCCTCCTGTCTCACCCCTTTCCTGTATACTTACAAATATCTCTCTTCCCGAACAGGGTACTTTCAATCGCTATCTCTCGCTCAACAGACATTCCAATCATACTTTCCCCATTATCATTTACTCCAGGCACACCATGCATACCAACGAAACCTTCAACTGCTACATTTCCCACTCTAGCACTCAGATCTTCCATCATTACTACATTCACCTTTGCTCCAAAACTCTGCAGACACTCATTAACATCATTCCAGAAAGACTTTCATTTCTTCATCCCTTTCACTACCAGGCCCATATGCACTCATGGATACCCACAACTCACGTCCAAATTTCGCTTTCACCCTCATCAGTCTCGAAGACACCTCCCATTCAGTCACACACTGCTGCACTTCCGGGCTCACTATCAAGGCCTCTCCTTCTCTCACTCTTCCTCCATGAACACCTGACATTCTTCCAGTCACACTTCCAAGCTTAGAGTCACCCTTCTGTTTCACCTTTGTTTCACTCAAAGTTAACACATCCAACTTTTTTCTCACGAACAATCTCCCAATCTCATCCCTTTTAGCCTCAATTGTACTACATCCACGCACATTCGTAGCCCCAGTCTTCAGGGTGCGGTATAACTCAGTCCACTCTCTCTCTCTTTCTATGCCCTGTCTCATTGTAGGAACTAGAAATACAGAGGAGAGGGTCCCTAGTCCCCTCACCCCGTCCCTTTTAGTCGCCTTTTACGACACGCAGGGAATACGATGGCAGAATTCTTCCTAACACAACCTGGGCACAGAATCGTGGTACCACACCATCGGGCGGCCAGACTGTGTCCCCTACGCCACAGGGAGAGACACATTCATGAATAATAATAAACAAAGAGGGAGAATGCCAATAGTCTGCCACTCAAGGGCAGGTTAATCGCCCACGTCCACCTACCCCCACCCCACACACACAGAAACACCTTACCCCCACCAAAGCACATGTCTGCAAAATGGATGAGTTGGAGATCTAAAGCTTCTCTCTCTCTCTCTCTCTCTCTCTCTCTCTCTCTCTCTCTCTCTCTCTCTCTCTCTCTCTCATGTAATAATAGTTTCATTTACCCCATTAGGTTTATTATTACATGCATAGATGCAGCTTCGCTTCCATGTGAAGGAATTATTATGAAGTTTTACAGATAGCAGGATTCTGTAAAATGACCCAAGTGTACCATATATAATCAAATATTTGTCCATCGTCTTCTAAACGATATGCTAAAATCCAAGTAAGAGAGACATAATTATATGATTACTAGCGGTATAAGTCCAGCTTCTGCCTTGTTATCTAGGGAGCCACATATCTACCT
Organism: Coenobita brevimanus; assembly: GCF_032717465.1. Taxonomy (NCBI): domain Eukaryota; kingdom Metazoa; phylum Arthropoda; class Malacostraca; order Decapoda; family Coenobitidae; genus Coenobita; species Coenobita brevimanus. The sequence continues at coordinate 11,271,197 of NC_136986.1, read as the reverse complement.
ACCCACTCATCCACCCACTCACTCACCCCACCAAACACAACCCCACCTTGGCAGCTTTTTTGTGTGTTTTTTCTTCGGAAGCACTCATTTATTCAGTCATATTGGCAACATTGGAGTGAGTTCAGTGTGCATGATTCGGCAACGTCGCATCTTCCAAAATATCCTATATATACTCATATTTTGTTGGTCTTACACTTGACAGACGATTACAATCAATTTAGAACTTCCTACTGGACAAGTTAGTGAGGGCTATGTCCAACTTCTCGAGTTGAATGGTCTCTTTAAGGTAAATGAAGGTGTTGGAGAGGGACGCCTTAATGTAGGGGCATCGATATAACTGAGCTGCTCCACTGTCCGGTTATATAAACATCTCTCGGCCCCCTCATCCCCTGAAGGAAGAAAGTTAATTGCAGGAAAATAATCTTAAGCCTGCTGTCCTCTGCTCGCATTTCAGATGCACCCGGTGCCACTTCTAATTCAAGGTAAATAATTTTGCTCTGAAAAATAATACAAACAGAAAAGGACGTCATAATATCAGAAAGAAGACTTAGTATTTATGCCTGCCGACTCCACGAGGATCATTAAGGAAGACAATTAATGTTTTACTAAGTTTAAAATTTCCCTTATATAGTACTCTGTTACTGGCCACTGCCCGGCCGCTAGTCTGGAGTTTAGCCAGTTGAAGTTACCATGTGAAGACACAGAGTCAAGTTACCTTCACTATTGACTCAACAGCAAGCTCGTTTGGAGCACGGCGTATCATCTATAATAAGGATCAACTTATGTCGAATTACAGAGATAGAAAGCAGGTGGAGCCGAACCCAAGTGATGAGGGCCGCCCATATAGAATGCAGTAGCCAGTTCCAGCTGAAAAACCTGGTGGTACCAACCTCTTTAAGAACTGCTGGAAACATAATGCTGCTGCTTCGATAGGTCAGTGAAAGAAAAGAGGCATGGCTACTGGGATAGATGAACAGTGGCTTGATGCTGAAGAGCGCCTGACTTTCGATTCCAGCCACCTCTAAATCCTTCTCATAATTGATGATTTAGTGTAAGATGTACTCCTTGACATCGAGTCGTTAGTTTTTGTAAGAATTTGTGATCAACCTATACACAGCAGCCTAGTAATGTCACTGTTCCCATTTAGTAAACTGTTAGCTGAAGTGTAGATGGATTATACCTGGGTAGGTTTGTAAGTGATTCTGATTAAGTTAGAAGTGTCCCATGGTGCATCTTTTATTATGAAAAAGAACCTAATTCTGTTTTGGGTTGTACAGATATTTTGTACGTAAAGTAACGTAAATTTGTTTAAGTGTAATTGCCTTTGGTTTGGCCATAAGAGCTAGAAATCTCCTTGTACAGTCCGTTGCAGAATGAAAATGGCGACCTCTGCCAGGATAGCCCAATGATTTTTGACGAATTTTTGACGAATTTTGGTGATGTTAGAGCATGTTTGGAAACTGACCTTTGACAATATGAAGCAGAAAATCTTGCTAAAATTGAGCTTAAGCCGACTACTCAGGACTCAGGAGTGAAACTTCTCAGTAATAATAACCTTAATTTAATTAGTTGGATACACTGGGTTCTGAAGAAGCATTGGGGGAGTGATAGACTAGACAGATATATTTTGTAATACATAAATAATTTAGTTTATACAGTGAATGATCAAAATTAGTTTCAGTGAAGTTCAAAACAATGTCAACTGAAATTCAGATTTGATATAACAACAGGTGCCACCATTCTTCCGCTAGTCTGTGAGGAGATGGTAAACTGGAGAACAAAATAAGGATATTTCTGTAAAGGAAGAGATTTGGGATTCTGTGAGGAACACCGCTAGAGGGGATACTAATTGAAGAGAAAAGTGAACTGAATTAAAATTGGTACTAATACCATGGATACTGGTGAAGTATAGGGCCAAACCTGCGTTTCTTTATGAAGAGGATGAACTGTATTTGCAATAGTCGCTGCCAGCACAGTCGCTTGATAGCAACCAGGAGAACCCTGTGCTGCCAGTCCTACCCTGGCGGTGATGGCAATCCGAGATACTACTGCGTTTGCTGATATTAATGCAGCGGCCATAGCTAAGGCTGAATAGAAGTAAGTGTGATAATATGCATGTAGTCTGCTGTAGACAATTGAAGGTAGAAGTATTACGAGAGTATGCTGGCCTACTCTCCGTGTAAGTGACAGCACTGAAAATGTTCAGCAGAGGGAGATGGTCAGGACAAGCTCCTGGGCTGGTGAAACGTTCTTCCTATCACCAGCTTGCCATCCACCTCGGGAGTACCGCCTTGTTCGACTGGTGCTACAGTCTGCTCCCATTCAAGATTTTGATCAGTGGCAGAACTCTAAAAGAAATTGATAAGGATTTCACTAAGCTGAGAGAACTTGTAATCCTGGAGAACTTCACAAGGAATACGAGTATTGCCAAATATGTTGGCACTCACCAGGTTAGGAAGGAGGTGGATAATTTGGCTGAGTCGGCTATTGTGGCAGATAATTATAGTATTATCCACATATTTGATTCTAAGGTTGTGTATGTAACGCCAAGGATTTTTTTTTTTTATTCCACCGTTGTGGTTCTGTTTAACATACTTGTTGATAATACAATGGGTACTCAACTTAGTCTCCCCTCAATGACTGATAAAGTATTCACCTAAGGAAAAACAAAGGGGGGGGGAGCAACTTCAACTTTGAATGATGAAGGTTAATTGCTTAAAGGCTATTTTTGGTAGCGTTTGTATTTTTTTTTCGGCGGAGTCGAGAATGAGTTAGTACCACGTGTGTTAGTCGTTCCCAAAGTGGAGGAATCTTGAACTGGAAGGGGAGTGAGTCATGCGTGAGAGGACATAATTCCCTTGGTTGGATATCAAAGTTGCATATACTTTACTTTAAAAATTCTATACTCGTTAAACAACAGACATTTTTGAATTACATGACCTTTAATAATATGAAAAGAGTTGTAAACTAAGTAATAGTTTGCGCGATAGTAATACAGTACTGTTACCAATTGAAACAATTTGAATATTTAACAGTGACTCCTGAGTTCATCACATTACGTTCTCGATTATCAGTTATTCTTTGGCTCGTCAATAGCCTCAAGACTGGGACATTTAATGACATGAACTGTCTTTTCGGGCTGGCATAGCCTCGAACCAAAAATATTCACTCATGTACTATTACGTCGGGCCAGTCTAAACTCATCACACAGTTCACTAATATTTCATAATCACTCGGGCTTGCTTAGCCTCGAGGAACAACTCAGAATTACATATCCTTACAACCACTAAATTCACTTCAACACTCCCAATATTTCTAACCAAATAATAAAGAAGAAGAAAAAAAAAAAACGGTTGATGAGTTTAAATTCGCTTTTCCGTTACATGATCACATCAACTTTCAAAATTCTGTACCTTATCTACTATCAAAAAAAAGGTTCACCTGATTGATTCATAATTCAATTGCTACTACATTCAGTTATAAATCTATTGGTGGGTAGTGTAAGCATGTGTGTACGTCAAGTCAATGGGCAAGTTCACATGATGGCCTCGTGCACGCCCCAAAGTCACGGTGTCTGTGAACTGAAACAACGTCTGTTATCCACAACGTCTGGATAGCCAATGTCTACGTTAAGCTTTTAACAACATTACTTCATATTGTTCACGACAAGCAAGAATTAAAACAAGCAAGGGGGGGGAGAAAGGAGGAATGTGTACAGCTCACCTGAAACAACGTCTGTTATCCGCAACGTCTGGTTAGCCAATGTGGCTTAGCTGGGCACATAGGGACGCTACTGCTAGATCAAATGAGACTGTGTTTTTGCGATATGGTGGGTTTTTATTTCTCTTCACTATTTATATAGTAGAGTACACATGACGTTAGGACTTTTGATTGAATTGGGGAAAATTTGGGATTCATCCTTACTACATTTAAAAACTGAATTCACTGCCATCCCGCCCTGAGTTTGGGGCAGCTCATGACATCTAGTGACGGCTAAGGCAAGCGGAACTACTTGGTCCTCACAAATTACATTATCTTTGCCTTTTTTTACTATTAATTTCACATATTTGGATTCTAGCAGCTTCATTAGTAAGCATTTCACAACAATGATACGGAAAGAATTGCATACCCATTATTATTCTGTTTAAGGTTTAAACTTGGCGCCCAACAACGATGAACCACAAGCAAGGGGAATGTTGCCCGCATCTGTTATTCGTTAACAACCAAATGGGGGAACTCCTATAGCTCAACACTCTCAGTTACACTACCTATGCATAGATACAGAGATATATACATATAAAAATAAAGTTGTCCCTACATCGATCACTAACACATGAACTACTACTTAGAACAGGAGCCTTATAGACTAGTATTCAGATTACACTCTATCTAACTTAGAAATTACAGTACCTCTAAACATATACATGAATACTAAATTTGTGGCATTACACGGTTCCCATGTTCAGAAGACAAATTTTACCCAAGTCAATCATCTATGACATATGCATGGATGGAATGTTGTTACTCCTATAACTGCTTTTAACACTTTGAATTGGAACATTTTTTTCCCCACAATCGGTGGCACCTGTCGGTCCACATTAAACACCTAATGCGTACCTCGGAAGGTCGCTTACTCACTTCATTAGGAGGTATGATCACTCCTTACACTTGATGTGATGAGGGAATTTATGCCCCAGTCAGCCTCAGGTTTTGGAGGATAGCTTGTCACTCACCGGAGCTTGACAAGGTCTCTCGAGAGTGAGATCACCACGGGGGCGCTTCCTTCCACTGTTCCATTCGCATTCACTCGGTTCTTTTGTTTCCAGCATTCTGCCCGCAAGAAGGTGAGGGCTCATTCTGTCCTGAAGACTCCACTACCTCACAAACCGTGCTAACTGTAAGGTGAGGGGATTGATCACTCCCGTCAAAGTAAGGCACTTCACGGTTCCAACCGGAACACTTTTCTCTCTTTTTTATTTTCTTTTTACACCCTCTCCTCGGGGATGAGTCCACCCGGAACACAACCTCAGGCAGTTATGTTTCACAACATTCGTCTCGTGCACTTATCTCTCCTTTTCTGTTTAACACTCCTCTATGAGCCTCCGAGGGGCATTCCTCACTCGCGTTGGTAATCGCTCATCTTCGGGCTCCGGGACAAGCTCGTGTTGCAACGGTTCTAAGAGCCATTCCTCGGTACCGTAATATGGTTTTACCTTTTCAGCAGCCCTTTGTATTCTCTTGCCACTAAATACATTTTCAATTATATAAACACTTCCATCTAGCAACACTTCAATCACTTTATACGGGCCGTCCCATTTGGCATTCAGTTTCCTACAGGTACCCGGCTGTATGGTTTCCTTTATCGCCCAAACCAAGCTATTGACCCCAACCTTCTGCGCTCTCCTCCGCCTGTTGGCCACTTCCCGGTATCGCCTGGTCATCTTTTGGTGGGTTTTCTTAATAAGGGTGTGTGCTGTCGCTAGGTTGTCCTCCTCTGCGTCCACGGAAGGCAATGAGGTACCAATGAGTCGAGGGGGATGGCGTGAGAAGAAGGCATAATAGGGCTGCTGTCCCGTGCTCGAGTGCACCGCTTGATTTATGATGGTTTGGCACTACTGCAGCAGCTGAGGCCAACGCAAGGGGTGCCCGTTGCAGAGGGATGCTAGGATACTTTTCATAGTCCTATGCATCCTTTCGGTGGTGGAATTTCCCTGGGGATGATAAGGGGTGACGTAGAACAATTCCACCTGGTTCTTCCGGCAGAACTTCTTGAATTCTCCAATCGTGAACTCTCCGCCATTGTCCAGGACGATACCTCATGGTGTCCCAAAGTCGGTGAAGTATTGCCCAAGACAGTGTATGATGTGTTGTGTATGTTTGTCTCTGAGAGGGTAATATTTCACAAACCTACTGTAGTGATCTATCACAGTAAGGACATATCGGTAGCCCTGAGCTCCAGCAACCATATCGGTCAAGTCGATCCCGATACGTTCCAATGGTTTACTTACAGGCGGGAAACCTTTCCAAGGTTGCTGTAACCCAGTTTCACCTTTGAATCTTTGACAAGTGGGACACTGTTTCACATACTCGCATACATCTACTTTTAGATTTGGCCAATAGAATAGCTCTTCTGCCTTTTTGATTTTTTTTTTTTTACCTAGATGTCCTGAGAGTTCATGAGCGTGTTTTATAGCTTCTTTTCTTAATGACTTAGGAATCACCACACAATATTGGATGCTACCATCATTTGTTTCCTGAGCAAAATATAATAGTTCGTCAATCAACGCAAACTGGCTCAACATGGCTTTCGGTAGTCTTTTAGTAGGGAGCTTCTCACTACGCAAGTACTTAGCTAACTCATCCCACATGGGTTCTTCTCGCTGCTTATCTCTCACTTCGTCTTGGCTAAATCCAAGCCAGTTGGTTTCTGAATGGTGGAAAATCACTCTGACAGGTCTAGAAAGCTGATCGGCGACTACATTATATTTACCCTTGACATATTGCACGTTGTAGTTGTACTCGCGCATCTCGAGAATCCATTGGTTCATACGTGGGGATTTTGTTTTTCGCTTAAAAATGCTGGTAAGCGGTTGATGGTCTGTCAAGATAGTAAAGTGGGAACCCCACAAGTAATGGTGGAAGTTGCGGCATGTGAGAACGACTGCCAATGCTTCTTTGTCAGTTGCGGAATATTTTCTCTCACAGGGATTGAGCTTTTTGGAAAAGTAACCAATAGGTAAGTTGGAGTTGTCTGGTTGTATCTGGCTCAATACGCCACCAATATGGGTGTTGCTTGCGTCGGTGGTTACAATGAATGGTTGAGTCACACAGGCTCTTACCAATACTGGCGCATTCATTAAACACGACTTCAATCGAACAAACGTGGATTGGCACTCGTCTAACCATTCGAACGCTACTCCGGATCTTGTTAAGTTAGTAAGGGGAGCTGCTATTTTCGCGAACGGAGGTACGTGTTTTCGGTAGAACCCGCACATCCCAAGGAATCTCCGGACTTCTTTGACTTTTGTGGGTCTTTTCATTTTGGTCATAGCCTCTATGTTTTTTGGGTCCTGTGTACTCCCGGCCGCGGAGATTTTATGGCCAAGAAAGGTTACTTCTTTTAATCCAAAAGTATATTTGCTTAAATTTAGCTTGCCCCCATTCTGTGTCAGTAAAGTGAATAGTTGCTGTAAGCGACTCAACAACATGGGGAAGTCATCAGCCCAAATTATTAAATCGTCCAAATAATTCTTTACCCAGACTTGTTTCAACAATGGAGTAAGAATGTCTTGCATCCATCAGGAAAATATGGCTGGTGAACATTTTAGTCCAAATGGTAAGCGCCTAAATCTGTAAAAGGTGACTCCATCACTGAATGTGGTTAAATCACGGCTCTCCTCGTCCAACATGATTTGAAAATATGCCTCACGCATATCAAGAGTCACATAGTAATTATGACCTGCTGCCTGCTCAACTAATTCTTCTAGTCTGGGCAGTGGATAGATATCCGTGGCTAGATGTTGATTCACGTGACGATAATCTAAACACATGCGCTTGTTGCCATCTGGTTTGTTAACTAATACAATAGGAGATAACCAGGCAGCTGTTGATCTTTCAATAATTTCTCTCTCTTCCATGTCTTGCAACATTTCAGTGATCACCTGTTTAGCTTGTTCAGGATATCGATAGATCGGTCCACGGCTGGGCTGTGGGTCTGCTACTTTAATGTGAACGAGGGGACTGCTGATGGTTCCTAGTTCTCCTTTTTCCAAAATGAAGAGGGGGATCGTGTTGCAGAATTACGTTAGCTAGTTCTTCTTGTTGAGCTAAAGCTAAGTGAGGCCATGTCTGTTCGTCAATTAGCTTTCGGAGTCGTTCAACACGAGTTCTGCTTTCATCAGTTCAATCACTGGTAGGGATCAGATCATTATGAATTTTGGTAACTGAGCTGACTGTACTTTCAGGAGGGTCATCAATAATTTCATATGAGCCTAGAATGGTACACCCGGCAACAGTTCCGCCTGGGCCCCCCAATAGCGAAATATAGTAGATGTGGCAGAAGTGTGTGTGTTTGTTCGTCTGTACATGCTCGTAAAATGTTCGGATCGTCAACTATTTCACTCCATTGTGAACGTGATTCGGCCTTTGAGTTCACTCCATAGATGGCGGTGTGCGGTTATGGGGGAGAGACGGGAGGTCACGACGGTAGGTGGGTCGGAGTTGTGGGGGACGAACAGATAGGTTGTTTGTATTGGACATGATAATAGTTTTCCCAGTCATTATTGTGGATCGTTTCAGGCTACTGACACTTTGTATTCCTAACAACAATAAAAAAAAATGAAATATTGTTGCATTGCTACCCGTTACAATATATTCCATGATGATTGGATATCCTCCATAACTTATTCCCCCCCCCTCTCTCTCTCTCTCTCTCTCTCTCTCTCTCTCTCTCAGGTCATTAAGTAATCAGTATATAGCATTATCAGCACAGATTAAAGTAGATTTGTCTTTTAATTAATACTGCTGACAAAGGATGATTCACGTTCACAATGGAGTGAGAGAGTTGACGATCCGAACATTTTTCGAGCATGTACAAACGAACAAACACACACACTCCTGCCACATCTACTATATCTCGGTACTGGGGGGCCCAGGCGGAACTGTTGCCGGGTGTACCTTTCCGAGACAGTTTATCTTGTTTAGCTCCATTATTGAGGGGTAAGTAGACTAAACCCTCTGAATTCACTTGTAATATGTAAGGGTGACTATTATGACTGAAACGCGCTTGTGGGTAGAACAGTAAAGTGGTTTTAGGCTCCTCACTAACTGGCACGGCTATGAATCTGGTTTGATATGGGGTAAGCCTCTCTACTGTTAAGAGATTAATCTGTTTCAACTGTTGAGGGTTCCTGACGGCCCTGATAGGTGTGGCCTGGACTCGCTCAACTTTTTCTTTCCGCCGTGGAACATAGTTTATGACGTACGGGGCTCCTCTCCACAACAGTGCTCGTTGCGCACCATTCCAGATCAACGGAGATTGTCCGAGGACATCACATCCCAACAACATTTCAGTAGTCAAGTAGGCGTTCGGGACGACTGGGCACCACTGTTGATGAACTTTTTCATCTCCCATTCTGGTCTCTACTTTGACCATACCCAGGATACGGAGCGGCGCTCCTGTGACTCCCTGTAATCTCGGTGGATTTCTCCTCGTGTTTATTTCTGTTCCTAACTGCTTCATGGTGGCCTCTTTGAGTAAGGTGTAACCACTCCCTGTATCAACTACGGCTTCCACTACTTTATTATTCACACTGACACTTATCGTGGGTGATGTTATGCCTGCGTTTAGTCAAATAGACTGATGGGGGAACCTTGTTTGGTTGGCGGTCTGGCTCGCATTTGGACTGGGTCAGCGAAATCTGTTATTGCTCCGCGTCGCTGCGCTGTGGTTTATGCGACCTGGGCAATCATGACTGCCTCTATGACATCCCAACCTACGGCAATCAAAACAGTGGCCTGGTGGTGGTTTTGCCCAACATTCTTGCAACGTGTGTGAACTCTTCAAACAATAACTACAGTATTTTCGCCTCGGTGTTACAGGAGGAGTAGATTGTTTTTGGTTGAGTTGTTCTAAATTTGTTTTCAAGTCCTTAATTGAGTTTTCAGTTCAGTCACTTCCTTGTCTGACTCGGGTTGACAGTTATCATGGGATGGTCTTGGTGGAGTATCCACTACATTTGTATTTGAGGGAACTTCACTTTTATTGTCCCTATCCGGCATTGCATTAACTCGGGTGGTGTATCTCTCTTCGAGAAGCTGCCTCTCATTTTCGATCCTGTCAATGAATTTACGGAGTGGATATCTGTCATCAAGGTAACCTTCCAATTTTTCCCTGGACTCGAGCGGAAGACCATACCACAATTTCTTCTTAATTCGTTTATCTCGCGAGGGAAACTTTTCTTTTGGAAACTTCGTTTCAAGAGCCACATGCTTACACATGAATCTATGTACAAACGCCTGGGGTGATTCTTCCCAGTCATAAGTCATACTTTCTAGCTCTTGCCATGCTCGATCTACCCTCAATTCAATGGCAAACTCCGCGCTCAAGAACTTTTTTAGTTCGGGCCATGACAGTGAAACATGTTTCTTTTGGTAATTGTGGATGAAAGTGGCCAGTTCGGAACCCATTCGACTTTTGGCAACTTGCATTCTGATCGCATTACTGGTATCAACTTGCTCAACCGCCTCACAAAACATTTCGAGGTGAGATGTGGCCTCTATCCCTTGAACCTGATTTAATTCCAAAATTGGAATATCGCCCGGTTTTGTGAGAGAGATCCGTGAAGTCATGGTGTGCGAACAAGGGGTCGAGTGTGAAGGTAACGTTCTATTCGCAGTACCGAATTGCTCATCTGCCTCATCTGATTGGATAGTTACATGATCTCTCATTGCTTGGGACGGACGATCAGCTTTCGGCTGCGACTGTCCAAATAATTGTCCATACGGAGACATGGTGACCCTGATTTTCTCTTTTACTCAGAAAATTAGATTTTGGAATGCTTTCTCTCTTTTGCTGTTTCTAAAAGAATTGTGGATTTTGTTTGTGAACACCTTCATTACCTCTGAGTAGGTCCAGTCACTTACATCGTCTCTGTAGGCCTCAATAATTTTGATAAATTTTGCGTCCACTCGCTCTCTATCTGCGCCTCTCCAGTGTACTCCATCATCTAGATTATTACTATAGTAAGCCCAGTTAAATTGCAGGTTTTGATTAGGCAAGCGTCGGTGAATTTTCTTATTGACAGAGTTCCTTACGGTTTTATAGTCCTCGGATGAAATAGGGGCACTTGCTCCGTGGTACACTCTTGGTTCTACTTGACAAACAATCACCCTGGCACGGCATTGTTTTTTCTAGCTCCCTGGTAACAGTCTTTATTCTGTGAAAAATTTCTTGAGGGGTAGTATTTTGGTCAATATCATTACTTCCAATCCACAAAAATACAAGGTCACATTCCCACTCCAATGCAGAATTTAATCGGGGGTCCTGAAAGAAACTCCTAACCTTGCCCCCATTTGCCCGAAAGATTCTAATCTCCACATCCTGAACATAGAGTTGCGGAGGTATTTGGGAGTGACCAGCCAATGCTACCCTTGACATTCTCACTCTCTTTGCTATTCACTTCCCTTCACTTTCTCACCAACGCCACTAACTGGGGAACGATGAATCCCACCGCTATTGCCACCAGTGTAACGCCAAGGATTTTTTTTTATCCCACCGTTGTGGTTCTGTTTAACTTACTCGTTGATAATACAATGGGTACTCAACTTAGTTTCCCCTCAATGACTGATAAAGTATTCACCTAAGGAAAAACAAAGGGGGGGGGAGCAACTTCAACTTTGAATGATGAAGGTTAATTGCTTAAAGGCTATTTTTGGTAGCGTTTGTATTTTTTTTTCGGCGGAGTCGAGAATGAGTTAGTACCACGTGTGTTAGTCGTTCCCAAAGTGGAGGAATCTTGAACTGGAAGGGGAGTGAATCATGCTTGAGAGGACATAATTCCCTTGGTTGGATATCAAAATTGCATATACTTTACTTAAAAAATTCTATACTCGTTAAACAACAGACATTTTTGAATTACATGACCTTTAATAATATGAAAAGAGTTGTAAACTAAGTAATAGTTTGGGCGATAGTAATACAGTACTGTTACCAAGCGAAACAATTTGAATATTTAACAGTGACTCCTGAGTTCATCACATTACATTCTCGATTATCAGTTTTTCTTGGGCTCGTCAATAGCCTCAAGACTGGGACATTTAATGACATGAACTGTCTTTTCGGGCTGCCATAGCCTCGAACCAAAAATATTCACTCATGTACTATTGCGTCGGGCCAGTCTAAACTCATCACACAATTCACTAATATTTCATAATCACTCGGGCTTGCTTAGCCTCGAGGAACAACTCAGAATTACATATCCTTACACCCACTAAATTAACTTTAACACTCCCAATATTTCTAACCAATTAATAAAGAAGAGAAAAAAAAAACGGTTGAGTTTAAATTCACTTTTCCGTTACATGATCACATCAACTTTCAAAATTCTGTACCTTATCTACTATCAAAAAAAAGGTTCACCTGATTGATTCATAATTCAATTGCTACTACATTCAGTTATGAATCTATTCGTGGGTAGTGTAAGCGTGTGTGTACGTCAAGTCTATGGGCAAGTTCACATGATGGCCTCGTGCACGCCCCAAAGTCACGGTGTCTGTGAACTGAAACAACGTCTGTTATCCGCAACGTCTGGATAGCCAATGTCTACGTTAAGCTTTTAACAACATTACTTCATATTGTTCACGACAAGCAAGAATTAAAACAAGCAAGGGGGGGAGAAAGGAGGAATGTGTACAGCTCACCTGAAACAACGTCTGTTATCCGCAACGTCTGGATAGCCAATGTGGCTTAGCTGGGCACATAGGGACGCTACTGCTAGATCAAATGAGACTGTGTTTTTGCGATATGGTGGGTTTTTATTTCTCTTCACTATTTATATAGTAGAGTACACATGACGTTAGGACTTTTGATTGAATTGGGGAAAATTTGGGATTCATCCTTACTACATTTAAACACTGAATTCACTGCCATCCCGCCCTGAGTTTGGGGCAGCTCATGACATCTAGTGACGGCTAAGGCAAGCGGAACTACTTGGTCCTCACAAATTACATTATCTTTGCCTTTTTTTACTATTTCACATATTTGGATTCTTGCAGCTTCATTAGTAAGCATTTCACAACAATGATACGGAAAGAATTGCATACCCATTATTATTCTGTTTAAGGTTTAAACTTGGCGCCCGGCAACGACGCACCACAAGCAAGGGGAATGTTGCCCGCATCTGTTATTCGTTAACAACCAGATGGGGGGAACTCCTATAGCTCAACACTCTCAGTTACACTACCTATGCATAGATACAGAGATATATACATATAAAAATAAAGTTGTCCCTACATCGATCATTAACACATGAACTACTACTTAGAACAGGAGCCTTATAGACTAGTATTCAGATTACACTCTATCTAACTTAGAAATTTCAGTACCTCCAAACATATACATGAATACTAAATTTGTGGCATTACAGTGTAGATCAGATATTCATTCTTAAATCTTTAGTGGAAAAGTTTCTAGAGAAGGGAAAGAAGTTATATCCGGCATTCATGGATTTGGAGAAAGCATATGTCGGGGTGGATAGACAAGGATTGTGGAAAGTATTAAGAATATATGGAGTAGATGGGAAGTTGTTGAATCATGTGAAGAGTATGTATGATGGTGCTAAGGCTGCAATGCATGTGGATGGTGAACTGAGTGAATTTTTCCTTTGAAGGTTGGGTTGAAACAGGGATGGGTCATGTCTCCATGGTTGTTCAGTCTGCACATTGATGGGGTAATAAAAGATACAAGGTAGGGCAGTGGATGTTAGTGTGGACCTAGTGAGAGAGGGTAGTGTTTGGTAACTCCCTGTACTGTTATTTGCAGATGATACTGTATTGTTAAGTGAAGATGAAGGGGAGCTGCAAGCATTTTGGTGGATGAGTTTGGGAGAGTGTGTAAGAAACGGAATATAAAGGTGAATGTAGGGAAGAGTAAAGTGATGGTCTTTGAGAGAGGTGAAGTCAGCGAATGTACAGTGAGGTTGGATGGTGAGGAAATGGAAAATGTGAGTACGTTTAAGGACTTGGGGAATGTTATGAGTAAGGATGGAAGTCTGGAGGGTGAAGTGCTTGAAAGGGTACAACAAGGAAGAAAGGTTGCTGGTTCCTTGAAAGCAGTGATAAGAAACAGGGAAGTGAGCATGGAAGTGAAAAAGTTACTGCATGACAGTATTGTGATACCAACTCTTAACGAACGGAAGTGATGCTTGGACGTTGTTGGAAGGACACAAGTGAAGAGTGAGAGCAGTGGAAATGAGTTATTTAAGAGGAGCCTGTGGAGTCACATGGAAAGACAGGCTGACAAAAAAGGATATAAAGGAACGTTGTGGTGTGGATGTGGATGTGATAGGAAGCGTTAGGAGGAAAACACTGAGGTGGTTTGGTCATGTGGAGAGGATGGAGGATGAGAGACTGACGAGGAGAGCGTATGCGAGAGAGGTGGAGGGGGGGAGAGGGAAAGGGAGGCCGAGGATGAGAGGGAGGGATAGAGTGGAGAGGTATATGAGAGAGGGGGGGGTGAGTTGGGAGCAGGGAAGTGAAATGGCGGGGGACAGGGCGAAGTGGAGGCGATTTGTTTGTGGCCACCCCGTACGGAATTAAGGCGCCTGGGAATAGATAGATAGATGATTCTAAGCCTCGTTCATTTGGTAGATATAGGTGAGTGGATCAATTAAACCCAATAAATCCATCCTCTTTCAAAGCAGTTAAGATTAATGTACATGACTTCCACTGGAAAAAAACTGAGACCCCGAAGCATGTTAGTTCGACTACAGAGAATGGGAACATTTTTGTTAATGGATTAGTAAGAAATTCCAAGTTTTGTCAGTTTCTTAATAGGAAGAGTCTTGTAGAAAAATGAAAGGATGTCACAGAACTAAATCTATTGCTCTGATAAATACTTGGGGGATTGCTAATGCTGAAATGAGCAACCACATTACACAGACCAAATAGTAGTCATACACATTTCCTGTAGTGTTTAGCCAGAGTGGAGCAGTCAGCTGTTGATAGTCAAAGTTCTGAAGAGCCATACTGAACATTAGTGAAACTGGGATAGTACAGTCGTCAGCATAAATTCGCTGCAAGTCTACTCGTGTGATGTGAGTCCTTTTGTCTGGCAACAGTGTAAGGGGACTAGTTGCCACGTAGCCTTTTATACACTTTAACGACGTGCTTTTTAAAAATGGTACTAGAGGCTGGCTAGAGTACAATATTATGTATACCGTATTTAATCAGTATAAAAAAAAGTGCAAAAGCTGACAGAATGTTATGAAACGACGTACGAGCGTAATACTCTGACATTCCTCATAACCGTGTCTAAACTCCCTTCCACTCTCTCCCCCTTTCTCCTCGCGATGTCCCCGCACCCCTCCTTCCCCCTCCTACTCCCCACTCACGTTCATGCCTCTCCACTTTCTCCTCTCCTCACTCTCTTTACCTTCATTCATTTATCCACGGCACTAACCCGACTGGTGCATCACAATTCTCTCGACTGTTTACCAAACCAATATTGTCCTGTTCTCGATTGCTCGAAAAGCTTTAATAAAATGTATCCAAGGCTAATTACCAATATTCCTTCCTGTTCTAATCCTATTCTCCCCCTCCCCCTCTGATTCCCACTCTTTTTATTCCAGTTGTCATTCTTTTCTCCATCCTTTGTCACTACCAACAGCCGCTAGATACAGAAACGTTTGAGGTCTCGTTCTTGTGATGTATTATTCCTTACTGTGTGTGTGTGTGTGTGTGTGTGTGTGTGTTTAGTGAGCCTGGCAGTTGGTGGCTATTATTTCAGTAGGCGAAATTAAACAAACATTTGTGCCCATTCCTCCTACTTCCTCTCTCTCCTTCTCTCTGGGGGGGCGCGGTAGCACAGAGGTAGCGCGCTGAGCTTGAGATCGGGAGGTCGCAAGTTCGAGCCTCGCCCGGGCTACCGTTGCCGGGAGGGGTAGCTCCCTCCTGTAACCCCAGCGGGGCTATATGGCCTTAGTTGCCTAGCTCGGGGAATTCATTTCTCCATTTTTTTTTTTTCTCTCTCTCTGTCTCAGTCTCTGTCTGTCTGTCTATCTCTCTCGTTTCAAGGAAAATGTTCCCATCCTCCTCATACTGTTCACTGATTCATGAAGGGGGGTCAGAACCCATCATGTTTCGAACTACTGCATCACGTTTGAAGTAAAGAGTGGGTGAAAAAGACTGAGGCATGGGAAGATACTCTCGAATGTAAGGAGCTAAAAGATTACAGGAATAGACAAGAAATGGAGAAGAGTGCAGTTCATTACGTAGATCTGCGCCGTGGTTAAGGTAGAAAGGGTGCTGAGAGGGGAGTGGAAATGAAGGAGCATGGGGGGGGGGGAGTTGAGAGGTAGGGTGGGGAGGGACTTGGGGTGGGTACGAGGGAGAGAGCAGAAGTTTCATCACTCTACAACATTTTTCTGTCGTCTTTTGCTCACTTTTATGCTAATCAGATATAAAGACCATTGCATTCTGGGCGATTTATGGCACTAATTCTTACAAACACGTCTTTAAAGCGTATAAAAGCCTGTGTGGCAACTACAGTAGTTCCTATACACTGTTGCCAGACAAAACAACCACATCACACGAGCAGGCTTGCAGCGAATTTCTGCTGACGACTGTACATCCATCAGGAATTAATGAAGACGGAAGTCTCCATCAGAGCAACCTTCCTCAAACAGTAAGGAAATTACTCCACCAAAGACACCCTGTTTGCTAGTTTCATTCCTAAATGACTAGTGATAGTTGATAATGGAAATGCTAAGGAAGTCACAATTTCCCGAAGCAGGTGCTTCGCTATGCTGATAATGAGAGACTAATGAGGAGACTGTATACGAATGCGGTGGAGGGGGGAGAGGGAGGGGGAGGCCGAGGATGAGATAGAGGGATGGGGAGGAGAGGTATGTGAGAGAAGGGGATGTGAGTTGGGAGCAGGGCTGTGAAATGGCGAGGGACAGGGCGACGTGGAGGCGATTTGTTTGTGGCCACCTCGAATGGAATTGAGGCGTCTGGCAATAGACAGATAGATAGACTTGATTATGTGTCTGTTCCCTTGGCTGAAGTGGAGCTTCAGTCAGAATTAGTTTCAGGTCTAGTATGTGTGGTCATCGTTAAAAGTTTCCCGTAAAATGTATCCTTTTCCTTTTGGGTAATGACTTAGCAGGGCAAGTGAGTGCAGTTCCCTATGTCTCAGAAAGTCCCATAAGCGAGGAGGGGACAAAAGCACTGGAGGTAGAATGCCTATCACTGCGCCCTGCCTGTCCTGTTACCAGAGCCATGACTGCAAAGTTACGTCTTGATAGTGATAATACTTAATACTAATGGTTGCCTGACTCTACAGTAAGTGAGGAAGAACGTGAGGCTGAGTTGTCCAAGTGTTTCTATCTATGAGTAAATGGTATGTTGATGCATCGTTGGAGACTTCCCCGCACTGCTCATAATGATGAGTGGGAGAATATACATCAAAATGGGTTGTTCCAAAGGTATGGAGGAAAGGGATTCTAGAAATTGCTCATTATTCTACTTTGGCAGGTCACTTGGGACAGAGGAAGACGGTTACTCCCGTCTTGCAAAATTTCTACTGGCCTGGAATTCGTTGAGACTTTTCCCAATATTGTAGCTCCTGCCACACTGCCGGCTGGTCGGTAAGAGTAACAAGCCTGTTCTTGTAGTGCCACTGGTTCCTCCTCCTGTCATTGATGTCCCATTCACTAGAGTTCTAGATATTGTTGGCTCTACCAAGGACCTCATCAGGCCACCAATACATTTTAACTATGTTAGACATGGCCACTACGAATGCTGAAGCCATCCCCTTGCGAAACACTTCAGCTAAAGCAGTGATGAGGGAGAAAATTTATGTTTCACTAAGTTTAATCTTCCAAGTTTTGTGCACTCAGATCAGAGGAACAGTTCCATGTCAAAATTATGCAAACCAACCCTTAAAGAGTTTGTGATCTCCCATATTACCTCAGCCTACCATCCTCAGAGTCAGGGAGCATTAGAGAGATATCAACTCAACCTCAAACAAATGTTAAAGAAATATTGTATTCTTCATAAGAAGGATTGGGACAAAGGTCTTCCCTTCCTGTTCTTTGCAACTAAAGAGACATAAATTGAGTCCATAGGTTACTCCCGATTTGGGCTTATTCTTGGTCACACGATGAGAAGTCCATTAAAACTGTGAAAGGAACGTTGGGTCAGCGATGATGGTCATGTTATTCTGATAACCTACAGTATGTCTCATATTTCAAATAAAGACTAGCCAAGAGTTCTGAAGTACTTTAGGCAAATTTGAAGTCCGCTCTAAATATGTCAAAGGGTTGGTGCGATAAAAGCTAGTGTGATAAAAGCAAGCAGGATAGGAGCAGAGTGTTTCACCTAGTAGACAAAACTCCTGTTCATGGACAGCCATTAGAGGCAAGTTTCTCAGGCTTTTATTTAGTTAAGAAGAGGGTAGGTGATGTTAACTATGTTAAACAGACCAAAGACTGGAGGACACGAAGGTTGTGCCATGTTAAAATGCAGAAGGATTACTCTGAGCGAGAGGATGCAGGAACCCCTAGCGCTGCATGTGTTGTGTCAGCTACTGAGATAATGGATGAGCCAGACTGCCCCTTGACTTTGGGCCAGACTGTCAGTTGGAGAGAGAACCAGGAGGCTTGGAAGGAGAAATGGAAACTCTCACTTAACACCTGAACGACGTGATAGCCTGACTCTCCTTCTAGGGAAGTCTCCTTATGTTTTCCTGAACTCCCCTGGGCTGATGGATGCTACACGACACAGTGTCGATGTTGGACACGTCTGTCATGTAAAGCAACCTCACAACCGTGTGAGTTCACATAGGCAGTACATTATCCAGCAGGAGCTGATCCTCATGTAACTGGGATAGATCGAACCATGCGAAATCGGGTGTTGCTCCCTAGTCATCTTAGTTTAAAAATTCCAGAGTCCTGACGTTTTTGTACAGATTACTGTAGGGCCATTTCCCTCACTAAGTCTGACACCTATCCACTTTGTAGAGAACATGAATGAATTGACAATATAGACAGCACAAAGTTCATTACCAAAATTTATTTACTTAAGAGATATTGGCAAGTCTTACTTACTGAAAGGGTCCAAGAAACTTCCTGTTTTGTGGCTGATGGTCATACTGGCAAATGCAAAGACATGCCATGTGGTATGAAAAATTCTCCAGACACTTTCCAGAGGCTAATGAACAAACTTACTGGTGATATCAAAGGATGTGCCACATAAAGTAATTATTTGTTTATGTTCAGCAACTCCTGGGATGAACACCTGATCCGGCTAGATTCCTTGCTGCAAGGACTACCATCTACTGTCTAAGTAACCAGTGTAGGGAAGTGCGACTGTGTAAAGGCCCAGGTTCAATACTTAGGTTATATGGTAGGATTGGGTAACTGAAGTCTGCCTATTGGCAAACTTGAGGCTATTGTTAATTTCACACAACCCAAGAATGAAAAGGAATTGCAAAGATTCGTGGGTGTGGTGGGTTGGTATCGGAGATTTGTTGTAAATTTTCCCTCATGTAGCTCCCCGCACGCATTTATGAAACAAAGGAGTCAAAGATGGGTGGAAGGAAGAGTATGAAGAAAAGTTAAGGTGATTTTGTCTAGTCAACCTTTGCTCCAAGCCCCTAATTTCAGCAAGTCTTATAAATTAGCTATTGATTGTAACGGTGTTGGTGCCTACAAGATGGTGATCATGGTGTTGAACAACCTGCTTCTGACCTTAGCAAAAAGTTGGATCTTGCTGCTTCACTATTGAAAATGAACTCCATGCACTCATGCTTACCCAGCAACATTTCTCAGAGCATGTTGGTTAACGTTCAATGCCTGTTGCTGTGTATGGAGACCATCACGTACTTGTCCTTATACTTATAAGCAAAATTTTGAGATAAGAATCAACGCTTAACCCACCGGACTTTTCCTCCAAGAGTATACTCTGAATGTCCACCATGTCAAGGGGGAAAGGAATGTTTTGGCAGACTGTTTGTCGAGGATGTACCCTTGTGAAATGTACAGAAATTTCTCCCTCCTCCAAGTCCCTCTCTCGGTTTAGTGATGTAGTGTTAGAAGTACTCCAAGAAATCGAGTTGTAAGTTATGAATTTGTATTTAACCTGTACGTAGCAACATAGTAATGTAACTGTTCCCATTAAGTTTTGTTTCTTGAAGTGTATGATTATGTTTGAGTAGATTTGTGATTCTAACTTAGTAAGACGTGTCCTAGCTCCTGTTTGTTATTATAAAAGAGTCTAATTCTGTGATGTGGTATGCAGAAATTTTGTAAGAAACGTAAGATTAATTTGTTTAAGCGTTACTGCCTTTGATTTGACCCTCAGAGTCGCAAATCTCCCTGCATGGTCTGTAACAAGTTTAACTTGGCCATGATTTTAATCCTTTGCAGCTAAATTCACGTAACTCAGTGACACAAAAAGACAATACTATGACCCAACATCCTCCCCATAACACCTAATGACTAGCAAGATATTCTAGTGTTAACCTATTGCTACCATTCAGCTTTCAAGACAGAGACAACAGTTTTGGGCCAAGTTATGGTGGAAAAAAATTATAAGTTTCGTAATAGCCGAAGTTACACTCCTATCTCCATTTGTACTGGTAGGGGAACATGGAGGGAGGGAAACAAACTGTGAACTGCTCTGAACATTTTGACCGACCAAAAAATCAAGCAAGCACTGTGTATATTTCCCATCGTGAGTTGGATGTACGATCGCCCAAGTAAGTGATGACTCACTTTCTACCCCTAGGCGCCGTTCCACGTCATATGACGTGTTGGTAGAGGCCTACGCTCCACGTCATATGACGTTTTAATTTTTCGCGGGCATGTTTGAACTTAGTAGCTCGCCATATGGACTCAGAGTATTGTCCCGGCATGGCTGGTGCGCGGGGTAAGGCTGGCTGGCCGGGGGAGTGGGCGGGGTTGTGGGGGAGCGGAGGACAGCCCAGCAGTGAGGAGGGCTGTGGTGGAGGGTGGTGGCAGGCTTGCGTAGCGAGACTGTGGCCTTGGAACCAGCTGATACTGGTTCAGGGTTGGGGTAGGGTGGTATGGGGTGAGGTGGGGTGGTGGAGAGGGCTACTAGGGGGCCCCTGAGGGGTGTGGGGGAGAGTGTATGAAGAGTATCATACTGTCAAGAGTTACTAAAAACAGTGAAATAATGTGTAAAGAGAGTGTAAATAATAGAGAATAAATAGACATAAATTTGTTAGAAAAAAAGTATCATGGAAAACATAAAATAAGCCAGTCTTTATCAGTTACTTTCTTGTGTTATTTTGTTATTTTAGTTGTAATATGGCATTGTGAATTAGTGACAGAAACAAATACACACTCAATACTTACTTTGGCGTGAGGTGATCATCCGTCTTCCCTCCACTAATACCGCCAACACACCACTGTGACCTTGAACATGCTCAGCCCAGCTGCAACACACCGGCTTCCTCACACCACACCACAGCCTGCAAATCGCCAACAGAGAATAAGTACGCGCATTTTATGTGTTTTTTGTCATTTGTGATTGATTTGTAATGAAAAAAATATTTTGGGGAAAATCGATTATCCTGAAAATAACTCGGTTCTGGGACATGGATAGGTAAACCCATGCTTGTCGCCTAGGGGTTAAATTTCGGACAAGCGCCCTGGGTCTAGCAACGTTCACTTCAATGAGAGTTAGGAGATGGAAGCAATCTTTCCTTTCCGTGTAAACATTATCTATGGTGTAAAAAAACTAATCTTGCAATAATATTATATAAGTTTAGCATTTATTTATTTTTAGGCCAATAACAATAATTAAGTAAAAAGCGACATCTGGCACGTTTCCACTCGTTGTCACAATTCAAGCCAGCAGTGTTATTTAATGTAGCAATTTTCCCGCTGAATTTAAAGGTTTTAAAAGCAATCTAGCTGGTTAAAATTTTAATATTTTCTGTGTATCTGGCATTCTTTTTAAGTCCTGTCTAGCACTGTTTTCTTGAATTTCTCTCAGTCTGACGGATTTTTACTACTTCTGAGACCAATCAAGCGGATAATATGGTTTTCCTTTGGCAACGCTCCTCAGAAGGCCTTACGACACGTTAGTCGGTGTCATGTTATGGGAGCGGGTGGATGTCTCGGTCTTTGTCACCCCCCTTTTTCTACAAACCTTTTCGTCTGAAGTTCTCTTCATTGTCGCACTCTTGGTGTTTACTATAATCCTCTCCCTATTTAATTCTTTCGTGAATCTGCTCAACGTATTTTATTACATGTTGGATTTTCATCGTGTGAATGAACTGACCAGTTTTCCTCCAGTAATTGCATTGGTTTTACTAACTGAATACTAGCAGATTAAATTGCTTCTTGATAGCGACACAGGTGGTTAGGGGTTGTTCTTGGGCACATGCAATAATTTTCTGTCTTGGTTTTGTGTTGCGCTAGAAGGGGCTCATTTTGGCAAATTTTCTAAGTTAATCTCCCTATATCGCTTATCTATCCGTTCACTGTCCTTCTTGATGCTGTTGCCGGGATATCTGTCTTGCTGGAATATTTGCTAAATAAAGGGCAATAATCTCCTTGCGCTGACAGGCTATAGCACGATATATAGACGAACAGAGGATCGTGCTGACAATCCGTCTTGCTACAGCACTCAACGGTTCTCGTGCGTAAACAACATCCCGCATAGAGAATCAAATGTGGAAAATATATTTTTAGATGTTTATTTTTCTGAGTTGATGGCGCTCGTGATATCGACATTAACATTATCTACATGATTTGTTGTGGGATAGTATTTTCCTTCAATATTGTTGCTTAAGGTGGAAAATGAGCTGATGAATGCGCTTTTGAAACCTTTTAATGTGGCTTGGGATAATGGTGGAATTCCAGAAGAGTGGAAAAATGGAGTGATTATAAAAATGCCAAAAAAGGGAAATTTAAGTGTGTGTGGTAATTGGAAGAGAATAACTTTGACACCTGTAGTTGCAAAAGTCTTTTCCAAAATCTTGTTGAACAGATTAGAGCCAGTAATTGATAAAATTTTAAGAGAAGAACAAGCGGGATTTAGAAAGGGTCGAGGTTGTAATGATCAGATTTTTATTGTAAGGCATCTAATGCAACAAGCTAATGAGATGAAAATGCCACTTAGTATGTGTTTTGTGGATTTTGAAAAGGCGTTTGATAGTTTTTCACTTGGAGCTATGTTGAACATTATGAGATTCTATGGTATACCAGAAAAGTTTGTAAATATTAATAGAAGCCTGCATGAAGGTACTTTTTGTAAGGTAATGGTGGGAGGTTCTTTGATCCATTTGAAGTTAGGTCAGGAGTGATTCAAGGAGGAATTCTTTCGCCATTGCTGTTTGTTTTGGTTATGGATTATGTTATGAGAAAGGTTGTAAGGTGAATACGTGCAGGAATTAATTGGAAAGAAAGTAAGCACATGATGGATTTGCACTATGGTGATGATATTGTACTGATTTGCGGAAGTATTTACGAGATGCAGACGGTGCTTGATTGTCTGGTGGAGGAAGGAGAAAAAGTGGGATTGGTAATAAATTGTGGAAAGACTGAATTTATTAATATGAACGTGAAGAACCAAATCGATTGTGTAATTGGGAATAATGTGGTGAAGAATGTAGAAAATTTTAAATATCTGGGAACGATTGTATCATCTAATGGATCATTAAACAATGAAATTGAGGAGAGGATTAGACTGGGTTAGCGAGCTGTTGGAATGTTGAAATCTGTTTGGAATAATAATATGCTTTCCGTACATACTAAAGTAAAAATTTACAAGTCCATGGTTAGACGAATTTTAATTTATGGGCATGAGTCATGGTACAGTACAATTGCAACAGATCAGAAAGTATTAGGATTTGAGAATGAAATACTGAGAAGGATTCTTGGGGTAAAGTGGCAAGACAAAGTTACAAATGAAAGAGTAAGAGATATTACGAGAGTGGAACCAGTTGATGATTATGAGAGACTATCTCGGTGGAAGTGTCTGGGGTACATTTATAGAAAAGAAGGCAGTTTAATATAGGATGTGCCAGAGTGGTCTGCTAGAGGAAGAAGAGGTAGAGGTAGGCCGACGGAAACCTGGTTGGGGACGATGAAAAGAGAAGCAGGAGAGGAGTGTTGGTGGGACCTGAAAGAGATGGCAAGAGACAAATATTGGAGGAGAGTGTTCATCGAGGCCCTATGCATCCCGTGGGATGCCACAGGAAATGATTGATTGATTGATTGTTGATTCAGGATGTAAAATAAGTATTATGTGAGTTTTTCCGCATTTTAACCCTGAAAGGTTTGAGCGATAGGCTGTGCATTTCACATTCTTTTGTACTGCTGAGCCTCAACTTTTGTATATTGTGGTTTCCTCTCCGTAATGCGAGATATACACGTTAAAATTGCTTATATATTGTTTTTTGGAGTTGCCTACCTAAATAATGCTCTTTCCGGTGTGCAATATAGGAAATATAACTAGGCCGCGGCAGTTGCCAGATACCACTTTCTGAGCGATAGGTACTGGGAATCGGGTCATCACTTCTTTGGGCGTTTGTATTCACCAATAAGCCGTCAGCTTCCCTTGCAGTAGTAGTAATAGGTGGAATCCCAGGCTCTCTAAATATGAACCAAACACACTGCAGGCTGAAGTTGCCCTCCTCCTGCAATATGCCAACCTCCTTTTGGAAAGTGTGAGGGAGTTGAGTGACGTTTGTATAACCCGGCAGCAGAGACGACCGATTGTATCAGTGCCACAGCGAGAAGGCGTCTTTCGCCAGTACTGGCTTCCATTGTAGAAGGAGTATTATAAAAATAATACATTTTCGTGTTGAAAAGTGGAATATATACCAAAAAATATATATATCTGTGTTCATGCAGTCTTTACTGCTCCAGCTGCTGCTGGAGAAGGATGGTTTCACGTAGTAGCACTGATATGACTGGGCAATATAAATGCCTGATTTTACAAACATCTCATACTCCCTTCCCTATCCCTCCCCCAGAAAAGGATGGTGGACTGCAGGGAAATGGAACTTCATCCTGCAAACCATCGGGTTCACATCCAGATGAACATATAATTTCAACTACAACAGCCCCATCAGTAGCGTATGAACTCATGGTTAAAGACTTAGTCCAGGACAGTAATGGGGAGGGTGACCAACTATACTGTTTTTTTCTTTTACTCTAACTTAGCCTAAAACTGCCATTTTCCCACTTTCTGTACTGAGGTTTAACAACAGACTGACACAAGACTCTGAGGCTACTCACAAAGAAGCGTAATGGAAAGCATATAGAGACGCTGTGTTGTCTTTTTCTACGACTCAGGTGCAAAAAGACAAAAAAATTAAAACTAATGTAGCCAAAAAACTAATTTTATACCACAACAGGAGGCGTGCGCACATCAGGTTTTTGGTAAACACCCAACTGATCGTCCCCAAGCACTTTGGAAGCTTGGACGGAACCAGGTCCTTGTATCTGGGTAAGCAGTGTTTACAGGAAACACTTTTTGCCTGGAAACTACCCGCTAATGCCCCATTCAAGCCAGCACTGGATGATGTTCTGAGAATTGTAACACAAGTGAGGATTATAACACAGTTAATGATTATAGAATAGCTGAGGCTTATAACGCAGGTGAGGGTTTAACGCACAAAAGGCTTATAACGTAAGTAAGGATACTAATACAGTTTGTGATTATAACAGTCATGAGGATTATTACACTAGTGAGGATTATAACACAGTGAGGATTATAACACAGTGAGGATTATAACACAGTGAGGATTATAACACAGTAAGGATTATAACACAGTGAGGATTATAACACAGTGAGGATTATAACACAGTGAGGATTATAACACAGTGAGGATTATAACACAGTGAGGATTATAACACTGAGGGTTATACCACAGGTAATAATTATAACAGGTGAGAATTACATTATAGGTGAGGATAATAAAAATAGCAGAGGATTATAATGCAGAAGAGGGTTATAAAACAGGTGAGAATTACTGTATTGGCGAGGATTATAAAACACCTAAGGATTTTAACACATGTTGGGATTATAACACAGGTGGAGATCATAACAAGCAAGTATTATAACACTGGTGAGAATATTATAACACAGATGAGGATTATAAGCACAGGGAGAATTATAACACATGATTATAACACTAGTGAGTATTATGACACTGGTATGATTTATAACACAAGTGGGGAGTATAACACAGCTGAGGATTACAACACAGCTGAGGATTATGATACAGGTGAGGATCATAATACAGGTGAGGACTATTACACATGGTTATAACACTAGTGAGGATTATAAATCTAATGAGGAATATAACACACGAGAGGTTTACAACACAGGTGAGGATTAAAATACTAGTGAGTTATAACACAGGTGAGCATTATAACACGTGATTATAACACAGGTGATGATTATAACATGTGAAGATTATAACAGGTGAGGATTACAACAGTATTAATAATTATAATATAGGTGGGGATTACAACACAGGTGTGAGGTATAACAGATGAGGAATATAACACAGCTAATAATTATAACTTTGCTAAATATTTCAATGCAGGTTATTAGTACAACGCAGGTGAGGAGTATAACACAGGTGAGGAGTATAACACAGGTGAGGAGTATAACACAGGCGAGTATAACACAGGTGAGGAGTATAACACAGGCGAGTATAACACAGGTGAGGAGTATAACACAGGTGAGGATGTGGAGTATGACTTAGATGAGGACTATAAGAGCTGAAGATCACCACACAGATGAGTCTACTGATACGTCCAAGTACATCCTAAGTTTCAGAGGAAAATATCTGGTTTATCAGTGTGTAAGGAAATTAGTTTATTATCTCTAGCTATGTATTGCGTACAAAGAGAGAGAGAGAGAGAGAGAGAGAGAGATGAATGGATGGATAGACAGATAGATAGTTAAATAGACAAACAGATACATAGACTGACAGACAGACAAATGAACAGATAGGGTTACTGGCCATAAGGCAACATTTCAAGGAATCATATACCGCACCGACAATAGCAATAACAATATCAAGAACAAAAACAACAACAACCATCATCATCATCACCATTATCATTCTCACCATCGTCATCATCATATCAATCACACCAACAACAATAACAGTAACTCGAATAAGAATAACAATAATAAAAAACAACAAAAACAAAAACAATAATAACAATTATAAAAACAAGAGTAACAAAAATAAAAACAATAACATCAGCAGCAGAAGCAATAACAGCATTAATTAGAGCAATACTAAAAGCAACAGCCAAACAACTAGACTAATAATAATAATAATAATAATAAGAAGAAGAAGACGAATAATATGAGTATCATGATGACGATGACGTTGACGATGACGAGGATGATGAATACGACGACAACCATTTCAAACACCAGGTGGGTTTGTACGAACAGTGGACGAAAGAATCACTAGAGGCTGCTGCTTTTGGGCGCTGGATACAGCAGCGGGAGAAGCACAGGAGACGGTAGGAACATGACGGCATCTCAGACAACCCCGCCCCCACTGCCACACTGAGGAGTCTGACTATCACACACATTCAGGATCCTCTATTGCTCTTAGCGTTGGGTCTTGTCCTTGGATTAGTAGCCTTTGCCTTAGGGAAGCTGCTATGTCAGTCACCAGCTTCTCTTTCAAGGCAGGATACTGCCAACTAACATGTGGGTAAAAGGATATTTGTTCTCCTTTTCTGGTTGAACCCAAAGTATATTCTGCGACTTCATTATTGCTTCCTGTACTCCTTCATTAGTTACTATGCACTATCACACACATACACACTACCCTTTTCTAGCCAGGTGCCGTCCAAGGTGTTAGTGTATTTGTGCTGGAGAAGAAAATGAGTCAATTTGCTCGTACACACTGACCATGTTACACATACAATCTCCTCAAATATTTGTCATGTTGGTTCTTATCCTAGGTTCTGCGTCTTTTTTTCAGGAAGCGGTCGCCAAGTCCTTCACTTCGTTCTGTTTCACAGATCACAGACATTATGTAAAAGGTTTCGTATACAGTCCTCTCTTGCATCTCGTGCAGGACCTTTGGCTTGTCATTCGCTTGTACACATCACACACATTTCGTACTCCTATTCTTCAGTCTCATACTGGATACAGCGGTCTTTGTGTCGGAGGGGCTGCTGGTTCAGTTACCTTATTATCTTTCATAGTGAGAGGTTACTACGTGCTGATGGAGAGGTTTTATCAGTTACATTCTCCCACTTCTTCCGTTGTGTCATAGCCTGTGTATTGCTACCTTTGCACTACTGATGTTTCTCTCCCCTGCACTTAATATGACACACTATCCTACACACATACTAGGTCTCTCATGCTATACGTGCCGAGTGTTGTCCTGTGTACTGCTGGCTTAGTGCTAGAGAGATTGCTCTGTCATCTGCATGTTTTTCACAGAAAAGAGATTGTTTCTTAATCTATGGTAGCGATGCCCCCCGAGATGGTTTGTGGGTGTATTTCGATATAGTGTCGGTGAATTATAAGTCTGAAATTTGTTAAGGCGTTAATACACTTCTTCTTCTTTCGGCTCTCCCCTTAAGGGTCGCCACAACAGATCACCCGTCTCCATCTTACTGTACTCTCTTCTGCATCTTCTTCTGCTACACCTGCCACCAGCATGTCCTCCTTCACAACATCGATAAACCTTCTCTTTGGCCTTCCTCTCTTCCTTCTGCCTGGTAGCTCCATTTCCAGCATCCTCCTCCCGACATACTCCTCATCTCTCCCCCGCACGTGTCCAAACCATCTCAGTCTCGCCTCTCTAGCTATGTCCCCAAACTGACGGACGTGTGGTCTCCCCCTAATATGCTCATTTTAAATTTTGTCCAACATTGTCA
Organism: Coenobita brevimanus; assembly: GCF_032717465.1. NCBI lineage: Eukaryota > Metazoa > Arthropoda > Malacostraca > Decapoda > Coenobitidae > Coenobita > Coenobita brevimanus. The sequence continues at coordinate 11,242,569 of NC_136986.1, read as the reverse complement.
CTCCTAGTGAAAAACACAATGTCTTCAATTCTGCTACCTCCAACTCTGCCTCCTGTCTTTTTGTTAGTGGTACCGTCTCCATTCTGTACAACATGGCTGGCCTCACTACAGTCTTATAAACTTTTCCTTTCATTTCTTCAGTGACCCTTCTCTCACACATCACTCCTGTCAACATTCTCCACCCACTCCATCCAGCCTGCACTCTCTTTTTTGCCTCTCTACCACACTCTTCGTTTCTTTGTACAGTTGGCTCCAAGAACATGAATTCATCTACCTTTGTGAACCCTACACCTTGCAGCCTCACGGTTCCTCTGTCATCTCTCTCATTTGCACACATGTACTCAGTCTTGCTTCTGCTTACTTTCATTCCCCCTTCTCTCCAGCGCATATCTCCATCTCTCCAGCTCTGCCTTGGCTTCCTCCCGGCTCTCATTACATATCACAATGTCGTCCGCAAACATTATTGTCCACGGAGACTCCTGTTTAATTTCATCAGTCAATCTGTCCATTACCACTGCAAACAAGAAGGTGCTCAGAGTTGATCCTTGATGTAATCCCACCTCCACCTTGAAACCCTCAGTCATTCCTACTGCACATCTCACTGCTGTTACACTATCTTCGTACATGTCCTTCACCACCCTCATGTACTTCTCTGCCACTCCTGGTTTTCTCATACAGTACCACAGCTCCTCTCTCAGTACCCTATCATAAGCCTTCTCCAAGTGTATATACACACAATGCAACTCCTTCAGGCCTTCTCCATACTTCTCCATCACCATTCTCAAATCAAATATGGCGTCTGTAGTACTTTTCCCTGGCATAAAACCAAATTGCTCTTCAGAGATCCTCACTTCTCAGCCTGGCTTCCACCACTGTTTCCCATATCTTCATTGGATGGCGAATCAGCTTTATACCTCTGTACTTGTTGCAGCACTGCAAATCAGACTTGTTCTTGGAAATCGGAACTATACTTTTTTTTTTTTTTTTTTAAATTGAGGCGAAGATGCACTTGACAGGTTGGTGATGATTGGCTGAATGCAACATGTCCGAATAACATTTACTAACCCAAATTTCCCCCACAGATATATGTTGTCAGTAAATAGTGCTAATGAGTAAAGAGATTATGAGGCAATGTTTCATTCAGCCAGTTATCACCAATCTGTCAAGTGCATGTTCGCCTCGATTTAAAAAAAAAAAATAAAATAAAAAAAAAAAATAAAAAAGTGTAGAACACTTTTTCTCCACTACTCTGGCATCCTCTCACCCTTAAGGATTCTGTTAATATGGTAAACGAAGTCACAGCCATCTCTCCTAGGCTCCTTCGTGCTTCCACTGGTATACCATCTTGGCCCACTGCCTTGCCGTCCTTCATCCTTTTCATGGCATTTCTCACTTCCTCCCTGCTGATCTCTTACACTTCCTGATTCACTACCTCAAACTCTTCCAACCTTCTGTCTCACATTTTCTATATTCATCAGCAGTTCGAAATACTCCTTCCACCTTCTTACTGTACTCTCCTCACTTGTCAGTACATTGCCAACTGCATCCTTTATCATTTAAACATGCTGCACATCCCGCCCAGCTCTGTCTCTCTGCCTGGCTAATCGGTACAGGTTTTTTTCTCCTTCTCTGCTATTCAACTTCTCGTACAGCTTCTGGTATGCATTTTCTTTTGCCTTAGCAACCTCTTTCTCGGCTACGTTCCTAGTCTCCTTATACGCCCGACTGATTTCTTCGTCCCTGTGTCTAAGGCGTTAATACACTGACTGATATAGCACCACCAAGATTATTTTCACTGGCCTTAATGGTATTGGTTCTAGTGTGTGATGAGCTGTAGATAAAATCGCAAAACGTCCTACTTTCTATATGCCACCCCACAGTAGCTGAAGTCAGCATATGTCCAGAAGTACTAGGGACAAAAATGGTTCAGGACGGATGGACTTGAGTTTGTATATAATGTAGTAATTCCTATGGACTGACAATGATGCCATATTCCCTAAACAAGTCATTAGAATATTGGTGAATAATGTAGGAACAAAGGGGTTATTTTTCAGTTGCTTCCACTTTCGTTCATGATAAATTGATGTGAGGGAATATTTCACGCCATGGTTTGATGAGGCAGAACGATTATGCTGTAGAACTATCAGGACTAAGCCATATTCGATCCTGTTATTCAAGCTAGCTACTAAAATATATTTCGTAACTCGAGATTCAGCTTACCTGCATCAGTTTAGTATCCTTTTACATTATACCGTACTGCATCTACCCCCTGATTGGTTATTTTTTGTTACAGACAAACAATTTCATTAACCTCTGTGGAGACCTTTTGTGTATACAGGGTCAGTAGCATTAACATCTAACTCCCATATGGAAAACTTTCCTCAAAAAATGAATTACATCGTCTAGCGGTAGCAAAAATGAAATAAAGAATACGTTATCAGACTGAAGAGGTTAAGGTCTAATCCTACATTATGATGTAATAATAACGGTAATGATTAACAAAGTTACCTACTCTACTACCACCAGGAATGAGTTGGTTAGATTAAAGAAACAGGATTAGTCACAGAAATGACATCAATATCCTTTGGTAATGACCATACGAGTCAATTCATATATCTGTTTATCTCATCCAGTCTTCTATTGGTTTACAAGGGGCGTATGGAACCGTGACGCAGATTTCCGCTCTGTATACTATTCCTTTACTACCAGCTAAGTTTGATTTTCCCACGATGAACATTCTCTCTCTCTCTCTCTCTCTCTCTCTCTCTCTCTCTCTCTCAACCGTGACCTAACATACCTTAACATAATAACCAAGCTCACTAACCAACTAACCTAACCTAACACTAAGAAAACATCCCTATCCCAACGTAGACTTTCCTGTCTGAGAAAAACTGCAACAACGGTACACAGAACGGACATCGCGACCGGCACTAGGCTACCTACGGGCGTATTCTTAGTCGCCTCAGAGGTCTCGTAACGTCTCCTCCTTGGCGATTCACTATGTCTTACATTACACTTTAGTATCGTTATGTATGCCACTAATGCATACTGTGCCCATGGTAAAATGACAAATAAAACACATGAGAATGTTAAGGTGTAATACGCAAAAGAAACTGATAAGAAACAAGGCCAGTATTCCCGTTGCGTAAGGAGGCTTGTTAGCACCTCCCCCTCAGCGATTTACTATTGGTTATGGCTGGCTAATATTCCTTTGTACGTTATTTATGCTGGCTATGGCGATATTAGCAGGATTTATTATGAGACAGGATGGTCTGTCTATATCTATATACCTAGGCTGCTTCCCCCAAGGAAAGGGAGGTAGCTGAGACAGGACAACACACTCCGAATTTACTCATCCATTCAGACACATTCATTCGCATCTTACCCCAAAGGGGAGAACGGACAGATCCTCACCGCACCACACCGCACAAGGGTCAACTGTGCAATACAATCATTGACATCTGCAGCAGAGCCCGACAGCAGAACTGGTTTACCCCTGCCACATCATAACAGACCCATCCCCTTACCCGCACCTGACATGACTAGCTGATCAGACCAAATGCAGGAGAATATCCCCTCAGGGCTGCGTCATCACTTATTCACAATTTCTCTCCATTTATTTCTGTCACGCACAGCCACTCTTCCTTGCTCAACAGACATCCCTCTCGCATCCAGTGCTCTCTTCACACTGTCCATCCATCCTATTCGTGGTCTTCCTCTCAGCCTTACACCTCTCACATCAGATCTAGTTATCTTTTTCACCAATCGTTCATTATCCATTCTCTCCATATGCCCAAACCATCGCAACACCCTCTCCTCAACTCTACCAGCCATCTCCCGAACAACTCCAGTTCTCCTTCGCACTTCATCATTTCGCACTCGATCCATACGCGTCACTCCACACATACTCCTCAGGCACCTCATCTCCATTACATTCAAACTTTTCCTCTCTGCTACACCCATATTCCATGTTTCAGCCCCATATAACGCAGTCGGTACCACAACACCCTCATACAGCCTTCTCTTTACATCCATTCTAAGCGAACGACATCTAAACACTTTTTTCATTCCCCCCAGCACCTTTCCTACTTCATTTATTCTAAACTTCACTTCTGCATCTATTCTTCCATTCACAGCAACATGTGACCCTAGATATTCAAAACATTTTACCTCCTCAAGCAACTCGCCATTCAAAACTATATTCATCCCCCTACCATCTACCAACCTCGAACACTTCATCACTTTACTCTTATTCTCATTTACTTTCAATTTCCTCCTTTCACACACCCTTCCAAACTCCTCTGCCAACTGTCTCAATCTCTCCTTTGAATCAGCCACCAGTGCAGTATCATCTGCAAACAGATTCTGCTTCAGATTCCACTCTCCACCATCAACATTCACCAGACTCAGACCTCCACCTAAAACTCTTGCATTCACCTCTCTTACAACACCATCCATGAAAATATTAAACAACCAAGGCGACAACACACATCCCTGTCGCAGCCCCACTCTCACGGGAAACCAATCACTCACAGCAATTCCCACTCTTACACACGCTCTACTATTTACATAAAAACTTTTCACCCCTTTTAGTAACCTACCATCAAGTCCATACAATCTTAAAACAGTCCACAAAGCCTCCCTATCAATTCTATCATACGCTTTCTCTAAATCCATAAATGCCCAAGACACATCCTTGCCTTTCGCTAAACACTTTTCACACACTTGTCTCACAGCAAACACCTGATCCACACATCCCCTCCCTCTCCTAAAGCCACACTGCTCATCACCAATCACTCCCTCTGTACCCTCTCTAACTCTCATAATTAACACTCTACCATACACCTTACCTAAACACTCAACAGACTTATACCCCTAATCCTAGTACATTCATACTTATCACCCTTGCCTTTATACAACGGGACCACACAAGCACTTGCCCAGTCAATTGGCACCATACCTTTCACAAAGCACACATTCAACAATCTTACTAACCAGTCAACAATAGTCACTCCACCACCCTTCAGGCATTCCACAGCACACCCATCCATACCTGCAGCTTTCCCTGTTTTCATCTCCTTTACTGCCTTCTCCACTTCCTCCTTCTTGATCAAAGAATCATTCAACTCTCCCAACACATTTATTCCTTGCACCCTTCAATCCACGACAATCTCAGCCACCCCTACATTTATCAATCTTTCAAAATACTCTGCCCATCTCTTCCTTACTGCATCCATCTCAATTAACATCCTTCCATCCTCTGCTTTTACTCGTTCTTCCTTCCCAGACTCTCCCTTTCGCACCCTTTTCATCTCCTTCCAAAACATTTTCTTATTCTGTTGAAAATTCTCTGTCAGCCGCCTACCCCACCTCTCATCTGCTGCCACTTTAGCATCACGCACAGCCCTTCTCGCCCTATTCCTCTTTTCCTTATACCTTTCATGTGACATCTCATCCTTCCTCTGCAGCCACACTTCATATGCACGTCTCTTATCTGCCACAGCCATACTTACTTCCTCGCACCACCATTCACTTCCTTTTCTTACACCACCTCCCACACGTCTCACACCACACACCTCTTCTTCATGCCCCACCACAGCACTCTTAAACAACTGCCATTCCTCCTCCACACTGCCATTTTCCCGATCTTTCACTGCGTTCCACTCATCTTTCAATTTCTCCTGATACTCTTTTTCTCTCTTTTATCCAACTCAATCTCTTCCAAAACCTCCCTGCCACACCTAACCCTCCTAGCTCTCACCCATCTCTTACCTACTCTTAACTTTCCCTCTACAGGTAGTGGTCAGACATACCTCCACCCTCCCCTCTCAGAACTCTCACATCCAACAATCTTCCTATTACATTCCTAGACACAACCACATAGTCCATCAAAGCTCTATCAACAACCCTTCCACCCTCCTGTCTCACCCAGGTATACTTATAAATATCTTTCTTCTCAAAAAGCGTATTTCCAATCACCATCTCTCGCTCAACACACATCGCTATCATTCGTTCTCCAATTTCATTTCTTCCAGGCACACCATGCATACCAACTACACCTTCAACTGCTACATTTCCCACTCTAGCATTCAGATCTCCCATCATTACCACATTCACATTCGCTTCAAAACGCTGCAGACACTCATCAACATCATTCCAGAAAGACTCCTTCTCTTCATCCCTTTCACTACCAGGCCCATATGCACTCACAAACACCCACAACTCACGTTCAAATTTCGCTTTCGCCTACATCAGTCTCAATGACACCTCCTTCCAGTCAATCACACACTGCTGTACTTCCGGACTCACTAACAAGGCCACACCTTCTCTTGCCCTTCCTCTATCAACACCTGACAATCTTCCATTCACACTTCCAAACATAGACTCACCCTTCCCTTTCATCTTCGTTTCACTCAAAGCTAACCCATCCAACTTTCTTCTCACAAACATTCTCCCAATCTCCTCCCTTTTAGCCTCAATCGTTCTACATCCACGCACATACATAGACCCAATCTTCAGGGTACAGGGATAGCTCCATCCCCCATCCCTTTCTCTGGCCTGACTCCTTTTAGGAACTAAAAAACAGAAGGGGTCTCTAGTCCCCTCACGCCGCCCCTTTTAGTCGCCTTTTACGACACACAAGGAATACGGTGGCAGTATTCTTCCTAACACAACCTGGCCGCAGAGTAGTAGTACCACCCCATAGTGCGGCCAGATTGTGTCCCCCCTGCCACAGGGAGGAAAAATTGTTAAGCACCTTCAATAACTGACGAGAATATGAGCCCAGGAGTCACGAAGCCTCCTATTTGACTTGGTATACGAGCAATTGTCCGACGTTTAAGGCGAGAGTGATCAGTTTCCTGCACCAGGAGACAGTTTGAACAAAAATGCCGACCATTTTCCTATGTAAACCTTTTGCGGTTGTCATTAGCTGGAATATAATACTAGAACTGTCCCGAAAAACAGGCCCAACGATCTAGTCACGTATTCACGTCGGCCAAGGAAGCTCCCTATCACCTCTTCCCAAACTACAAGTATTTATTTTTCTTATTACACCTTACTACATATTTGTTAGTTGTTTAGATCAGTCTAATATCGCCGTACTCTGCCTAAGTTACGTGTAGAATTATGCTCAGCATCGGTATACAAAAATAAATCTATAAGGAAGAGATGCTACGGAGCCTCCTCTGTAGTCACTAAGTTTGTTATATTTGTGGGCGCAATATCTCATGAACTGTACGACGGAACTCGACCAAACTTTTGTCATGGATACAGTATGAAGCGACGATGAACTGATTGGTCAGCAAAGTCAAGGGGACAAAGGTCAAGGTCATATGGCTGTGGTCGCGGCGTCTCCTGAACCCGTCAACGGATTTCAAACTTCTGTGTCTTATACAGTATGAAGGAACTAAGGCTGCAGTGGATGTGGATAGTGAACTGAGTAAATCTCTCTATCTGAAGGCTGGATTGAAACAGGGATGTGTCATGTCTCCATTGTTGTTAAATCTGTAGGCTATATGGATGGGGTTATAAAAGAGACAGGCTGCAAAGTAGGGCAGTGGATGATGGAGCGGCCCTAATGAGGGAGGGCGGTGTTTGGAAACTCCCTGTACTGTTGTCTGCAGATACGTTGTTGTTAAGTGAAGACGAAGGGGAGCTGCAAAGTTTGGTAGATGAGTTCGGGAGAGTGTGTAAGAAACGGAATCTAAAGGTGAATGTAGGGAAGAGTAAAGTTATGGTCTTCGAGAGATATGAAGTCAGTGAATGTACAATGAGGTTGGATGAGGAAGAAATGGAAAGTGTGGGCGTGTTTAAATACTTGTGTAGTGTGATGAGTAAGGATGGAAGTTTAGAGGGTGAAGTGCCTGAAAGGGTACAACGAGGAGGAAAGGTTGCTAGTTCCTTGAAATCAGTGATAAGAAACAGGGAAGTGAGTATGGAAGTGAAAAAGTTACTACGTGACAGTTTTGTGATAGCATCTCTAACGTATGGAAGTGAAACTTGGACCTTGTTGGAGGGACAGAAGTCAAGAGTGAGAGCAGTGGAAATGAGTTGAGAGGAGCATGTGGAGTCATATTGAGAGACAGACTGACAAATAAGGGAGTGAAGGAGCGTTGTGGTGTAGACGTGAATGTGATTGAAAGCGTTAGGAGAAACAAACTGAGGTGGTTTCGCCATGTGGAGAGAATGAAGAGCGAGAGACTGAAGAAGAGAGTGTATATGAGTGAGGGAGTGATGTGGAGGGGAGGAGAGGGAAGGGGAGGCCAAGAATGAGATGGAGGGATGGAATGGAGAGGTATATGAGAGAGGGAGGTGGGAGCTGGAAGCAGGGCAGTGAAATGCTGGGGGGGTAACAGTGCGAAATGGAAGCGATTTGTTTGTGGTCACTCCTTATGGAATTATGGCGTCTGGCAATAGAAAGGTAATACCTAGTGATGCAGGCCAGTCAGATGATGGACTTAGCCTTTCAACCTTTTACTCTACAACAATGGTGAGGCATATTCAACGAGTAAAAAGAATACTGAGGTGGAAGTACAGAAAAAAAAAAAAAATTGCATTTGAAATCGGTGGAACGAGGAGACAGGCTGTATAAATAAATGTGTGTGATGCAAAAGGTTCTTTGATACATACAGACACATTTTGTTTCTATATTACAAAATACAACAATAATGTCAATGACTGTAAAGCTTTATGGATGCAGTTATTTATCATTGTTTTTTCCAAAGCTGTAATTGATAACAAAGTCTATTTCTAATACAGTACACATATTTTTAGGTTGCCCGGTGCATCATTCTTTATAAGCAATACCGACTTACACAGGCATTTCAACAAAAGTGCTGACACATAAGTATCAAATGAGGTATGAAGAAATACTGACAGTTTTTTTTTTTTACTCCATAAATTTGCATGTGTCTATAAAAGTGTTGACTTTTTCTTCTCACTACCATTAGAACAATTCTTTGCAGCTAGCAGTAGTAATTTTAATCACAGCCTTCATCGACTCCTTTGATACATGGGAGTTCCCGCAAGGTAATAAAAAACATCAAAAGAAAGTGGAAAAAACAACAAAAAGATGGCCCTTATGCTGAAGGAGATACACATAGCAAATTATATACCGCAGACTTGAATGACAATTCAAAACCACCGAATTACTAACATTATTAAGCATTTTCGTAAGTAACATATCTTGACCGCTTATGTCCTCAGCTCAAGGTCGTCTATTATAATTTACTCTTGCAACAGAAAAAAATTTACTCAATTTACAAAAATGCCTTGGTAGTGGACGGATTAATAAAAGCTCTATGTAAACCTGCCAAAAACTATATTACTCACCTAAACTGAATGAAGTCGCATGGATAGCAAAGATATACAAAATACATCAGTGGGCTGAATGGAATAACCTTGGCATAATACAGATCACATTTGAGTAGAATAACATACATTTTTCTCATAATACTAAACATTTTACAACTTTAACTTTCTGAATCTTGAACCCCATAACGTTTTTTTCTCTCTGGGTTGTAAGGTTGTCTCAACTTAAAGTCCTTCTTTCCCCCCCCTCCCCCATCATTCATAGCGACGGTGATAATGAACAATATACTTACCTCCTTTTGTTTTAAAACTGTCTACTAAGTTAAATACACTCGATTGTTGATTAAGTCAACAAACTTTCAAGTGCGTTATCTTACTGGAGGCAATAGTTACTTTTTCATTTCACTGAGAATGTAATTTATTTTGTCAGTAAGGAAAAAATTTCAAAATTGTTGTCCTTTGATAAGGAATGTACAGTTGGAGAAAGATCCGCGCGGGACACCGCGTAGAAGGCAGCAGGTGGGCCGGGGTGGTGGCCATCTAGGGAAATCCATTACTGCCAATGTTAGCCTCTTGACAGCAGCTAATATATAGCAGTGAAATGATTGGCAGGAAATCTAGACAATACATTATAAATTAGGTAGTTCCAGGTGAATGTAAGTATCACTTCGGCTTCTCCCTTCCCTCCTTATATGTATATTTATTACGAAAATAGATTATACGGCATATTTCAAGGGGAAATAAACAGGGAAAATTAGTGAACGAGTGCACGTGAGGTGTTGTCAAGTGATAATTAGCCAATTCCAGGTGTATGGCACTATCACGTACCTTATTTCTTTTTTGTATATATTATTTTGTATATGAATATGGCATAGGGCTTATTTCAATGGATGAAATTAGTGGAAAATTCTGGGGAAGATTTACTTAGCGCAGAGCGGCCGGGCAGGCGAGAGGAGAGAGTAATGGAGGGAAGGTAGGGAGGGGAGTCAAGAACGGGGAGAAATGGCTAAATTGTCAACAATGGATGGGAGTACAGATGAGATTAGGAGTGCTGACTAGTGTTGGACATTGGCAGTACTGATAGATGATACAAGCCACCACTTGAAAGTCTGGGCGAATTCAAAATAACACAGAATCACAAAAGTGATGCCCCGCGGTATGATCCCTTGCTCCCGAGCGTCATGAAAGTGACGCCCCGTGGTTAAGGGGTTAATTATAATCCGTGCTGTTATGTCAGTCACATAGCTGATTTTGACAATATTCTTAGCATGAGTTCTGTTAGAAGTCCTACACTATAGTGAAACCAGAATATGAAGAGCTCCGAGGTGTGGCAGGTAAGAAAAGCACATATGCCAAACATTAAGATATTAACAGTTTTATATTGCTGTACCTTGAAATACTCTATATATAATATATTAAAAAACTTCATTGAAACGATTCATTTTCTTTATAAGAATATAAACAACGACTCTATACAACATGTGACAACGTTGTTTAGACCACCTGCCACGTTTCCGGTGGCCTGCGTGTTTGGGTCAGTCACCTACCACCTACCATGGACTGTTTATAGCTTGTATTTTTATACTATAATAGCCAATAATAGCCTTAATGGAACCAAAAAGACTAAACGTAACATAAGAACGATAGCATATTTTTGGCGGAGTTATACCATTCAAAATATTATAGTAAACGTTGCATACCGGGTGGTATTGTTTTGGTGAAGATATGGCAGAGCTGTACTTAATCCTCTGCTCCACCTCAGAGCTCTTCATATTCCGGTTTGACTATAGTAACTCCTTCATTCTGCCTTCCTCTGTAGAAAAATAAGTTGTTGCTGTCTTGGAGTGGAATTAAATTTTCTTCTATTCTTTGGTTCTCGCTCTGACATACAATACCCAACCAAGGTTTTACAATTCTGTTCTTTAGGCTTCTAGATTATAATATTATGCAAGGCTTCTTATACTGAATATGTGGATTTTCATGTATTTTTATCTATCTATCTATTGCCAGACGCCTCAATCCCGTTTGGGGTGGCCACAAATAAATCGCCTCCAAGTCGCCCTATCCCCCGCCATCTCACTGCCCTGCTCCCAACTCACACCCCCCTCTCTCATATACCTCTCCACCCCATCCCTCCATCTCATCCTCGGCCTCCTCCTCCCTCTTCCCCCCTCCACCACACTCACATATACTCTCTTCGTCAGTCTTTCACCCTCCATCCTCTCCACATGGCCAAACCACCTCAGTGTGTTCCTCATAACGCTTCCTATCACATCCACATCCACACCACAACGCTTCTTTATATCCTCATTCGTCAGCCTGTCTCTCCGTGTGACTCCACAGGCTCCTCTTAAATAACTAGTTTCCACTGCTCTCACTCTTGACTTGTGTCCTTCTAACAACGTCCAAGCTTCACTTCCGTACATTAGAGTTGGTATCACAATATTATCATGTAGTAACTTTTTCACTTCCATGCTCACTTCCCTGTTTCTTATCACTGCTTTCAAAGAACCAGCAACCTTTCATCCCTGCTGTACCCTTTCACGCACTTCACCCTCCAAACCTCCATCCTTACTCATCACACTACCCAAGTACTTAAACGTACTCACATTTTCCAATTCCTCATCATCCAGCCTTGCTGTACATTCACTGACTTCACCTCTCTCAAAGACCATCACTTTACTATTCCCTACATTCACCTTTAGATTCCATTTCTTACACACTCTCCCAAACTCATCCACCAAGCCTTGCAGCTCCCCTTCGTCTTCACTCAACAACACAGTATCATCTGCAAACAACAGTACACGGAGTTTCCAAACACTATCCTCTCTCACCAGGGCACTCCAACATCCACTACCCTACCTTGTAACTCTTTTATTACCCCATCCATGTAAAGATTGAACAACCATGGAGACATGACACATCCCTGTTTCAGCCCAACTTTCAAAGAGAAAAATTCACTTAGTTCACCATCCACACGCACTGCAGCCTTCGCACCATCGTACATACTCTTCACAGCACTCAACAACTTCCCATCTACTCCATATATTCTTAACACTTTCCACAATCCTTGTCTATCCACCCTGTCATATGCTTTCTCCAAATCCATGAAACCCGCATACAACTTCTTTCCCTTCTCTAGAAACTTTTCCACTAAAGATCTAAGAATGAATATCTGATCTACACAACCTCTTCCCTTCCTAAAGCCTCCCTGTTCTTCTCCAACTAATTTCTCTGTTCTTTCTCTAACTCTGTCAATAAGTATCCTACCATACACTTTTCCTATTATACTAAGAAGACAAATGCCCCTATGATTACCACACACTTCTTTTTCCCCTTTTCCTTTGCACAAGGGAATAATTATACCTGACTTCCAATCCTCCGGGACTCTACCTTCCTCCCAGGCCAATCTGCACATCTTCCACATCCATTCTACTACTATCTCTCCCCCATGCTTCAGCATTTCACCACACACTTCATCAATTCCTGGGGCTTTCCCCAATTTAACTTTCTTCATTGCTTCCACAACTTCTATCCTACTGATTTCTTCCTGTCTTCTCACCTCCCTCCTTCTCCCAGCCATTCCCCAGCCACTTATACTCGCATTACTACCATCCTCTATGTTCAACAATTCCTTAAAGTGTTCTCTCCATCTGCTCACTTTTTCTCCCTTCTCCACTAGTAATCTACCATTTTTATCTTTCACTCCCCTGCTAACTTCACTTCCACCCTGTCTTACTCTTTTCACCTCTTTCCAGAACATTTTGTTACAGTCCCTCCACATTATACTCAAATTCTTTCCAAATTCCTCATCCACTCTCTTCTTACTCTCTCTTACAAATCTTTTCACCTCTCTCTTTCTTTCTACATATAACTCTCTCTTCCGCCTCTCAACTTCTTCCATGCCCCTATTTCTCATCCATTCATTGTATGCTTTCTTCTTTTGTGCCACAGCCTGTCTCACCTCTTCAGTCCACCACGCTGTTCCTTGCATCCCTCTCTGTCTTCTCTTCCTTCCACACACCACATCACATGCTGCACATATTTCTTCTGTAAATATCCTACACACACCTTCCACGTCTCCCATCTGCTCCAGTTCATATTTGCCCAATCATTCCTCCACTTCTCTCTTATACTCTGCCTTTTTATCATCCTCTTGTAAGCTTTCCACTCTCCTTGCAACTACTCCCTCCTCTCGTCTTTCCTTTCTTCTGTTCCTCCATCTTACTTGAATTCTAATTCTGGCCACTACCAAGTAGAGGTCAGAAAGTCCACTCCCCAACCTCTATGAGTTCTTGCATCCATTACACATCTTCGCATTCTTTCATCCACACACATAATCAATCATTGCCTTCCTTTCATTCAGTTCACCACCCACTCTTCTCATCACTCGCCATGTACAGTATACCTGTGGATCATTTTATGCCGAAGAGGGTATTGGCTATCACCAACCCCCTCCCAGCACAAATGTCCATTAACGCACTCCCATTCTCATCTATCTCAGCAGGCACACCCCACTCACCAACTATTCCATCCACCTTCACATTCCCAACTTTACCATTCATATCACCGATCATAAACACTCTCTCATTCCTTCCAAACTTTTCCATGCACACTTCTACATTTGTCCAGAACTCTTCTCTCACTCTTCTAGCACGATCTTGCATTGGCGCATACACACACACAATCACCCACATTTGTATTCCAACTTTCAATTTTACCCACACAATCCTTGACCCAATTGATCCATACTGTCTTATGCTCTTCTTCCATCTTTTACTCACAACTATACATACTCCTTCTTTTGCCCTCTCATTCTCACCTACTCCTGCACATATACCCCATCAATACTCCCATTCTCTCACACTTTCTCCTCTCCATTTTGTTTCAGTTATTCCACATACATCCACTTTCGCACCCTCAAGGACCTGGACAATCTCTCTCTCTTTCACCTCACCATTCGCTCCCATTACGTATTTCTGTTTGGTTTAATTCCTAGTCTCTGATTTCCCGAGAGAGTGCCAACTCACTGTCAGTGGCATACTGTTCATAATGAGATGTGATTTTTGTAACACCTAATGCAATATAATGGGTGGAGCCCCATATTTCCATAGGGGTCCCATGGTCCGCGCCGTCTAAGTCAGTACCTCATATATGTATGAGACGTTTCCCAAAGCCAACCAGGGATGCACCTTGTATTAAATGAGTCCTGCCTCTGGTGTGTGTGTGTATATATATATATATATATATATATATATATATATATATATATATATATATATATATATATATATATAAACACTGAACATATGTATGTCGAATACACGGCTGTGAATATGTTCTCAGTAATAAGCCTGCAATAATAATTTAAGCAGTATAATTTCTAGATATGTTTGGCATTGAAGATAAACATTCTGTTCTAAAGTAACTGATAAATGAAAGCACATGAATTAAATAATTTCCATGATGATGATGAAGTATGAGTAGAAGGATCTGTGAGTCAGTGATTCAGTATCAGTGCAGAAATGAGATAGGGTGTGTGGTATCCCTATAACTGTTCAACTTATACATGGATGGGGTTATCGCTGTCATGAAAACTAGTGCTAAGAAGGAGCGGAAAGAACTAGATGGCTACAAGTGGCGGATAGAGTGTTCCAGATCTGATGTTCACAGAAGAAAATGTATCACTTCCTACACTTGTTGATAGAGTGTTCCAGATCTGATGTTCACAGAAGATAATGTGTTGCTTGCTACACTTTTGGACAGAGTGTTCCAGATCTACGTTCACAGAAAAGAATGTGCTCCTTGCTACACTTGTGGATAGAGTGTTCCAGATCTGATATTCACAGAAAAGAATGTGTTACTTGCTACACTTGTGGATAGAGTGTTCCAGATCTGATGTTCACAGAAAAGAATGTGTTACCTGCTAACAACAGCGTCATTGCAGATTGGTTCAGAGATTTTTTTATTGTCTGTATGAGGTGTAGTTTGAAAGTAGATTTAGGTAAAAGCAGAGTGATGAGTGTCGTTGAGAGAAAATGTACTTCTCAGTGTCATGTGCTAGTGACTGGGTAGAAATCTGAACAGGTTGAAGGATTTTAAGTATCTGTACCTCTACAGCACAAAACGAAAGATAAAGTTATAAGAAATATATGGAGAGTAGCTCAAGGTACAAAGGCAGCCGATGTTATGGAGTCCTTGATAAGCAACAGAGGACTGAACATGGAGACTACACGATTATTGCATGAAACTGTGGCAGTGCGCACATTAACGCATGATTGTGTGGTTTTGGTATGGCGCGAGTATGAGAAAATCAAGAGCGAGAGCAGTGCAACTGGTTCTGTAAAGGAATACGTGTGAGTTACTAGAATTGATAGGGTAAGAAACAAAGTTTCATGAAAGATGTGGAGTAATGAAGACTGTTGATGTGGACGTTAACTGGGTGGTGAAAATGTTATAGGCCTATGTGTGTGACTTTGGTGGAAGGAGGAGGCGAGGTGTGCCAGTAAGATGCATAACTATGGTAAATGTGTTAGAAAACTAGCAATCGAAGTGTATTTCCTAATTCTTTGTAATATTCATACACCGTAGATAGATGGTAACAGTTTTTGTGTGTCATTTATAGTTTACATTACCTTGTCTGATATTCACCCTTCCCTTCACCTGTGCAGATATGTTAAAGTATCTGCATAGATGCTGTCTTCCTGCCGGTTCATCACATATATATCTGCTCCGTGTTCAGTTCGTGAAAAATATTGACAACGTCTTTAAACTGCAACACAAACAACTTTAAAAGATCATCAATAATAAACAAATAAACATAAGATAGACAGCGACATCGACGTTAATGGTTTGCCCCCTGTTCCCACTTCCCCTTAGAGCGCCCTGTGGCACTACGAACTAGTGACACAGCTAGGGTTAGAGTTGATTGAAGTGGCCTGGGTGACGGGAAGAGAGAGAGAGAGAGACTGTCAATAAGAATAGTTTAATGATGGCAGTAGCGTTTTTAAGGCAGATAACCACTATGGGTTTATTAAGTATGGAGAGCACATTCTGCGACCTCCACCTCCCTCAGTCAGAAGGGAATGGGAGGGGTGGGGGGAGGACTGGTTATTTTAGAGGGGAAGGGGAGAGTGAGAGGAATAGGAGTTCATGGGAGAAAGAGGGGGGTGGGGAAGATGCGAATGAATTTCCAGCAATGAAAGAGTTGACAGAAAGTTAACCCCTTAACTGCAGGGCGTCACTTTCGTGACACTCGGGAGCAAAGGATCATACCTCGGGGCGTCATTTTGTTTATTCTGTGTTATTTTGAATTCACATGGGCTTTCAAGTGATGGCTTGTATCATCTATCAGTAGTACCAGTGTCCAGCTATACTCAGTTCTGTTCATGTCACCTGTACTCCCATCCACTGTTGACAATTTAGCCATTTTTCTCCTGTCCTTGATTTCCCCCCTCCTTATCACCCCTCCATTACCCTCTCCTCCCACCTGACCAGCTGTGCTGCGCTACACAAATCCTGAATGAGTTTTTCCACTCATTTTATCCACTGAAATGTGTGCTTTGCCCTATTCTTATACAAAATAATATATAACAGAAAGAGAAAAGGTAATTGATACTGCTATACATCTGGAATGGGCTAATTATCACCTGGCAACACCTCATGCGCACTCGTTCGCTAACTTTCCCAGTTTATTTCGCCTTGAAATATGCTGTATGACCTGTTCTCATAATAAAAATATATATAAGAAAGGAAGGGAGAAGCCTAAGTGATATTTACATTCACCTGGAACTACCTAATTTATTATATATTGTCTAGATTTCCTGCCTATCATTTCATTGCATATATATTAGCAGCCGTCACCATGCTGACATTTGCCACCTTTCACTGTCCCTAGGCCACAGCATTCAATTTACTGTCGTCTTTCAAGGTGAAACCACGTCGGATTCGTGCCTGTCCAATTCCGCCGAGTTTTAGCCCCATGCAAATGGCCCTGTGACATCTACTCCTACTAAACCTCGTGTGTAGGGGTAAAGGGCTAAGTGACTCTGCTGTGGAACGTAAACTGGTTAATTTATCAATGATAATTGTGGACAGTGACTACGATCTTTCTGGTTACTCTGAAAAAGTGCAAGTGGAAATGTAAATAATGTGTAAATAATGTGTAAACAGTAAGTGAAAGCAATGAATGTAAATATAACTGAACAGTGGAAAATAGCTTTATAAGTTACTGCAAGTGACAATGCATAACAAAGCGTAAAATAGAAATGTAAATAATATAGAGAATGTAAATAGAAATGTAAATAAGCAGTAATATAAGAGTACGAGAATATATACTAGGAGTAATGAAAGTAACAGTGAAAGTTTCGCTCTAGCATGTATGAATACTGGGAGAAATGAAAGTGAAAGTGACAGCTTTGCTTTCTACGCTAGTATACAGAATGAGAAAGTGAATGCCTTGAGTGAAAATAAACCACTAGTACTGAAGAAAACTTATAGATAAATATTGTATATGTAAATAAGTGTAATAAAGTACTAGGAATATAAAATGTGAGTGTGTTTATAAATAATAAGTGACAGCTCCGCCTCAGAATACCATCGAGGAACCAAGATGGGAGGAAAGCTCGTATGCGCTCATATTTTGCATTGCTTTCATGGTGTTTTTTTTTTTTAATATGGATTCCAAACAACTTGAAAATCATAGAATAGTGTTTGTAGTTATAATATCAGGCAGTGGTAACCATATTACGGGGTATCGGGAAGTGTAAAGTGGAGACTTCGTTACCCAACTTCAGAAGTCTCCACAAGTCCTACGGTAGGCAACGAAGGCTCAACAAACATCCCAGGAGAAAGCTGAAGGTATGTGCCATATGCTTATATAATTATAATATTTTAGGACTAATAACTGATTTTTGGCAAATATTTCAAAAAGTCAGTCGGAGACCGACTATCCTCGCAGGATGTGCAAGGAGCGCAAAAACATCCCCGCGGTGTAGGGGTTAAGGGAGAACTTTGTTTTATGAAGGCAGTAGCAGCCAGTAACAACATCTGCGTATAACGTGTTAATTTACGAACAGATAACTCCGTTATACAGCTTATAGAAACGATTTGATTTTTATATAAAATAAATCACTGATGAAGAGTGAGTTGCACGATCTAGCAACGCAAGACAAGTGCAGTTGTAGGGCGAGTGAGCACCCAGTGGATCAGTCTATGATACGGAAATCTGTTACATCATTTGGTTATCATTGCAGTTGAAGATTATCTGTCAACAAAATGATCTATGATAATAATGGAAAACACCCGTCCGTATGTTTACTTATACTAGAGTAATCCAAATACATGATTTGTTGTCACGTGTCCGTCATTAACCCTTCTGGACACAACAAACTTGTGAATATGTCATGGACTGCAGGTGTACCAACTGCCAGTCCCAACCTACACTCTCATACTGTACCAGGTTCATATGTTGCCAATAGTAAATACGTGCGTACTTAAGTACATATATTAGTAAGTATGTATGTACATGAATGCGTGTACATGCATAGGTGCATACATAAGTACGAACACAGATGCGTAAGTACGTGCATAGATACGTACGTAAGTACAGTCTCCAGCAAAAGTTGAGTGGCCGACTTAATGAGCGGGTTGGCATATGTGGCACTGCCGCACCCCAGTTTCAACCCCTCCCGCCCCCTCCCTCATGCCCATTCATTCGTCTACCCTCCAACCTCCCCACATTCAAGGCCAAGAAAGTAAGGTCTACTTGCATTGTCTCAACCACTCTTCCATCATCCATTTGTCTTGGGAAATAATGGTTTTGTTATGATAACGAATAAAGACACATTACACAGTGTTTTACTCCACAGAATAGTTCTTCACACACCATGATGTGAATGCAGAGTGATATAAAATTGGGATATATTCGTATGATAGTGAGGTTGTAATCATACAATTTATAATTTTGACGGTTGTATCCAGTTACTGTATAACATTAAACAGTCGGAAGCTATAAGTAGATGTTTGTAGTGGTCGGTGGTGTGCTCTTTCCCTTACTTGGCATAATCAATGTTATTTTACAAACTCTGTTATAGGTCATTACCATTAGTTACTACTAATACCCCATGTGTGATAATAGCAAAGTGTTGCTGGTAAGTGAAACACATGATCAGTATTATCTTCGTTAATGATGTCTTAATACATGATATCGGATAAAGCTGGGCGTTAAGGACTGGATGACAGCTTGTCTGGTAGTTAAACTGCCTAAGCTGGTCAAGCCGAGGCCATGACGTTGTTGCTGGCATTACCAAAAGTCAGTCAATATTTGGATGCCATTCATTGCTGCTGACAGTATTATAAGTATCAAGGTCAATTTCATACACAGGACAGCCAAGAGTATAGTGAGCCGCAAGGTGTGCTGACCCCGCATACACATACAAGCAGGGCTGGATTACTAGGTATAGGCATATTTCCAGCTGCCTACCAGGCCACGACCTGTCACGGGCCATCCAGACTTCCAGAGAGGAATAAATATACGCTATGGGCGTCCAAATAAGTGCCGTCACCCATCAGGCCATCAAAAAAGGCCATAATAGGCCATGCCAACATTTCACTGGAAATAACGGAAAAGAGAGATCTATATGTTGCAGGCCAACAGTCTGCATTGCCAACCAAGCCACACCATGGTTAATCCGGCACTGCATACAACCAACCCCCTCCATCCCTTGCCTCAGCCGTTTATCGCCACTCAGTCCAGCTAGAGACCCTCCACCACCTGATAACAATATCAGGAATATAACCTTGCCTTATATAGTTATAACTGGAATAGGGTGTAATTTGCGATTCACATGATTATAACAAGACGTATTTCGAAAAAGGTAACCAATAACTAAATTGGCCAAATGGATGATTTGCATAATAACCAAACAAACTTGTCTCGATTGCAGCTTACGCTAATCATCATTATCGTGCCATACAGCAGATAATTCAGTTTATTCGTTTTCAGCGAGAACGTTTTCAACAAAGATTTAACGAGTTACAGTACACATTGGTCAGTGTTACTTATAGCAACGTAATAGATGTATCTGTCAGGTTAACCTAATGATTTTTTGCTCTTCAACTTGTGTCCTATGTCTGTTACTACTTTCCCCTGTCTCTGTGTGGCCATGGTTTTTCCCATTAACTGTCATCAACTGAAACGCCAATTGCATCAGAGAGGGAAGGATGTTAAAATGGACAAACTGTTTTGGTTACGCAAATACTTAGTAGGGAAGACTAACAGACTACCGGTATATTTAAGAATACATTTTAAAACGATATGAAATATTGGGGTCAGACATTGGATTTATATGATAATGGAATGTTGAGGGTAACTGGTGGAGTGATAAGGTAACCCTGTCAACACCGAGTAGGGCCAGCCACCACCTTTGCAATTGCCCTGTTCCAGTTGCCCTACAATAACACGTGGTATGGTGACAATAGTGAATGTTTTACTAGAGATTGGTGTTTTAGCCTGACTTACCCTGCAGAGTTAAAGGCTACGTTCAAACTGTATTATAATCTGCTATTGCACTGCATATCTGATTGAATAACACTTAGAAAATAAGCTCGTACTGTGTACTGCTCATTAAATGCTTATTTGCCATATCGTTAAACTATAAATGTCACTATTAGCGTATATGGCGCAGTGGACAATATTGTAATGCACACTTCATGGTGATAATAAAGACGTGTTTATGAGCATTGGTGGAAAACACACACACACACACACACACACACACACACACACACACACACACACACACACACACACGCTATCCTCCCCGGGCAGAGCCGTCGACCCATGGCCCATTTCCCTATCCCCATGACCCCACCACAACGTGTGACGGCCAGCTACCCCTCCCCCAACACACACACGCAATCGACCATCATAAACATTTACTTTTAGCTTCCGACTGTGTAATGTTAAACACTGACTGGATACAACCGTCAAAATGATAAATTGTATGATTAGAGACCCCACTATCATACGAATATATTACTATAACACCCTGTGCTCAGATCGTGGTGTATAAATAACTATATTATGGAGTAAAACACTGTGTAATATGTTTTTATTTGTTATCATAACAAAACCATTATTTCCCCAACACAAAGGATAATGGAAGAGTGGTTGAGACAGTGCAAGTAGGCCTTACTCTCTTGCCCTTGGATGTGGGGAGGGTGAAGGGTAGACATATGAATGGGAACGAGGGAGGGGGGGAGTGAAACTGGAGGTGCTGCGATGCCACATATACCAACCTGCTCGTCGAGCCTGTCGCTCAATTTTTGCTGGAGACTGTACATAGCATACATAAGTTCGTACATAGGTGTGTACATAAGTACGTACTTATGTGTATACGTATGTACATGGGTGCATATGTAAGCATGTACATACAGTCATATATAAAGATGCGTACTAAGTACGTACATAGGTGTATACTTGTACCTTTCCTTCTTGCCGGACGTTTGCTCTCATTCAGCCAGACCCAAAGAAGGGTGATCATTCCCGACCCTCTAACTGTCGTACAATTGCTTTAACATCCTGTGTCTCAAAAGTTTTCGAGTCAATTCTTAAAAGAAAAATTATAAAGCATCTTTCATTAAACAACCTTCTTTCTGATGGTCAGTATGGGTTCTGTCAGGGACGCTTCACTGGCGATCTTCTCACCTACCTTTCAGACTCCTGGTCATCACCCTTTCGGAACTTTGGTGGAAGCTTTGCCATCGCACTTGACATCTCAAAGGCTTTCGATCGAGTCTGGCTTAAATCTTTAATTTCCAAACTGCCCTGTTACGGTTCCTATCCTTCTATCTGTCCCTTCATCTATAGCTTCCTTTCTGGTCGTTCTATAGCCGCTGTTGTAAACGGCCATCGTTCTTCTCCTAGATCTATCAACAGTGGTGTTCCTCAGGGCTCTGGCCTATCATTGACTCTCTTCCTTCTATTCATCAATGACCTTCTAAGCTGTACATCTAACCCTATCCACTTGTATGCTGATGATTCCACCCTTCACATTTCCATTCGGTTCCCGCAACGTCCATTTCAGCAGTTGTTTCAACAGACAAAGGATGAGGCTATGGCAAACCTAATATCTGACTTGGCTTGTATGTCTAACTGGGGTAAAAATAATCTTGTTGTTTTTAATGCATGAAAGACTCAGTTTTTACACATATCAACCTGACACAATCTTCCACAGGAGTACCCACTAATGTTTAATAATATCCAGCTCAATGTTGCATCATCCTTGAACATGCTTGGGGTTTCATTCACTCGGGACTTATCTTGGAAAGATCATATTGCATCTCTTGTAAAATCTGCTTCCAAGAGATTAGGTGTGCTAAGCCGACTCCCTATCTTCTTTACCCCTGCACAGTTGTTGACTTTATGCACGGGTTTTATTCGCCCCTGTTTAGAGTACAACCCTCATATGTGGGATGGCTCCTCAATTGCAGCTCTTGTCAATAGGGGGGAGTCAAAGGCCTTTCGTCTCATCAACTCTTCTTCTCTTACTGGCTCCCTTCAACCTGTGTCTCTTCGCTGCACTGTTGCATCTTTATCTCTTTTCTATTGCTACTTCAATGGACACTGCTCCTCTCAACTGCCTGCTTGCATCCCTCCACCTCTACGACAGGCGCGCAGCACCCGTCTAGCAACAAACTCTCATCCCTTTTCTGTCCAGCTCTCTAATGCAAGAGTTAACCGTTACTCCCAGTCGTTCTTTTATGCAACAGGTCAACTCTGTAACTGTCTTCTTCTGTCTGTATATCCTACTTCCTATGATCTCCAGTCTTTCAAATGCAGTGTCCAGGCATCTCGAAATGAACGAATCTTGAATTTGGTTCTCTTTTGTACTGTCTTTGTTTTTTTTCTTGGATGGAACGGTTTGCGGGCCCCTGGCCTTTAGTTCCTTCTTTATTGCATAAAAAAAACATATGTACTATTGCGGTCTGGAGTTCTTAGCCACCCTTGTCCAGCCAACCCGTATATGTGGCAGCGTCACATTCACGAGCACAGAAGTTGCCTTCGATGCATTTCTGTTGAAAAATATCCCTTAAGCTTTGGGCTTGTACTAATGGATCAAGGAATAGTAATACTTACACTGAAGGTGTGACTCTGATATCACGAATATATCATACTGATTATTTAATAACTTGTTTCTCGTATAGAGCCAAGCAAGTGACAAATATGTATATTTGATTCCACTCCATGATGTCCTGTAGGTTTGAACCTGCGAACACAGAGTGAACAAGCTCGAGGCATTCATTTGTTAACAGGAGAGAGAGAGAGAGAGAGAGAGAGAGAGAGAGAGTAGCGGGTGCCTGTGAATTTTAGAGGAATGAGGTGGAGAAATGAGGTGCTCAACACAGTTAAACAGGGATTTTTTCATTCGTTTCGGTTGGCTTTCTATGCTTAAATGGCTAAATGAAGGTAAATTATGAAATATAATAATTGGATGACGAAGTGGTAATAGGGTCTGGCTAATGGTTGTTTGGTCCAAGGTGTGTAGTGGTAAGCCTAATTCCAGGCAACGATCGCTGTTAAAGGTTGGATATTTTAGGTCCCACTTATTTTAAATATTCCATGTATGTTTACAGTACGTGTATGCCCCTATGGATCTATTTTCACCCCATGAATATTTTTAGCAATGGACATTTTCACCACTCGGAGCACAATCCTCCATGGATCTATTATCCTTAATGATTTTTTTTTCTTTCAAAGACGCCTACTTTTCTACGTAACCTATTTTCCCACGAACTAATTTTCTCCATTGATGTATTTTCTCCCCACGGACCAATTTTTCCGTCGACCTTGAATCTCTCTATGAATGCAGGTTTCCTACATGTCGTATACCCATGGCTGTATTTTTCATTAATGAACCTATTTTCCCCATAAACCTGTTATCCTACGTGGTTATATCACCCACTGATGCGTGCAGTTGAAACACAGACCTCTTAACCAACAGACGTATTGCTCGATGGACATGTTGTAACCCACTGGATATATATACCTACTTCAGCATGATTCCAGAATAATATCCCCTGTGCACCGATTTTCCCAACTCGGACATTAACTCAAATCACCTAACCCCAGTGGCCTGTTTTCCCACAATCCGTCCATCCACCTACACACCCACCCATCAACGCACATATCCACAACCTTACTCAATACAGTATGTCTCAAAAGTAGGACGACATAAACCCGTCTCTTGCCTTGTCCTACAGGTAGCCCCACCACCCACCTCACTTAAACAATGCACGAACCCCACTCCACCCCACTTAACCAGCCCAACAACCCTTTCCCATCCCTCTCGCCCACCCACTCCACCTAATCCGCCTGTGAAACAACCAGCCTACACTAACCAATCCACCCACCCAGTCACCAACCTACCAACCCGCATACCATGCTCCACAAGTCTGATGACTCTCAATTCAACACACACTCACACTCACATATACTCTCTTCGTCAGTCTTTCACCCTCCATCCTCTCCACATGGCCAAACCACCTCAGTGTGTTCCTCATAACGCTTCCTATCACATCCACATCCACACCACAACGCTTCTTTATATCCTCATTCGTCAGCCTGTCTCTCCGTGTGACTCCACAGGCTCCTCTTAAATAACTAGTTTCCACTGCTCTCACTCTTGACTTGTGTCCTTCTAACAACGTCCAAGCTTCACTTCCGTACATTAGAGTTGGTATCACAATATTATCATGTAGTAACTTTTTCACTTCCATGCTCACTTCCCTGTTTCTTATCACTGCTTTCAAAGAACCAGCAACCTTTCATCCCTGCTGTACCCTTTCACGCACTTCACCCTCCAAACCTCCATCCTTACTCATCACACTACCCAAGTACTTAAACGTACTCACATTTTCCAATTCCTCATCATTCAGCCTTGCTGTACATTCACTGACTTCACCTCTCTCAAAGACCATCACTTTACTATTCCCTACATTCACCTTTAGATTCCATTTCTTACACACTCTCCCAAACTCATCCACCAAGCCTTGCAGCTCCCCTTCGTCTTCACTCAACAACACAGTATCATCTGCAAACAACAGTACACGGAGTTTCCAAACACTATCCTCTCTCACCAGGGCACTCCAACATCCACTACCTTACCTTGTAACTCTTTTATTACCCCATCCATGTAAAGATTGAACAACCATGGAGACATGACACATCCCTGTTTCAGTCCAACTTTCAAAGAGAAAAATTCACTTAGTTCACCATCCACACGCACTGCAGCCTTCGCACCATCGTACATACTCTTCACAGCATTCAACAACTTCCCATCTACTCCATATATTCTTAACACTTTCCACAATCCTTGTCTATCCACCCTGTCATATGCTTTCTCCAAATCCATGAAACCCGCATACAACTTCTTTCCCTTCTCTAGAAACTTTTCCACTAAAGATCTAAGAATGAATATCTGATCTACACAACCTCTTCCCTTCCTAAAGCCTCCCTGTTCTTCTCCAACTAATTTCTCTGTTCTTTCTCTAACTCTGTCAATAAGTATCCTACCATACACTTTTCCTATTATACTAAGAAGACAAATGCCCCTATGATTACCACACACTTCTTTTTCCCTTTTCCTTTGTACAAGGGAATAATTATACCTGACTTCCAATCCTCCGGGACTCTACCTTCCTCCCAGGCCAATCTGCACATCTTCCACATCCATTCTACTACTATCTCTCCCCCATGCTTCAGCATTTCACCACACACTCCATCAATTCCTGGGGCTTTCCCCAATTTAACTTTCTTCATTGCTTCCACAACTTCTGTCCTACTGATTTCTTCCTGTCTTCTCACCTCCCTCCTTCTCCCAGCCATTCCCCAGCCACTTATACTCGCATTACTACCATCCTCTATGTTCAACAATTCCTTAAAGTGTTCTCTCCATCTGCTCACTTTTTCTCCCTTCTCCACTAGTAATCTACCATTTTTATCTTTCACTCCCCTGCTAACTTCACTTCCACCCTGTCTTACTCTTTTCACCTCTTTCCAGAACATTTTGTTACAGTCCCTCCACATTATACTCAAATTCTTTCCAAATTCCTCATCCACTCTCTTCTTACTCTCTCTTACAAATCTTTTCACCTCTCTCTTTCTTTCTACATATAACTCTCTCTTCCGCCTCTCAACTTCTTCCATGCCCCTATTTCTCATCCATTCATTGTATGCTTTCTTCTTTTGTGCCACAGCCTGTCTCACCTCTTCAGTCCACCACGCTGTTCCTTGCATCCCTCTCTGTCTTCTCTTCCTTCCACACACCACATCACATGCTGCACATATTTCTTCTGTTAATATCCTACACACACCTTCCACGTCTCCCATCTGCTCCAGTTCATATTTGCCCAATCATTCCTCCACTTCTCTCTTATACTCTGCCTTTTTCTCATCCTCTTGTAAGCTTTCCACTCTCCTTGCAACTACTCCCTCCTCTCGTCTTTCCTTTCTTCTGTTCCTCCATCTTACTTGAATTCTAATTCTGGCCACTACCAAGTAGAGGTCAGAAAGTCCACTCCCCCAACCTCTATGAGTTCTTGCATCCATTACACATCTTCGCATTCTTTCATCCACACACACATAATCAATCATTGCCTTCCTTTCATTCAGTTCACCACCCACTCTTCTCATCACTCGCCATGTACAGTATACCTGTGGATCATTTTATGCCGAAGAGGGTATTGGCTATCACCAACCCCCTCCCAGCACAAATGTCCATTAACGCACTCCCATTCTCATCTATCTCAGCAGGCACACCCCACTCACCAACTATTCCATCCACCTTCACATTCCCAACTTTACCATTCATATCACCGATCAAAAACACTCTCTCATTCCTTCCAAACTTTTCCATGCACACTTCTACATTTGTCCAGAACTCTTCTCTCACTCTTCTAGCACGATCTTGCATTGGCGCATACACACACACAATCACCCACATTTGTATTCCAACTTTCAATTTTACCCACACAATCCTTGACCCAATTGATCCATACTGTCTTATGCTCTTCTTCCATCTTTTACTCACAACTATACATACTCCTTCTTTTGCCCTCTCATTCTCACCTACTCCTGCACATATACCCCATCAATACTCCCATTCTCTCACACTTTCTCCTCTCCATTTTGTTTCAGTTATTCCACATACATCCACTTTCGCACCCTCAAGGACCTGGACAATCTCTCTCTCTTTCACCTGACCATTCGCTCCCATTACATTCCACGTATTTCTGTTTGGTTTAATTCCTAGTCTCTGATTTGCCGAGAGAGTGCCAACTCATTGTCAGTGGCATACTGTTCATAATGAGATGTGATTCTTGTAACACCTAATGCAGTATAATGGGTGGAGCCCCATATTTCCATAGGGGGTCCCATGGTCCGCACCGTCTAAGTCGGTACCTCATATATGAATGAGATGTTTCCCAAAGCCAACCAGGGATGCACCTTGTATTAAATGAGTCCTGCCTCTGGTTTATATATATATATATATATATATATATATATATATATATATATATATATATATATAAAACACTGAACATATGTATGTCGAATACACGGCTGTGAATATGTTCTCAGTAATAAGCCTGCAATAATAATTTAAGCAGTATAATTTCTAGATATGTTTGGCATTGAAGATAAACATTCTGTTCTAAAGTAACTGATAAATGAAAGCACATGAATTAAATAATTTCCATGATGATGATGAAGTATGAGTAGAAGGATCTGTGAGTCAGTGAGTCAGTATCAGTGCAGAAATGAGATAGGGTGTGTGGTGTCCCTATAACTGTTCAACTTATACATGGATGGGGTTATCGCTGTCATGAAAACTAGTGCTAAGAAGGAGCGGAAAGAACTAGATGGCTACAAGTGCGGATAGAGTGTTCTAGATCTGATGTTCACAGAAGAAAATGTATCACTTACTACACTTGTGGATAGAGTGTTCCAGATCTGATGTTCACAGAAAAGAATGTGCTCCTTGCTACACTTGTGAATAGAGTGTTCCAGATCCACATTCACAGAAAAGAATGTGCTCCTTGCTACACTTGTGGATAGAGTGTTCCAGATCTGATATTCACAGAAAAGAATGTGTTACTTGCTACACTTGTGGATAGAGTGTTCCAGATCTGATGTTCACAGAAAAGAATGTGTTACCTGCTAACAACAGCGTCATTGCAGATTGGCTCAGAGATTTTTTTATTGTCTGTATGAGGTGTAGTTTGAAAGTAGATGTAGGTAAAAGCAGAGTGATCAGTGTCGTTGAGAGAAAAGGTACTTCTCAGTGTCATGTGCTAGTGACTGGGTAGAAATCAGAACAGGTTGAAGGATTTTAAGTATCTGTACCTCTACAGCACAAAACGAAAGATAAAGTTATAAGAAATATATGGAGAGTAGCTCAAGGTACAAAGGCAGCCGATGTTATGGAGTCCTTGATAAGCAACAGAGGACTGAACATGGAGACTACACGATTATTGCATGAAGCTGTGGCAGTGCCCACATTAACGCATGATTGTGTGGTTTTGGTATGGCGCGAGTATGAGAAAATCAAGAGCGAGAGCAGTGCAACTGGTTCTGTAAAGGAATACGTGTGAGTTACTAGAAATGATAGGGTAAGAAACAAAGTTTCATGAAAGATGTGGAGTAATGAAGACTATTGATGTGGACGTTAACTGGGTGGTGAAAATGTTATAGGCCTATGTGTGTGACTTTGGTGGAAGGAGGAGGCGAGGTGTGCCAGTAAGATGCATAACTATGGTAAATGTGTTAGAAAACTAGCAATCGAAGTGTAGGAGGCCAGAGAATGGACAAGGGTTTGGACAGGATGAATGACGTCGATCTGCAGGTGCGCATGACACTCAGTTC
>NC_136986.1:10980830-11210830 GCF_032717465.1 Coenobita brevimanus | reverse complement strand
GGAGTGTAAAAAAACGTAGGCAGAAGGACAAGGAAAGAATGAAGGAAAGGAAGAGAGAAAAGGATGGAAGGAAAGAAGGATGAAGGTGAGGAGAGGGCAAAACACCCGACAGCAGCACTACATCGAGTGAGTGGATGGTGAGTTCCCCCAACTTCCCCAAATTCTCTTCCCCCCCCCTCTCTCTCTCTCTCTCTCTCTCTCTCTCTCTCTACGAAGTAAACTGCGGTATAACATAGCATATTGAGGATAAATTGTAATTCTATGTATGACTAAGTTTTATAACAATGATGAGTGACACAATTATAGCATATCGAGAGAGTAAAATTGCAGTTCTAGGTATGACCGAATAAATAGTCGAGTCCATCTGGGCGGGTTTAATTACCCCGTTTCCCCTCCAAGAGTGCAGGCGGCAACAATAACTAAATGATATAAAGAAATTTCTGTATGATGGACTGATTCAGTGGGTGCTCACTCGCCTTTAAACTGTTCGTTTTGCGTTGCCAGATTGTGCAGCTCACTCATCATCAATGATTATTGTGTACAAAAATCAAATCGTTTCTATAAACTGTACAATGGCATCATCTGTTCGTAAAATTAACACGTCATATTTCTCCTCTCCGTTTATGTTATCTATTTCATTGCTGGATACCCACTCCCATCTTCCCCTTCGCTGATTCTTCCCCTGAACCCCCTACCCCTCTCACTCTCCCCTTCCCCCTCCAGGAAGCCAGTTCCTTCATCCTCCCTCCAGTCCTATCTGACTGAGGGAGGCGGAGGTCGCAGAGTCTGCTCTCTTTACGAATTAAACCCACAGTGGTTATCTGCCTTAAAAACCTTATGCCTTCATTAAGATATTCTTACTGACAGTCTCTCTCTCTCTCTCTCTCTCTCTCTCTCTCTCTCTCAGGCCACCTCACATCAGGTCTTACCCGAACAGTGTCGCCAGTTCGTAGTGCCACAGGGCTCTCTGTGGGCAGGCGAGGATTGGGGGGAAGTTACTTTCCTCTGTCACGGTTTTTTTTTTTTTTTTTTTTATGTATTTGCCGATGTTCATAATCAGATGATTATAATACACTGCATGCGATGAAATGTCAGCCAGAGTTTGTATTGATATTGTTAACTAAATTAGAAAAAGACATCTTGTTTCTATTAGGAGGGGTTCATGGACATTATACGAGTATATTCACAGGACATTTATATTCCTCATGGAATAATTATAATTTACTTGTTGAGACCATTCTCTCACATATTTAATTCTAAAGATAGATCAAAATATAAAATGTGCAATATATGCCATAACAATAAAAAACAAGATATACAGTATATTTGCATATTATTGTTTCATCAGATCGATCTAGACTGTGTATAGCTCTTGCTTGTCGTAATCTGTTGCAGCTGTGTCCCATTGGAAACAAGCGCACCACCTGCAATGAGGGCCTCCCATTCATCCTACACCTCACCGTGGTTCACAGTTGCGTGGTTTCATGTCCAAAAAAGGCCGGTCCAACGCACCCTAGTTGACGTGGAACCAATTACTCTGTGGTCAAGAACGCTGCTGGAGATGTAGCCTTCATTCTCGCTCTGGAGATGCAATCTTACCTATAGCTGAAGAGTTTTTTATTATATATTTTTTCGACTATAAAAATGATATCAGCACAGGTGTCGTTTATATATTCATGATTATGATCGGCAGCCTAACTTAGTCTACGTTGGGATTACGGATGATCCTGTATAACACTTACAAAGGCTAATCCTGTCTCCTGGCTTAATAGACCATCATCATCATCTGCAGCAGCAGCAACAACAACAACAGCAGTAGCAGCAGCAGCAGCAGCAGCAGCAGCCTTTAGCGGACTGACACAAGAAGGGCTCCCCTAACTGTAGCCTACTGGATTTTTTTATTCGTGAGTCTAGGTTAATAGCTCATTCTCTGAGGCCCAGCAGTCTTCCTGTAAACCATACACCTTCACTTGACACCACTTCCGCACTAACACCAACTGTCCATTTTAGCCTGTCTCATACAGGAACAACAGACCTATCTACTTTACCACCGCCTCCCCCATTCAGTCCCAGTAAAATTCTGATATTCATTTTCCTACCAAGTTCTCTCGTCTCTTCCTCTCATCTCTGACCTTCCGTTTGTCCTCCTAACAAAAATGCCATGTTGAATTGACCCTTACACTATAATTTTAACGATTGTATCGCTGTCCATTCGTGTTAATTCCTTGGCATCAGATACAAATAAATTAGTAGTAGAATCAGTTTATCCAGACACCGTACCGACAATATGGCAATGTGTTTTTTATTATAAGATGTAAAAATTCTGATCTGATTTTCTCACCTTGCATTTCCTAATACTGTGTAATATTCATACACCGTAGATAGATGGTAACAGTTTTTGTGTGTCATTTATAGTTTACATTACCTTGTCTGATATTCACCCTTCCCTTCACCTGTGCAGATATGTTAA
This sequence comes from Coenobita brevimanus, assembly GCF_032717465.1. Lineage (NCBI taxonomy): Eukaryota > Metazoa > Arthropoda > Malacostraca > Decapoda > Coenobitidae > Coenobita > Coenobita brevimanus. The sequence goes on along the minus strand of NC_136986.1, from coordinate 11,208,360 downwards.
AGTACCTGCATAGATGCTGTCTTCCTGCCGGTTCATCACATATATATCTGCTCCGTGTTCAGTTCGTGAAAAATATTGACAACGTCTTTAAACTGCAACACAAACAACTTTAAAAGATCATCAATAATAAACAAATAAACATCAGATAGACAGCGACATCGACGTTAATGGTTTGCCCCCTGTTCCCGCTTCCCCTTAGAGCGCCCTGTGGCACTACAAACTAGTGATACAGAGTTGATTAAAGTGGCCTGGGTGATGGGAAGAGAGAGAGAGAGAGAGACTGTCAATAAGAATAGTTTAATGATGGCAGTAGCGTTTTTAAGGCAGATAACCACTATGGGTTTATTAAGTAAGGAGAGCACATTCTGCGACCTCCACCTCCCTCAGTCAGAAGGGAATGGGAGGGGTGGGGGGAGGACTGGTTATTTTAGAGGGGAAGGGGAGAGTGAAAGGAATAGGAGTTCATGGGAGAAAGAGGGGGGTGGGGAAGATACGAATGAATTTCCACCAATGAAAGAGTTGGCAGAAAGTTAACCCCTTAACTGCAGGGCGTCTATTTCGTGACACTCGGGAGCAAGGGATCATAACGCGGGGCGTCATTTTGTGATTCTGTGATATTTTGAATTTGCCCGGGCTTTCAAGTGATGGGTTGTATCATCTATCAGTAGTACCAGTGTTCAGCTATACTCAGTTCTGTTCATGTCACCTGTCCTCCCATCCACTGTTGACAATTTAGCCATTTTTCTCCTGTCCTTGACTTCCCCCCTCCTTATCTCCCTCCATTACCCTCTCCTCCCTCCTGACCAGCTGCGCTGCGCTACACAAATCCTGAATGAGTTTTTCCACTCATTTTATCCACTGAAATGTGTGCTTTGGCCTATTCTTATACAAAATAATATATAACAGAAAGGGAAAAGGTAATTGATACTGCCATACATCTGGAATGGGCTAATTATCACCTGGCAACACCTCATGTGCACTCGTTCGCTAACTTTCCCAGTTTATTTCCCTTTGAAATATGCTGTATGACCTGTTCTCATAATAAAAATATATATAAGAAAGGAAGGGAGAAGCCTAAGTGCTATTTACATTCACCTGGAACTACCTAATTTATTATATATTGTCTAGATTTCCTGCCAATCATTTCATAGTGTATATATTAGCAGCCGTCACCATGCTGACATTTGCAACCTTTCACTGTCCCTAGGCCACAGCATTCAGTTTACTGGCGTCTTTCAAGGTGAAACCACGTCGGATTCGTGCCTGTCCAATTCCGTCACTTTTTAGCCCCACGCAAAGGGCCCTGTGACCTCTACCCCTACTAAACCTCGTGTGTAGGGGTAAAGGGCTAAGTGACTCTGCTGTGGAACGTAAACTGGTTAATTTATCAATGATAATTGTGGACAGTGACTACGATCTTTCTGGTTACTCTGAAAAAGTGCAAGTGGAAATGTAAATAATGTGTAAATAATGTGTAAACAGTAAGTGAAAGCAATGAATGTAAATATAACTGAACAGTGGAAAATAGCTTTATAAGTTACTGCAAGTGACAAAGCATAACAAAGTGTAAAATAGAAATGTAAATAATATAGAGAATGTAAACAGAAAAGTAAATAAGTAGTAATATAAGAGTACGAGTATATATACTGGGAGTAATGAAAGTAAAAATGAAAATTTCGCTCTAGCATGTATGAATACTGGGAGAAATGAAAGTGAAAGTGACAGCTTCGCTCTCTACGCTAGTATACAGAATGAGAAAGTGATTGCCTTGAGTGAAAATAAACCACTAGTACTGAAAGAAACTTATAGATAAATATTGTATATATAAATAAGTGTAATAAAGTACTAGGAATATAAAGTGTGTGTGTTTATAAATAATAAGTGACAGCTCCGCCTCAGAATACCATCGAGGAACCAGGATGGGAGGAAAGCTCATATGCGCTCGTATTTTGCATTGCTATCACAGTGTTTTTTTTAATATAGATTCCTAACTACTTGAAAATCATATAATAGTGTTTGTAGTTATAATATCAGGCAGTGGTAACCATATTATGGGGTATCGGGAAGTATAAAGTGGAGACTTCGTTACCCAACTTCAGAAGTCTCCTCAAGTCCTACGGTAGACGACGAAGGCTCAACAAACATCCCAGGAGAAAGCTGAAGGTATGTGCCATATGCTTACTTAATTATAATATTCTAGGAGTAATAACTGATTTTTGGCAAATATTTTAAAAAGTCAGTCGGAGCGCGACTATCCTCGCGGGACGCGCAAGGAGCGCAAAAACATCCCCGCGGTGTAGGGGTTAAGGGAGAACTTTGTTTTATGAAGGCAGTAGCAGCCAGTAACAACATCTGCGTATGACATGTTAATTTACAAACAGATAACTCCGTTATACAGCTTATAGAAACAATTTGATTTTTATATAAAATAAATCACTGATGAAGAGTGAGTTGCACGATCTGGCAACGCAAGACAAGCGCAGTTGTAGGGCGAGTGAACACCCAGTGGATCAGTCTATGAAAATCTGTTATATCATTTGGTTATCATTGCAGTTGAAGATTATCTGTCAACAAAATGATCTATGATAATAATGGAAAACACCCATCTGTATGTTTACTTATACTAGAGTAATCCAAATACATGATTTGTTGTCACGTGTCCATCATTAACCCTTCTGGACACAACAAACTTGTGAATATGTCATGGACTGCAGGTGTACCGACTGCCAGTCCCAACCTACACTCTCATACTGTACCAGGTTCATATGTTGCCAATAGTAAATACATGCGTACTTAAGTACATACATTGGTAAGTATGTACGTACATGAATGCGTGTACATGCATAGGTGCATACATAAGTACGAACATAGATGCGTAAGTACGTGCATAGATACGTACGTAAGTACAGTCTCCAGCAAAAGTTGAGCGGCCGGCTTAATGAGCAGGTTGGCATATGTGGCACTGCCGCACCCCAGTTTCAACCCCTCCTGCCCCCTCCCACATGCCCATTCATTCGTCTACCCTCCAACCTCCCCACACTCTATCTATCTATCTACTGCCAGATGCCTCAATCCCGTTTGGGGTGGCCACAAACAAATTGCCTCCAAGTCGCCCTGTCCCCCGCCATTTCACTGCCCTGCTCAAAACTCACACCCCCCTCTCTCATATACCTCTCCACCCCATCCCTCCATCTCATCCTCGGCCTCCCCCTCCCTCTTCACATACACTCTCTTCGTCAGTCTTTCACCCTCCATCCTCTCCACATGGCCAAACCACCTCAGTGTGTTCCTCATAACGCTTCCTATCACATCCACATCCACACCACAAAGCTCCTTTATATCCTCATTCGTCAGCCTGTCTCTCCACGTGACTCCACAGGCTCCTCTTAAATAACTCATTTCCACTGCTCTCACTCTTGACTTGTGTCCTTCCAACAATGTCCAAGCTTCACTTCCGTACGTTAGAGTTGGTATCACAATACTGTCATGTAGTAACTTTTTCACTTCCATGCTCACTTCCCTGTTTCTTATCACTGCTTTCAAGGAACCAGCAACCTTTCTTCCCTTGCTGTACGCTTTCAAGCACTTCACCCTCCAAACCTCCATCCTTACTCATCACACTACCCAAATACTTAAACGTACTCACATTTTCCAATTCCTCACCATCCAACCTCGCTGTACATCCACTAACTTCACCTCTCTCAAAGACCATCACTTTACTCTTCCCTACATTCACCTTTAGGTTCCGTTTCTTACACACTCTCTCAAACTCATCCACCAAAATGCTTGCAGCTCCCCTTCATCTTCACTTAACAACACAGTATCATCTGCAAACAACAGTACAGGGAGTTTCCAAACACTATCCTCTCTCACCAGGGCCACTCCAACATCCACTACCCTACCTTGTACCTCTTTATTACCCCATCCATGTACAGATTGAACAACCATGGAGACATGACACATCCCTGTTTCAAACCAACTTTCAAAGAGAAAAATTCACTTTGTTCACCATCCACACGCACTGCAGCCTTCGCACCATCGTACATACTCTTCACAGCATTCAACAACTTCCCATCTACTCCATATATTCTTAACACTTTCCACAATCCTTGTCTATCCACCCTGTCATATGCTTTCTCCAAATCCATGAAAGCCGCATACAACTTCTTTCCCTTCTCTAGAAACTTTTCCACTAAAGATCTAAGAATGAATATCTGATCTACACAACCTCTTCCCTTCCTAAAGCCTCCCTGTTCTTCTCCAACTAATTTCTCTGTTCTTTCTCTAACTCTGTCTATAAGTATCCTACCATACACTTTTCCTATTATACTAAGAAGACAAATGCCCCTATGATTACCACACACTTCTTTTTCCCCTTTTCCTTTGTACAAGGGAATAATTATACCTGACTTCCAATCCTCCGGGACTCTACCTTCCTCCCAGGCCAATCTGCACATCTTCCTCATCCATTCTACTACTATCTCTCCCCCATACTTCAGCATTTCACCACACACTCCATCAATTCCTGGGGCTTTCCCCGATTTAACTTTCTTCATTGCTTCCACAACTTCTATCCTACTGATATCTTCCTGTCTTCTCACCTCCCTCCTTCTCCCAGCCATTCCCCAGCCACTTATACTCGCATTACTTCCATCCTCTACGTTCAACAATTCCTTAAAGTGTTCTCTCCATCTGCTCACTTTTTCTCCCTTCTCCACACTCAAGGGCAAGAAAGTAAGGCCTACTTGCACTGTCTCAACCACTCTTCCGTCATCCATTTGTCTTGGGAAATAATGGTTTTGTTATGATACCGAATAAAGACACATTACACAGTGTTTTACTCCATAGAATAGTTTTTCATACACCATGATCTGAATGCAGAGTGATATAAAATTGGAATATATTCGTATGATAGTGAGGTTGTAATCATACAATTTATAATTTTGTCGGTTGTATCCAGTTACTGTATAACATTAAACAGTCGGAAGCTATAAGTAGATGTTTGTAGTGGTCGGTGGTGTGCACTTTCCCTTACTTGACATAATCAATGTTATTTTACAAACTCTGTCATAGGTCATTACCATTAGTTACTACTAATACCCCATGTGTGATAATAGCAAAGTGTTGCTAGTAAGTAAAACACATGATCAGTATTATCTTCGTTATTGATGTCTTAATACATGATATCGGATAAAGCTGGGCGTTAGGGACTGGATGACAGCTTGTCTGGTGGTTAAACTGCCTAAGCTGGTCAAGCCGAGGCCATGACGTGATTGCTGGCATTACCAAAAGTCAGTCAATATTTGGATGCCATTCATTCCTGCTGACAGTACTATAAGTATCAAGGTCAATTTCATACACAGGACAGCCAAGAGTAGAGTGAGCCGCAAGGTGTGCTGACCCTGCATACACATACAACCAGGGCTGGATTACTAGGTATAGGCATATTGACAACTGCCTACCAGGCCACGGCCTGTCACGGGCCATCCAGACTTCCAGAGCGGAATAAATATACGCTCTGGGCGTCCAAGTTAGTGCCGTCACCCATCAGGCCATCAAAAAAGGTCATAATAGGCCATGCCAACATTTCACTGGAAATAACGGAAAAGAGAGATCTATATGTTGCAGGCCAACAGTCTGCATTGCCTACCAAGCCACAGCATGGTTAATCCGGCGCTGCATACAACCAACCCCCTCCATCCCTTGCCTCGCCGTTTATCGCCACTCAGTCCAGCTAGAGACCCGCCACCACCTGTTAACAATGTCAGCAATAGAACCTTGCCTTATATAGTTATAACTGGAATAGGGTGTAATTTGCGATTCACATGATTATAACAAGACGTATTTCGAAAAAGGTAACCAATAACTAAATTGGCCAAATGGTTGATGTGCATAGTAACCAAACAAACTTGTCTCGAAGCTTACGCTAATCAACATTATCGTGCCATACAACAGATAATTCAGTTTATTCGTTTTCAGCGAGGACGTTTTCAACAAAGATTTGACGAGTTACAGTACACATTGGTCAGTGTTACTTATAGCAACGTAATAGATGTATCTGTCAGGTTAACCTAATGATTTTTTGCTCTTCAACTTGTGTCCTATGTCTGTTACTACTTTCCCCTGTCTCTGTGTGGCCATGGTTTTTCCCATTAACTGTCATCAACTGAAACGTCAATTGCATCAGAGAGGGAAGGATGTTAAAATGGACAAACGGTTTTGGTTACGCAAATATTTAGTAGGGAAGACTAACAGACTACCGGTATATTTAAGAATACATTTTAAAACGATATGAAATATTGGGGTCAGACATTGGATTTATATGGTAATGGAATGTTGAGGGTAACTGGGGGAGTGATAAGGTAACCCTGTCAACACCGAGTAGGGCCAGCCACCACCTTTGCAATTGCCCTGTTCCAGTTGCCCTACAATAACACGTGGTATGGTGACAATAGTGAATGTTTTACTAGAGATTGGTGTTTTAGCCTGACTTACCCTGCAGAGTTAAAGGCTACGTTCAAACTAATGTATTATAGTCTGCTATTGCACTGCATATCTGATTGAATAACACTTAGAAAATAAGCTCGTACTGTGTACTGCTCATTAAATGCTTATTTGCCATATCGTTAAACTATAAATGTCACTATTAGCGTATATGGCGCAGTGGACAATATTGTAATGCACACTTCATGGTGATAATAAAGACGTGTTTATTAGCGTTGGTGGAAAACACACACACACACACACACACACACACACACACACACACACACACGCTATCCTCCCCGGGCAGAGCCGTCGACCCATGGCCCATTTCCCTCTACCCGTGACCCCACCACAACGTGTGACGGCCAGCTACCCCTCCCCCAACACACACACGCAATCGACCATTATAATCTATCTATCTATCTATAGCCCGACGCCCTAATCCCGCAAAGGGTGGCTGCAGACAAAACACCTCCAAGTCACTCTGTCACCCACCATTTGACTCCCCTCCCCCCAACTCACCCCCCCTCCCTCATATACCTCTCAACTCCATCCCTCCACCTCATCCTCGGTCTACCCCTCCCTCTCCCTCCCTCCACCTCACCCGCATATACCCTCTTAGTCAGTCTTTCACTCTCCATCCTCTCCACATGTCCAAACCACCTCAGTGTATTTCTCCTAATCTTTTCAACCATTATAAACATTTGCTTATAGCTTCCGACTGTGTAATGTTAAAGACTGACTGGATACAACCGTCAAAAGGATAAATTGTATGATTAGAGACCTCACTATCATACGAATATATTACTATAACACCCTGTGCTCAGATCGTGGTGTATAAATAACTATATTATGGAGTAAAACACTGTGTAATATGTTTTTATTTGTTATCATAACAAAACCATTATTTCCCCAACACAAAGGATAATGGAAGAGTGGTTGAGACAGTGCAAGTAGGCCTTACTCTCTTGCCCTTGGATGTGGAGAGGGTGGAGGGTAGACATATGAATGGGAACGAGGGAGGGGGGGAGTGAAATTGGAGGTGCGGCGATACCACATATACCAACCTGCTCGTCGAGCCTGTCGCTCAATTTTTGCTGGAGACTGTACATAGCATACATAAGTTCGTACATAGGTGTGTACATAAGTACGTACTTATGTGTATACGTATGTACATGGGTGCATATGTAAGCATGTACATACATTCATATATAAAGATGCGTACTAAGTACGTACATAGGTGCGTACTTGTACCTTTCCTTCTTGCCTGACGTTTGCTCTCATTCAGCCAGACCCAAAGAAGGGTGATCATTCCTGACCCTCTAACTGTCGTACAATTGCTTTAACATCCTGTGTCTCAAAAGTTTTCGAGTCAATTCTTAAAAGAAAAATTATAAAGCATCTTTCATTAAACAACCTTCTTTCTGATCGTCAGTATGGGTTCTGTCAGGGACGCTCCACTGGCGATCTTCTCACCTACCTTTCAGACTCCTGGTCATCCCCCTTTCGAAACTTTGGTGGAAGCTTTACCATCGCACTTGACATCTCAAAGGCTTTCGATCGAGTCTGGCATAAATCTTTAATTTCCAAACTGCCCTGTTACGGTTCCTATCCTTCTATCTGTACCTTCATCTATAGCTTCCTTTCTGGTCGTTCTATAGCCGCTGTTGTAGACGGCCATCGTTCTTCTCCTAGATCTATCAACAGTGGTGTTCCTCAGGGCTCTGGCCTATCATTGACTCTCTTCCTTCTATTCATCAATGACCTTCTAAGCTGTACATCTAACCCTATCCACTTGTATGCTGATGATTCCACCCTTCACATTTCCATTCGGTTCCCGCAACGTCCATTTCAGCAGTTGCTTCAACAGACAAAGGATGAGGCTATGGCAAACCTAATATCTGACTTGGCTCGTATGTCTAACTGGGGTAAAAATAATCTTGTTGTTTTTAATGCATGAAAGACTCAGTTTTTACACATATCAACCTGACACAATCTTCCATAGGAGTACCCACTAGTGTTTAATAATATCTAGCTCAATGTTGCATCATCCTTGAACATGCTTGGGGTTTCATTCACTCGGGACTTATCTTGGAAAGATCATATTGCATCTCTTGTAAAATCTGCTTCCAAGAGATTAGGTGTGCTAAGCCGACTTCCTACCTTCTTACCCCTGCACAGTTGTTGACTTTATACACGGGTTTTATTCGTCCCTGTTTAGAGTACAACCCTCATGTGCGGGATGGTTCCCCAATTGCAGCTCTTGTCAATAGGGGGGAGTCAAAGGTCTTTCGTCTCATCAACTCTCCTTCTCTTACTGGCTCCCTTCAACCTCTGTCTCTTCGCTGCACTGTTGCATCTTTATCTCTTTTCTATTGCTACTTCAATGAACACTGCTCCTCTCAACTGCCTGCTTGCATCCCTCCACCTCTACGACGGGCGCGCAGCACCCGTCTAGCAACAAACTCTCATCCCTTTTCTGTCCAGCTCTCTAATGCAAGAGTTAACCGTTACTCCCAGTCGTTCATTTATGCAACAGGTCAACTCTGTAACTGTCTTCTTCTGTCTGTATATCCTACTTCCTGTGATCTTCAGTCTTTCAAATGCAGTGTCCAGGCATCTCGAAATGAACGAATCTTGAATTTGGCTCTCTTTTGTACTGTCTTTGTTTTTTTTCTCTTGGATGGAACGGTTTGCGGGCCCCTGGCCTTTAGTTCCTTCTTTATTGCATAAAAAAACATATGTACTATTGCGGTCAGGAGTTCTTAGCCACCCTCGTCCAGCCAACCCGTATATGTGGCAGCGTCACATTCACGAGCACAGAAGTTGCCTTCGATGCATTTCTGTCGAAAAATATCCCTTAAGCTTTGGGCTTGTACTAATGGATAAAGGAATAGTAATACTTACACTGAAGGTGTGACTCTGATATCACGAATATATCATACTGATTATTTAATAACTTGTTTCTCGTATAGAGCCAAGCAAATGAAAAATATGTATATTTGATTCCACTCCATGATGTCCTGTAGGTTTGAACCAGCGAACACATAGTGAACAAGCTCGAAGCATTCATTTGTTAACAGGAGAGAGAGAGAGAGAGAGAGAGAGAGAGAGAGAGAGAGAGGGAGAGAGAGTAGCGGGTGCCTGTGAATTTTAGAGGAATGAGGTGGAGAAATGAGGTGCTCAACACAGTTAAACAGGGATTTTTCCTTTCGTTTCGGTTGGCTTTCTATGCCTAAATGACTAAATGAAGGTAAATTATGAAATATAATAACTGGATGATGAAGTGGTAATAGGGTCTGGCTAATGGTTGTTTGGTCCAAGGTGTGCAGTGGTAAGCCTAATTCCAGGCAACGATCGCTGTTAAAGGTTGGATATTTTAGGTCCCACTTATTTTAAATATTCCATGTATGTTTACAGTACGTGTATGCCCCTATGGACCTATTTTCACCCCATGAATATTTTTAGCAATGGACATTTTTGTCATAACAGACTTTGTAACTCCTTTGTGGTTACTTGTAGTTGAGTTATATATATATTAGACTTATGGACGAGCGGTTGTTATACTCGAGTAGCTTCGTGAGTAGATAATCTTCTGTCCCATTTGTCATGTAGTGACAGGAGAGGTAAAGAATAGTATGGGACTATTTTTATTTGTCTTGGAAATATTAACAAGTCTCTCACACAGAGCGAAGTATAGAGTCCCGCTAGCTATCTCTCTGTCTCGCTCTCTCTGTCTCTCTCTCAAGTTGCTAAGCCCTTCTCCCTGCGACCTGTCTCTTCTATCGCTAGCTTCTTTCTGCCCTCTCTTTCCTAAATTCTGGTGAAACAGGAGACGTATCACGTGTGTTCCTTGTGAGTGGAAAGTTCTAGAAGCCTGTGTGTGAGTATGTGTGTATGTGTGTATGGTCAACAAGGCTTTGTTCGCCGGTGGATTGCTGACAACTAACTGCATCATCTCCTTACTGGCCACTTCGTAATCTGTCGTCAGCTTTCCTCAGTGTAATTTGCAAGATCATATCCCATTTCCAGGCTCGCATAGAGCTGTCTATCTATCTATTTATCTATCTGTCTATTATGATTTGTAATTATAATATGGAGTCCTAACATATTGCTCAGTCACGCGAAAATGGCGTACCATCGACAGTTAATAGTCCTAACATATTAATACATATTATATACACATTATAATAACCTTATAAGCTAATTAAGTGACATACATAATATTGTAAAAGTAACATAATTGTATGAATATTGTATACATATAATATTTATAGTAAATAGTGATTATTCAGTAATAATACATTTTAAACAAGTTGTATACATATTTGAATAAATGCATTAAAGTAAATTATTTAACTGTAATACAGAATGTACTTGGGTTATTGTAGTGAAATGCATACATGCAGAAAAGAAAAAAAAAAGTTTAAAATTAAGATTATGGTAAGAGTTATTAATATTTCATTTAAAGATAATGGTACTGGTATGCCATACATGGGTCATTCTTCTTTGTATTTTATATTTTATATATATATATATATATATATATATATATATATATATATATATATATATATAATTAATACTATATACAAAATATGTACACTTCATTCAGGGGGGTTAACTTGGATGTTAACTCTCCCCCCACTAGATAATGACTCCAAATTAGCAATTCTTGCATGCATTCTGTGCATTGCGAACAGCAGTACTGCAACTACAATGCAGACAATTATGAAGACAGTAGGTGCTGGGCTATACACATAATATGGGTTGAACATACTCAAACTCAAATCTTCCCAGGGCTTCATTGTTTCATTGATCAGCTGCATAGTTTCAAACTTAGGTGAAGTCAGCTTAATACTTGTGCTCATGTTTAAGTTCATATCAGGCAGTGGGTGGAAATGTTTGTGTGTATGATTGAGAATGGCGTAGTGATTGATTGTGGATAAAGTAGACATGGCTGGTGTAAATACCGCACAGTAGTCTGGTGCTATGTATAATCCTGATGCTGATGTATGAGATGGTGGTATATCTGGACAGACTATGTAAACTGATGTGTTATGAGGGAAATAAAAAAACTGTGAGTGTCCAATGCGTTGATGGTGCACAAGTTTATCTGGAGCAAAAGTGAAGTTGCAATGATGATGAATATTGTCATTTCTGATGATAGCCATTTCACAAGGGACTGTATCAGTAGGCTGAAACGTTAAAACGTACGCAGGACAAAAATGAACAGCATGTAAGGATGTGCGGCACTTTCGTTCAATTGTTGATTCACTTGCGAAAGTGACAGTGTCCCGTCTCTTGGAGACCATGATGAGTTCGGTGTCTGTGTTGATGTTGATGATGACCAAAGTGTTGTTATTTTTATAGGGGAAGGGGTGTATTTGGTATACTGTGAACAGGTCTTCAGTGATGAATGGTACATGAACTACCACTGATGTTGGTGTTAGTGTTGCTTCTAAATACGGGTAATATTGCATGAATTCCCTACTGCGGAACAACGGCTTCAATTTATGTTTATGTATGCCTTGACTAACTATCTGACGTAGCTCATGAACTAGGAGTAAGTCAATTGTGATCTTGCCATCACCAGCATTCGAAATTCATTGCATAAGTGCCCTGAAACGATCTCTAGTGTTCTCTAATTGTAGTAGAATCGTGTCAATATGTTCTGTGATGATGGAGAAGTGTTGGAAAAGTGTAACGTTTCTCGCCAATTCATTTATTTTATCTAAACTCTCGAGAGCTATGTTTTCTGCATGTTTCAGATTTTTCACAATTGTCTTCATTGCTGAGTTCTGTCCTGTGATGAATTTATCTTGGTATGTTAGTACCTGAGCTAACTTATTAAATTTGTTGTTTATTTCTTTAAGGTCATCCTCTGTAGCCAATCCAAAGATGTTCCCAAGAACTGCTCCACCCAGGTCGAACAAACCGCGCTTTTGGCGAGTACGTGTGATGTTGTTCCTGTCGCTCAGTACCTCCGTTCCATAAGATGGGAGATCTTGGATCATGATGAGCATAGTTGACTTTGCCTGTTCTAGTTTCCATTTCGCTAACTTTACCATTTCATTCACTTCCTTGGTGTTATGTGCTTGTGAAACATAATTTCCTATCATGAAGTCCAGAGTTCGCATCGGCGCCGCAAGTCTCTCTAGATAAGTAGGTAATTCATACAAGTAATCTAGACTTATTTCAGTACTCATGACGTCCTTAACGATTGTAGTCGTGGCCGTTGGAGCTATGAGGCATCCTTGTCGTACTATGTGTTGGGGGTCTAAGTGCGCATATCCTCTTGCTATGTAGAGGAGAATCCATAGCATAAGTCCCTTCATCGTAACCTACCGGAAAAAAAAACTATAAATTTCCTAATATGATCATGCTGTGGTCGATGATAGTGATGATGTGCGTTACGGTTGAGTGTTATTTCATTTATAGAAGGAGTTTAAATCGATATTTAATTCTCGTAAATGATGTACTGTAGATTTGATTGGAACAGTTGCACCTATGCTCGATTGTTTGGTATATGACCTTAATTTCTTTTTGTAATCATTGTTGTGTTCTTGCTTGGTTTCTTGAGGTACGTTCGCCTGTTCGGTTGTATCCGAGGCTGAATAATTATGGGATAATTCCCTTGAAACTCGTTTTAAATGGTCAATATGAACTTGTTTCTCTTCGCCAGTTGAAAGTGACTTAATTAAAACTTTGTTTGCTTTTATGTTAATTACTCTGTATGGGCCCTCAGATTTTAGGGATAATTTATTGTCTCGTATGAATGACACCGTAAACAATGTCTCCTAAGCTGATAGGTGAATCTTTTGCCTTCTTGTTAAATGCCTCCGTCATTTCTTCCTTGGACATCGTTAATTGTTTTTTGACTCTTTTGTGAATGTCCTGGAATTCACGTAAACGGAGTTTAGAGTAATCATCGTAATTGTATATAGGCATGCTGTCACCTTCTAGGAGCTCATATGGTAATTTTTTATCTGTGCCATATATAATGAAATGTGGTGTGTCACCGATGGATTTATTTATAGACCCATTAATTGAGGCTTCTACTCTGGGAATCTAATCGTCCCAGCTTGCATAATTTTCGCTGAGAATGTGTCGTAGCACATCTAATACTTTTTTGTCTCTCTACCAACCCATTCGATGCTGGGTGATAGGCCAAAACGTTAACCTTTTTGATGTTGTATTGTTTACATATTTCTTGTAAGATCTCAGAATTAAATTCTCCTCCATTATCACTTATTAGTGTCTTTGGGGTAGTAAAGCGACATATTACATTATCTGTTATTGCCTTTGCTACTGTCTCTGCTGTCTTATCTTTAATTGGAGCTAAAATGACATAACAGGAAAAATGATCCGTTGCTACGAATAAGTATAGGTTATTATTGTATGATAATGGCATCTTGAGTAAATCAACAGCGACAACGTCCCATGGTTGATGTGGTACAGAATAATTACCCATTGGTGCAGGTGTGATTGGGTATCCTTTGTGTTTCGCACATGATTCGCATCTGTCTATATGATTGTTTATATCTTTTCGTAATGAAGGCCAGTAATATAACAGCTGGGCTTGGTTGAATGTCTTATCCTTTCCAGGATGTCCTGCATGTGGGCTGTCGTGTATCAATCGTACTACTTGGGGTATCATGTCATTAGGTACTACCAACTGGTTAGTATTTCTTTGGCGTTTTGGTTGTTTAGAGTTAATTTTGTATAATGTATTATTGACCATCGTGAATTGTTCAAGTGGGACATGCAGTTTGGGTAATTGTATGTCATCTCCACTTTCTAACTTGTATATTACTTTAGACCATATTGGGTCAAGTCTTTGTGCCTTTGCGATATCCTCGTGGTTTGGGATATTTCCTTTGAGATCTAACGCCGCGACCCGAATTGTGTTCGGGTTCCTAGATAATGCGTCAGCTACTATGCTCATTTTACCTTGTATATAATGAATTTGTACATTGTAGTTTTCAACTGTACATTTCCATCTTGCTCTCCTCCCAGAAAGGAGTTTTTCTTTAAACATACCCACCAGTGGTTTATGGTCGGTGAATAAGTGGATTTCGTAACCATATACCAAATCTCGAAACTTTTGTAATGCAAAAACCACTGCAAGTGCCTCTAAGTCTGTAGTGCAATAATTTTTCTCTGCACCTCTTGTTTGTCTGCTGGCAAATGCAATTGGTTGATTCTTTCCTCTTTTATCTTCCTGCATCAGTACAGCCCCTAATCCTTTAACTGATGCGTCTGTACAAATAAGAAATGATTTTGTATAATCTGGATATGCTAAACAAGGTGCATTTGTTAGTTTAATTTTTAGATTGTTAAATGCCCTTTTTTGTTCTTCTTCCCATTGGAATACAGCATCTTTTTTGAGTAGTTGGAATAGAGGAAAGGCTATATGAGAGAACTGTGGTACGAATGACTTATAGTACCCAGCCAGACCTAAAAATTGTCTAACTTCGTCAGTCGTAGTGGGTTCAGGAAAATCTCTCACTGCCTGTATTTTGTCATCAGTGGTGTGAATACCATCAGAACTTAATTTGTGGCCTAAGAAATTTATTTCCTTAAAGCAAAATTTGCATTTAGAAAGTTTAATTTTTAAACCAGCATCACTAAGCTTTTGTAAGGGTAAGTCTAATTTCCTGAGATGATCCTTAATATTCTTCGTTGCGATTATAATATCGTCAAGATAAACAAATATCCCTTGTCCTAAAATTCCGGACAATACGTAATTCATAAGACGCTGGAATGTGCCTGGGGCTGTCCTCAGTCCCATTGGCATTCTTGTATATTGATAATGGCCTCTGTTTGTTGAAAAGGCAGTGTATTTACGTGACTCCTTAGATACCGGAATCTGATAGTAGCCGTGTAGGAGATCGATGGTCTAGAATATATTATTCTCAGGACCAATATTCTGTAGAACATCGCTTAGCAATGGCATGGGAAATCTGTCCGGGATTGTGTGATTATTTAGTTTACGGTAATCTACTACCGCACGCATTTCTCCATTTCGTTTGGGCACGAAGAATAAGGGGGCATTCCACGGGGAGACTGAAGGCTCAATAATTCCAAGTTTTAACATTTCATCGACATACTGATTTGCAAGTGTACGTTGGGAGTGTGGGATGCGGTAAGCTGGTACGAAAATTGGTGTTGTTTCTGGGTGCACATTAATCATGTGATTAATCAAGTTAGTACACCCTAATTGTTCTCCGGGCAATGCTACGGTGTCCCTGTGTGTTTCCAGCAGGGTTAACAAATCATTTTCTTCATCAAATTCACCTGAGTCAATTAAATTCTCTTTTATTCTTTCTCTATCCGTAGATTTTATCTCACTTGTTACTCCAGCTATAACTGTTTCCTTCACAGGGGCGGGACATTTTCCAATACTAACTATGCATGTTCCCTTTTTCAACTGAACCTCCCCATTCATGTGATTAATTATGAATATCTGAGTTTGCCCTTCGTCGTTCGTATGACATAATGCGTTTTCTACTGACAATCCCTTTACTTTACATAATTCTTCTAAGACAAGAACAGTACTATTCCGTAATTTGCTCTTTATGGTAACCTTCATGTATGAATTAGGTGGTATAACTAAATCATTAGTGAGATGGGCTGAAAAAATTGATAAATCAGTACTGTTATCTGGGTCACTAATTCTGGAGGATGGGGTTGGTGGTGGGAGTGGATCTATACACTCATCTGTTTGTGTATGTTTGTTTATAGAAGGAGTTTAAATCGATATTTAATTCTCGTAAATGATGAATATCACCAATCGGTGAGGACTCTGAAGTTATTTCCTCTATGAATTCATTATCAAAGTCTATTCCATTCATTTGTGGGAGTATAGTTATGTTCTCAGCTCTCATGGATCTTAAGCCCAGTAACATATGAGCTTTAATTGCTAACTTTTCAACGATATAGAAAAATGCAGAGAATGGTCTTGTAGTTTCTGTGAAACTGATATTTAATCTTATCATACCTTTCACTGTAATCTCTTGTCCATCTACTGTGTATAAATCTAAATCAGCTTCATTCAGAAAAGTTACTTTCTTTTTATTTTTAAGAATTCTACTTAGTTCTTCATGTGTTATTAAGTTCACTGGAGAGCCTGTATCTATAAATAAGGAAACGTTTTGATCCTCACATACAGCTGGTATCAAGATACACTCATTTCCCAACATGCCTCCTATGTTTATCTTTACGTTTGTTCGTTTTTTGTCATGACTTGGTCTTCCCCCGATTTGAACATAGACACAGTTTTTTCTACTGTTTTGCAATCACTGGTCCAGTGCCCTTGGTATCTATGATGCCTACAGTAAGGACCAAATCCTTGTGTCTTTTGTTTGTTCTCTTTTGCCTTGATAAAGCATTCATACCTTGTGTGTCCTGGTTTTGCACAATAATGACATAGAATGGACCTATCCCTTGACTGTGACCTACAAGGTGATTTCCCATAAGAAGTGTTGTTTATGGCGCGAGACCTGCTCGGGCTGCGCGAAAACTTATGAAACTGCCTGTAGGAAGGCGTCTGTGAACGAGGCCTTGTCACGTTTGCTTGTTTGGTCTGCCTGATTTCTGGTCGCGATCGATTTTGTTCTCTGTTTGGGGTTGGTGTAGATGTTTTCACAGCTGATACTGTCTCAGGTACCCTCATTCTACCAGAATGTGCATGTGTGTCGACCATACCTGCTTTACTGCACTGCATCTCTACCTCGTTCATTAAGTCTGGCAAGCACATTCCTGGGGTGTAAACGATCGTCTTGGCGATCTTAAGGGTCCTATCAGGTAATTTACACAAGGCAGCTACATAACCAATGATGTCCACGACGAGGTCTGGGGACATCTTTCCATCATCTGTTATCCAATTAGAATTTTCCAAAGTAACTAGCAATGTTCTCTTGATTGTGGAGACATCAGCAGTTATTTCACTGAGCACATGGTTTGTAGTGTGCTCCCTTACAAGATCTACAATTTTATGTAATTCTGGAATTATACCTGGCAAGAAGTTCATACCTCCAGAAAATTTCTTCAAAAATTAAGTTTTAAGTTCATCATATGTCCTAGCACGATGGAGCTTGTCGGAGCGAAGCAAGTTGCTCGCTGGACATCTTTCCTGGCTTATGCAAGATGAAAAAATAGCAATTTTCTCTTGTTCATCTAGTATGTGGCGCTTGATGAACATTTGTTCACACTGACTGACTAATGAAATGACATCAATGCGATCTTTGTCTGTGCCAGAGAATTCTGGGGCAGTTTTATCCTCGTGATACACAAACACGTGAGGTGTGGTTGTTAGATCAGCGGTATTTGTTTCTTGATTCATTTTTACTGTTTGCTCTGTTAATTCAACTTGGACGTGTTTATCGTTGTGTGAGGGAATGGTGGAATAGGTACGACCGGACCGGTGAACCCTGTTAAGTATATTGGCACACGTGTGCAAGGCAGCGGCAAAGTCCGCACTTTCTACGTCAGAGGCGGTTTCCCACTCATCATTTGAAACTGCCGTATTTGTTTCTTGATCTTTAGTGTGTGGTGAGGTTTGTACAAGGGGTGGGTTGCCTTGAGGCTCTCTTAATTGTGAGTATGTTGTTGTGGCAATTTGTGTGTCATCTGGTGTGTTGCCTTGGTGCTCTCTTAATTGTGAGTCTGTTGTTGTGGCAAATTGTGTGTCATCTGGTATTAACGTGGGTGGTGGCGAAAATATTCCTGTCATTAAGATATGGTGTTATGAAATACGCCTCTTGTTTATTTATGTCCTAACAAAATAGATGAGTAAATAAGTTGGAATAAATGATAGATAGTGAGTGTATGAGTGTATATATGGAAATAAGTTGAAAAAAAAAGTTGAATATAGCTAATTTTAGCACTGAGAAGAAATGAGTAAGTATAATTTTACCCACTTGATACAGATCGTAGCGGTGTGTCGATACAAAAGTCGATCTCGGAAGAAAAATACAAGTTTGATTGAAGATCTCTTGATAATTCTAGTGGTGTGTTGATGGACGATATTACTCAGGAAATTCCATGGCCTGGTGCTTGTGGTGGTTAACAGCTGTCCCAGGCAAACCTCAGCATAGAACGTCGAATTTCCAACTTAACTGTGAAAATATATGAGTATGAGTAGGAGCTATGTGAATAATGAGTAATGAGTAGCGGTTGAGAGGTGCCTGGTGTCAGTCACACGTTGCTTGGCATGGCAGACTCGCGTTGTGATGTCATCTCAACACATGGTGACGTCGGCTTCCCACACTGGTAGCTGTGGTGAGTAAATGAGTAGCGATGAGTAACTTGAGTGAAGATGAGTGAGTAAGATGAGTTGTCAATATGGACTTGGTATTTGCTTCGTCGTCTTAACCTCTTGACTCCTGCGTCAGCAGTGGAAGTTGGGTGGATGTAGCAGAGAGAGGAGGGTGAGGTCTGGTGGTTATGAGTCGTGTCTCACTCTTCATTTGTTTGTTCCGTTTTTCTTTGTCGGTGTTTTCTCGGTCCTTTTCTCTTGTGATTTACTCGTTGTAGGATGAAGACTGCCGCTACTTGTAGGTGCGTGTAGAAGATTATACAGACGACTCGTAGACTTTGTATTTACTTGTAGTTGATTGTAGATGGTTGTAGTTCGCTGGTTCGTCGTAGAAGTTGCAAGATTGTTTGTATCAATATATTGTTAAACTACTTGCAAGGCGTCCTGTGACCTCTTCACCTCTGCATCAGCATGATGATCGGGGAGATGGAGGGGGCTGGTTGGAGAGAACTGTCAGGAGCTGGTTGTAAGTTGTTGGTTGTGAGAGGTATTCTTGTTTTCAATCTTGATATTTTGTAGGAATTCACTGTTGATTCGTAGACGAGGTTCATATACGTTCGCTGCTACCAAATGTCATAACAGACTTTGTAACTCCTCTGTGGTTACTTGTAGTTGAGTTATATATATATTAGACTTATGGACGAGCGGTTGTTATACTCGAGTAGCTTCGTGAGTAGATAATCTTCTTTCTCATTTGTCATGTAGTGACAGGAGAGGTAAAGAATAGTATGGGACTATTTTTATTTGTCTTGGAAATATTAACAAGTCTCTCACACAGAGCGAAGTATAGAGTCCCGCTCTATCTCTCTGTCTCGCTCTCTCTGTCTCTCTCTGAAGTTGCTAAGCCCTTCTCCCTGCGACCTGTCTCTTCTATCGCTAGCTTCTTTCTGCCCTCTCTTTCCTAAATTCTGGTGAAACAGGAGACGTATCACGTGTGTTCCTTGTGAGTGGAAAGTTCTAGAAGCCTGTGTGTGAGTATGTGTGTATGTGTGTGTATGGTCAACAAGGCTTTGTTCGCCGGTGGATTGCTGACAACTAACTGCATCATCTCCTTACTGGCCACTTAGTAATCTATCGTCAGCTTTCCTCAGTGTAATTTGCAAGATCATTTCCCATTTCCAGGCTCGCATAGAGCTGTCTGTCTATCTATTTATCTATCTATCTATTATGATTTGTAATTATAATATGGAGTCCTAACATATTCACCACTCGGAGCACAATCCTCCATGGATCTATTATCCTTAATGACTTTTTTTTTTCTTTCAAAGACGCCTACTTTTCTACGTAACCTATTTTCCCACGAACTAATTTTCTCCATTGATGTATTTTCTCCCCACGGACCAATTTTTCCGTCGACCTGGAATCTCTCCATGGATGCAGGTTTCCTACATGGTCGTATACCCATGGATGTATTTTTCATAAATGAACCTATTTTCCCCATAAATCTATTATCCGACGTGGTTATATCACCCACTGATGCGTGCAGTTGAAACAGACCTCTTAACCAAAAGACGTATTGCACGATGGACCTGTTGTAACCCCCTGGATATATATATACCTACTTCAGCATAATTCCAGAATAATATCCCCTGCGGACCGATTTTCCGGACACTAAACTCTTCCCAACTCGGACATTAACTCATATCACCTAGTCCAAGTGGCCTGTTTTCCCACAATCCGTCCATCCACCTACACACCCACCCATCAACGCACATACCCACAACCTTACTCAATACAGAATGTCTCAAAAGTAGGATGACACAAACCTGTCTCTTGCCTTGTCCTACTAGTAGCCCCACCACCCATCCCACTTAAACAATGCACGAACCCCACTCCACCCCACTTAACCAGCCTAACAACCCATTCCCTCCCTCTCGCCCACCCACTCCACCTAATCCGCCTGTGAAACAACCAGCCTACACTAACCAATCCACCCACCCAGTCACCAACCGACCAACCCGCATTCCATGCTCCACAAGTCTGATGACTCTCAATTCAACACACACACACACACACACACACACACACACACACACACACACACACACACACTCACACACACACACTCACACACACACATAGGCGGGGTGGATTTCCTTACACGAAAGATGAGTCTCACCGCTTAACTCAGTCTGTCGGCAGAAAATAGTACCGGGTACTCTTTACAGGGAGTTTGCCAGGCCGTAGATAAGGGGCTTCATTCTGGCTACATACACATGATTTTATGCAATATGAGTAAATAAGGTGCTCGGGAATTTTTCCCTGGGCTGATGACGAAGGAGTTTATTTATCCCAGGATAACGTCTCGTCGGACAAAATAAAAAATGGGTTTTATTCTGGGTAACGCCAGTTGACTTTGTCAAATAATTTGACAGGCCGCGTAACTTCTGTTAAATGCCTTATGTTAGCATTTTTTTCTCTCTCTGGAGATTTTTGGCAAACTGATGAGTATTTTTCTCATTAACTGGATATTTCTTTCTGGACAGAGAGGCAAATTACTTAAGCACAGTTTTTTGTTAAACCAACAGCATTTATCTCCTAATTCATTGCTTCAACGAAAGCAATCCTAAAAAAAATTATCACAAAGAATGCAAATTCTAGTGACTGATGGAAGAAATAATCACACTGTGGCCTGTTTTCAATGGATCACAGAAATCCAGGGTTTCTCATCCCTTGCATTTCCCTGTGCCAGTCTGCCTCCACCTCAATATTCCAAAATTCACAGGCGCCCACCATGCACGCTCTCTCTCTCTCTCTCTCTCTCTCTCTCTCTCTCTCTTCTGTTAACAAATGAATGCTTCGAACTTGTTCACTCTGTGTTCGCTGGTTCAAACCTATAGGAAGTCTTGGAGTGGAACCAAATATACATATTTGTCACTTGCTTGGCTCTATACGAGAAACAAGATATTAAATAATCATTATGATATATTCGTGATATCAAAGTCAAACCTTCAAAGTAAATATTACTACTGCTTTAGCCATTAGTACAAGCCCAAAGCTGAAGGGATATTTTTCGACAGAAATGCATCGAAGGCAACTTCTGTGCTCGTGAATGCGACGCTGGCACATTCACGGGTTGGCTGGACAAGGGTGGCTAAGAACCCCTGGCCGCAATAGTACATATGTACATAGGTAAGTACTTATGTATGTACGTACATGGGTGCATACATAAGCATGTACTGTACATAAGTTCATACGTAAAGATGCGTACGTGATTGCGTACCTGGATGTGTACGTAAGTAGGTACACTCGGCAAGATTTCCGACTGGACCACCTGGTTGCGGGATTTGGCTAACGTGGCACAGCGCGCGCCCGTGTGTGTGTGTGTGTGTGTGTGTGTGTGTGTGTGTGTGTGTCTGTGTGTGTGTGTGTGTGTGTACATTCCCGACATTTTTTCGAATCGCTAAACTTCATCCTCCGAATTATATTGTGGCCATTGTATTATACTATGATATAGGCTAATAAATATTATGTGATTGGGATATTGGGCTGTGCACTATACTATTTGTAGTCTGAATTGTATAAAACAATTCTCTTGCCTTGTAGTGTGAACCACGATACAGGTTGAGTTGTGGTTCAGAAAGAAGAGGGCAAGTTCACCCAGAAAGGGCGCGCTGTAGGGAGTATGGGAGTAAGCAGCCAACAGCTATATATTCTTAGTTATTATAGTATAGTTATCAAGGTGTTAATGTTATCCTGTGCCCTGATTGATGATAAACCTATTTACTTTTATTTCTTTATATAGACCCGATTACACACTAGGATACCCCCTCCCTAGTTAGCGGAAAACATGCCCTGCTCCACAGCCTCGACTCTCTCTCTCTCTCTCTCAAACTCCTCAGCTGGCAATCAGTAGACACACACACACACACACACACACACACACACACACACATTATCAGTTTGTGCTAATGCGTAATGACGTTGCATTTAGTATGTTTACCTAAAATTTAATACTGTGTCAAAATACAAGTGCAATACATAACCACCTCACATGGCGGATTACGTTAACCAATAATCAATACTTATTTGCATAGTTTATGTTTCAGTAATAGTCATGGGGTAGCTAGACCCACACTGATATTTTCGTTAATGCTAAAGGTAATCGTGTGTTCAGTGGCGGATACCAGTTAGTGGGGAGGTGGCCGCTGACACCTCCAACCCTCATAGCTATGGTGGTGAGCTGTAATGTCACTGCAGAGGTTCCTGTTCCTCCAGTTATGTCAATAATTAAACTTAACATATTGATGAACAGCCATTTCTTATGAAAAATACAAACAGCCTATATGGAACTATGAAGCATACTGTGGGCACTTGCCAGCTTTCACGCACCAGTCACAGTCTTGGTCCTTTGTTTCAGTATTGCCAGCCTGACAGTGTGCAGTGTCAATGAACATGCTATTAATATTAGTTCTACATGCTTATTTATGTTTAGAACAACAGAATTCAAAGCAGGATTTCATTCAGTACACAGAATGCCAAATATAGCATGTGTGTGTGTGCGTGTGGGTGTGGGACAATACGTATGGTGGGGGTGGGTGGAGTATAGTGAGTATGAAATGTGTGTCATAATGGTAATATGGGTGTGTGCATACGTGGCTAAGGACGCACAAGATTGATATGTAATCTTTGCCTTTAACACTTGATGACACACACCTCAGTATTTATTTACATTCTGTTTATAAATCTGTAGCGTGTTACATTATTATATTCTTATGATTATGTTTTGGGGGTGAAACCTGAAACTTCATATAAAGACAAACACTGAAGTATTATAAAACTGTGATGTGGAATCCATATTATATGAATAACTATTTCTTGCAGGAGAAAATAATGTTATTTTAATGTTCATTATAAGAATACACTGTAGGAGCATCTGTGTTTAATGGTAGCTTACCGGATTCCAAGCGCTCAGTTTATTAAGTTATATTATAGCATAGATTTATGCAATATATCTGTTATATATTGTATTAACTATGTCATGAAGGCTCACACAGTGGACTTTCACGTAAACTACTTCGAAAAGGCAGCAAGTTCAGTGTTTAATAGGATACGAAGTTCACGTATTTTTTGGTGTGGTTATAAATCCAGCTGTCCTTTACTGGCCAATGTAATTCCTTATAAAATGAGAGTGGTCAAGTGTAAAACCAATACCCTATGTCGCATAGTAGTTTGAAAATGATCACTGATAATAATATATGATTACTGCATGACCCTCCCGAATGACCACACCCAGAATCTTTGTTTTATTTATTTTAATGTTGGGCCACTTGGAACAGATATGAGTAAATGACACGATAGCCCACGTGGATTTATTGAATATAACCTAGCCAGTATGAAGTTTCTTGATTAATAAGATATGTGGGTGAATTGTTATCAGATAAAAGTGAGAACCTACACACACACACACACACACACACACACACACACACACACACACACACAGACAGACAGACAGAGACAGAGAATATATATATATATATATATATATATATATATATATATATATATATATATATATATATATATATATATATATATATATACTGTATATATTTGGTGGTGAATTGTAAGAATTATGGTAAACAGACAGGTTGAGGAAAAAGTAGAGAGTGTGGAAGAGCAGTAGGTAGATAAAGGCCAGAGTATAGAGATGCGTTGATAGTCTTCTTCATATGACTGTTACCAGGAATTGAGTATTCATAAAATTTAATGACAGAGAAAAGATTTCTGCAGGCGACAGTATTCTAATGCATGTGTATAAATTTACTGACGATATTTTTAACTACCATATTTTTATACTGTATCACTAAACAGATTTAATATTATTAAAAAAAACATTTAGGGATCAATTGAAATTCATAGTAATAATACGTCTAGATGAACGCATATTACCAGCACTTGCACCACTGTTTATTAAGCCTTGCAATCCTCATAAAATATACCAAACAAATAGTGGATAATGGACCATAACATGAAAAACGGTGGTTTTTCACAAAGCGTCAAAGATATTAGAAATGAAACTATATGAAAGATGTATGAATATTCTATTCACGTGCAGTTACGACCGTATGAACATCTACGAGAAAGCCAGAAGTGGACACGTCACCGGCAATGTCTGGGAGTGAGTTTGCATCCATGGTATGTGTGACGTCACCAGGATAGAAGGAAGTTCCACTGCTAAAAAATACATTGAAATTTTCAAGGATTTTTTCCTCCCCTCAGTTCAGGAGCGGACCTATCCGTTTCCTCCCGGCCCTATAATTATTATTCAGGACCGCTGCCTCATCCACACGGCGATAAGAGTCTCTGAATGGTTTGCAGGTCGAGAGGACTTGTAGCTGCTCGACTGGCTCAGTAAGGAAGCAGACACGAACCCCATAGAAAATGTATGGGGGAATATGGTTAACTATTGGGAGCCTGAGAGTGAACTGGCCCATAATCACGCCCAGTGGGAACAGTTCAGAAGCCAGAAACATCTCATACGTATCATGTCGCCTCTATGCAAACAGACTGAGAGAGGTGATCAAGAAGGAGGGTGGGTTACCTCCTACTAATGAATGAGTTCCATACAAATCTTTTTTTTTTTCATTATTATCCTCTGATGATAATGGATATTATTCCATGCAGTATAACAATCTAACAGTAACTTTAATAACTTACTATAACTTACCTGACAGTATAACTGATATATCACTATCTTATACATTTTGCTCATTGACATGATTTTTATTACGGGGACTTACACAGGAATTAGTGACGTTTATGTGCATTTCTTAACGCAACTTTCATGTTACAATTGCGGTTTTTTTTCCTTTAAAATATGAAGCTTTCTTGACTGGCACAATCACAACTCTCTAGACATTTTGCCAACTCGCTAGACATCTTGCCAGCTGTTCACATGCCTAAGGTGCTGTTTTCCAGTCGTGCTAAAAATTTTAAAAAATTACTCAGGAATAAGTTGGTCAGTGTGTGTTCAATAACAAATACCGGTAAACTACTAACAACTGCACTTGCTGTCTGTTCGATGTAGTTTTAAGTGAACGTCCACAGTGACATCACTTAAAATACAATACATAACATAACTCAAAGCTAGAATATAACGTAACATACTGGTCAAAGGAAATCCGATAATCTAAGCTTAAGAATCGCTGCACCTACAACGTATTTAAACAGATGTTATAATACGGTAATATTTCTTCCTGAAATATTTTTATTCATGTATTTTGCCACACATAATGCATTTTATATATATATATATATATATATATATATATATATATATATATATATATATATATATATATATATATATATATTAGTGTTTGTCTTCATATGCTGTTTCAGGTTTCACCCCCAAAACATAATCATAAGAATATAATAATGTAACACGCTACAGATTTATAAACAGAATGTAAATAAATACTGAGGTGTGTGTCATCAAGTGTTAAAGGCAAAGATTACATATCAATCTTGTGCGTCCTTAGCCACGTATGCACACACCCATATTACCATTATGACACACATTTCATACTCACTATACTCCACCCACCCCCACCATACGTATTGTCCCACACCCACACGCACACACACACATGCTATATTTGGCATTCTGTGTACTGAATGAAATCCTGCTTTGAATTCTGTTGTTCTAAACATAAATAAGCATGTAGAACTAATATTAATAGCATGTTCATTGACACTGCACACTGTCAGGCTGGCAATACTGAAACAAAGGACCAAGACTGTGACTGGTGCGTGAAAGCTGGCAAGTGCCCACAGTATGCTTCATAGTTCCATATAGGCTGTTTGTATTTTTCATAAGAAATGGCTGTTCATCCATATGTTAAGTTTAATTATTGACATAACTGGAGGAACAGGAACCTCTGCAGTGACATTACAGCTCACCACCATAGCTATGAGGGTTGGAGGTGTCAGCGGCCACCTCCCCACTAACTGGTATCCGCCACTGAACACACGATTACCTTTAGCATTAACGAAAATATCAGTGTGGGTCTAGCTACCCCATGACTATTACTGAAACATAAACTATGCAAATAAGTATTGATTATTGGTTAACGTAATCCGCCATGTGAGGTGGTTATGTATTGCACTTGTATTTTGACACAGTATTAAATTTTAGGTAAACATACTAAATGCAACGTCATTACGCATTAGCACAAACTGATAATGTGTGTGTGTGTGTGTGTCTACTGATAGCCAGCTGAGGAGTTTGAGAGAGAGAGAGAGAGAGAGAGAGAGAGTCGAGGCTGTGGAGCAGGGCATGTTTTCCGCTAACTAGGGAGGGGGTATCCTAGTGTGTAATCGGGTCTATATAAAGAAATAAAAGTAAATAGGTTTATCATCAATCAGGGCACAGGATAACATTAACACCTTGATAACTATACTATAATAACTAAGAATATATAGCTGTTGGCTGCTTACTCCCATACTCCCTACAGCGCGCCCTTTCTGGGTGAACTTGCCCTCTTCTTTCTGAACCACAACTCAACCTGTATCGTGGTTCACACTACAAGGCAAGAGAATTGTTTTATACAATTCAGACTACAAATAGTATAGTGCACAGCCCAATATCCCAATCACATAATATTTATTAGCCTATATCATAGTATAATACAATGGCCACAATATAATTCGGAGGATGAAGTTTAGCGATTCGAAAAAATGTCGGGAATGTACACACACACACACACACACACACACACACACACACGGGCGCGCGCTGTGCCACGTTAGCCAAATCCCGCAACCAGGTGGTCCAGTCGGAAATCTTGCCGAGTGTACGTAGATGCGTCTGTAACTATGTACACAGACGCATAAGTACGTACTATTGCGGCCAGTTCTTAGCCACCCTCGTCCAGCCAACCCGTGTATGTGGGAGAGTCGCATTTACGAGTACAAAAGTTGCTTTCGATGCATTTCTGTAGAAAAATATTCCTTCAGCTTTGGGCTTCTACTATTGGAGAAAGCAATAGTAATATTTACTATGAAGGTTTGACTCTGATAACACGAATATATCATACTGATTATTTAATAACTTGTTTCTCGTATAGAGCCAAGCAAGTGATAAATATATATATATATATATATATATATATATATATATATATATAGATAGAGAGATAGAGAGAGAGAGAGAGAGAGAGAGAGAGAGATTATATATAGATAGATAGATAGATAGATAGATAGAGATAGAGATAGATAGACAGATAGATAGATAGAGATAGATAGATAGATAGAGATAGATAGACAGATAGATAGATAGAGATAGACATAGATATAGATAGATAGATAGGTAGATAGAGATAGATAGATAGATAGGTAGATAGATAGATAGATAGATATAGATAGAAAGATATATATAGATAGATAGATAGATAGATAGATTATATATAGATAGATAGATAGATAGATAGATTATATATAGATAGATAGATAGATAGATTATATATAGATAGATAGATAGATAGATAGATTATATATAGATAGATAGATAGATTATATATAGATAGATAGATAGATAGATAGATTATATATAGATAGATAGATAGATAGATTATATATAGATAGATAGATTATATAGAGATAGATAGATCGATAGATAGATTATATAGAGATAGATAGATCGATAGATAGATTATATAGAGATAGATAGATCGATAGACAGATTATATAGAGATAGATAGATCGATAGATAGATCGATAGATATATAGATAGATAGATATAGATATAGATAGATCGATAGATAGATATAGATAGATAGAGATAGAGATAGATAGGTAGATAGAGATAGATAGATAGGTAGATAGAGATAGATAGATAGGTAGATAGAGATAGATAGATAGGTAGATAGAGATAGATAGATAGGTAGATAGAGATAGATAGATAGGTAGATAGAGATAGATAGATAGGTAGATAGAGATAGATAGATAGAGATAGACAGATAGATAGATAGATAGATAGAGATAGACAGATAGATAGATAGATAGATAGAGATAGACAGATAGATATAGATAGATAGATAGACAGATAGATATAGATAGATAGATAGACAGATAGATGTAGATAGGTAGATAGATAGATAGATAGAGATAGATAGATAGGTAGATAGATAGAGATAGATAGATAGGTAGATAGATAGAGATAGATAGATAGATAGAGATAGATATATATATATATATATATATATATATATATATATATATCCATCCATCATCCAATTCTACGTTGTCCCATGAGAAGCGTAGAAGGCCGGGGCTAGGCAATTTGGTCCTGACATTTAAGATGAGTGATCAGTCTCACTCATCCCTGAGTGGCATTACATGAACAGTAACACCAACCATCCCTTGGATATAAACCTTTACCGTCTCAATCCGATTGGAGTGCTGTAATCACCCACTAAACCATCAGGTTCCATAATTCGGTTATATGGTTACCACCCAGCGCAGTAAATGGTTTCCTGGTGTACAGAAAACCATTAGGCTTGTCACTCAGTGTAGAGTCACCCATACGCAGAAGGAAGAGGAAAGAATGACAGAAAGAAAAACAAAAGAGGGAGTGTAAAGCCACCCGTAGGACGAGGAAAGAATGAAATAAAGACAGAAGAGGAAGGAAGGATTATATATATATATATATAATATATATATATATATAATGTATATGTACACCTTAGCCTGACTAGCATCATTTGACTGGTTGCCTAAACAATCAGAGCAAGTCAGGGATTACACAAGGGTTTCATTTATATGGCAATAAACGATGAGGAATTGGGATGCTAAAACTAATATACCATACGTGACTGTTTGCCAGGAATCCCTTTAGTATGCAAGGGGACAACGATACAACAATATTGCTCTTGGTGATGTACTTGGCTAAGGAACTTCATTTTTTATCACTGCTTTCAAAGAACCAGCAATGTTTCCACTCTGGTGTACCCTTTCAAGCACTTCATCCTCTGAACTTCCATTACTTTCTCATCACATTACGCGAGTACTTAAATGGATCTCACTGAAAATTTCCTAATCATCCAGCCTCACTGTGCATTCAATGACTTCTTTTCTCTCGAAGATCACAACTTTACTCTTCCCTACCTTAACCCTTAGATTCCATTTCTTACACTTTCTCCCAAAGCAATTCACCAAGCCTTCCAGTTCCCCTTCGTCTTTGCTTAACAATACAGGATCATCTCCAAACAGGAGAAGGGGAAGTTTCCAAACGCTGCTCTCTCTCATTAGGGTCGTTCCAACATCCACTGCCATACCTTGTATCTCTTTTTCAACCTCATCCATTTCAAACTGAATAACCATGAAAACATGAACAATCCATGTTTCAATCACACATTCAAAAAGAAAAAAATCACTCAATTTACCATTTGCATGTTCTGTAGCCTTAGAGTCGTCTCACATATTCTGCTCGGCATTCAGCCTTCCATTTACTCCTTATATTCTTTATATTTTTCACATTCCTTGCCTATCCACTCTGTATCAAGTTTCTCCAAATCCATGAAGGCCGTATACAATGTCATTCCTTTCTCTAGGAACTTTTCCACTAAAGACTTAAGGATATCTGATCTACACAACATCTTCCCTTCCTAAAACCTCCTTTTTTTTTTTTGTCGACTAATTCCTCTGATAATTCACTAATTCTGTCAATAAGGATCCTACCATACACTTTTTCTTTTATGCTCGGGAAACAGATACCCCTATGATTACAACACACTTCTTTTCCCCCTCTTTCCCTTGTACAGTACAGGGGAATAATCATGCCTGACTTCCAATCCTCCAGAACTCTACCTTCTCCCCATGCCTATCTGCACATCTTCCATATCCATTCTACTACTGTCTCTCCCCCATGCTTCATCATATCACCACACACTCCATCAGTTCCTGGGTCTTTCCTCATTTTGACTTTCTTCATTGCTCCCACTACTTTCATCCTACTGATCCCCTTCTCTCTTCTCACCTTCCTCCTTCTCCCAGCCATTCCCAAGCCACTTACATTCGCAATAGTTTCATTTTCTGTGTTCAACACTTCCTTCAAGTGTTCTTTCCATCTACTCACGTTTTCTCCCTTCTCCTCAGGCAATCTACCATTTTTATCTTTTGCTTCCCTACTACTAACTTCTTTATCATCTAGTCTAACTCTCTTTACCTCTTTTCAAAACATTTTCTTACATTCTCTCCACTCTACACTCAAGTACCTTCCAAGTTCCTCATCCACTCTCTTCTTACTATCTCTTACTAATCTTTTCACCTCTCTTTTCTTCCCTACATATAACTCTCTCCTTCCTCTCTCAACTTCCTTCATGCCTCTGCTACCTATCCAATCTCTTTATGCTTTCTTCATTTGTGCCACAGCTTGTCTAACCTGTTCATTCCACCATCCTGTTACTTGCACCTCCTTTTCGTCTTCCCATCACCCCACAAACCACCTCACATGCTGCACAGATTTCTTCTGTGAATATCTTGCACGCACTTTCCTCCTCCCCCTTCTGTTCCAGATCTTATTTACCCAATCGCTCCTCCACTTCTTTCTTGTATTCTGCCTTTGATTCTTCCTCTTGCAACCTTTCTACCCTCCTTGTATGGACAACTTCCTCCTGTCGTTCCCTGCTTCTATTCCTCCATAGCACTTAAACCTTTACTTTCACCACAACCAAATGGTGGTCAGAAAGTCCACTCCCCCAGCCAAGGAATGCTCTTACATCCATTAGATACCTTCTCTTTCTGCCGTCCACACACACACACACATATAATCATTGCCATCTGTTCATTCATTTCACCACTCACCTTTAACATTCGTCACATACAGAGTACTTGTGGATCATTTTGTGCCTAAAGAGGGTTTTGGCTATCACCAATCCCCTCCCGGCACAAATGTCCACTAGAGCACTGCCATTCTCATTCTATTCTGCAGGCACACCCCACTGACCAACTACTCCATCTACATTCACATTCCTTACTTTTCCATTCATATCTCCAATTAAAACACTCTCTCATTTCCATCAAACTTTTCTATGCACTTATCCACATTTGCCCAGAACTCTTCTTTCGCTCTGCTCGCCCGATCTTGCATTGACACACACACACACACACACACACACACACACACACACACACACACACACACACACACACACACACACAATCACTCGCGGTTGTATTCACACTTTCAGTTATACACACGCAGTCCTTGCTCCAAATAATTCAAACTGTCTTACATTCTGTTTCCATCTCTTGCACACAACAATACATACACCCTTTTTTGCCATCTCATTCCCACCTTCTCTCGCTCATACACCCCATCCATACTCCCACTCTCACACTCTCACCTCAACAGTTAGTCTCAGTTAATCCGCATGTGTCCACTTTTGCTCCTTCATCCACCTACACATTTTCTCTCTCTTTCACCTTATCATTCGCACCATGTCGTCGCTTGTTTTTCTGTCTTGATCCGAGGCTTCTTGTTTGTATTATCAATTATTTTTGTGGAGGGGCACTAACCCTCCACCAACCCACTTCATGGCAAGTAAGGATTACGTGTTGGTTATAAGGTTACCACCCAGGGTATTAAATGATTTCTTGGTTTACAGGAAGTCATTTGGCTTGTCATTCAGTGTCAAGTTACCAGAAATATAGCACAACAATACTGAGTGAGTGGGTGATGGGCGTCCCATTATATATATATATATATATATATATATATATATATATATATATATATATATATATATATATATATATATATATATATATAGGGGTAAAAGCTGTCTTTCTGGTTGCTTGAAATGTTCAGGGTTAGCCTCACTGGCATCATCTGACGGGTTGTGTAAACAATCAGAGCAAGTCATGGATTACACAAGGGTTTCATTTATATGACAATAAACGATGAGGAAATGGGACGCTAAAACCAATATACCATACGTGACTGTTACCCAGGAATCCAGTTACTATGCAAGGTGGCAATCAAACAACAATTTTGCGCCTGGTGGTGTACTTGGCTAAGGCGCTGCAACCCGATGGTGACTGTGTTTCCGTTTGAGGAGAGTGAGCGTTTATTGCTCAAATAATGTCACTCAGGGCCGTGTGAGGTTGATCACAATTACCATAAATGTCGGAACTGAGCAGCCTAGCCCAGGTCCCTACCGTCCTGATGGGGCAAGACAGACTTCGATGATGATGATGATAGTTATTATTGTCCCATCATATAACAATAAGCAAATTATCCCCTACTTATTTCACTATAAATTATTGTTTCAAATACTGGTATAAATATGTTCACCAATGTAATTACACACCAATGCTACAGTAACCCGACAAGGGTACGAATACTATTTAAAAATTATTTTCATTCTCACAGCTCTGTTCTTCCACACAGCTCAACACCCAATCCAACAGCCACAGCACGACCTTCACACATGTACACACAGACCTATGTGTGTGTGCGTGTGTATGTGTGTGTGTGTGTGTGTGTGTGTATACAGATGATGGAAAGTTCATTTACGATGTCTGATTGGTGGTAGGCCGTGGAGACCTTCACCCACTAACAAAATGTAATGCTACCAGCTTCTTCCTTCACTTTAATTTTTTGTGTGTCTGCCTTCCTCCCGTCAGTTTTTATTATTACTCTATTCTACAATTACTGAGAAGCCTAGTGACTTTCTGAAACAGAGTATACCAGTCACAGCGCTGGGTGGTAACCATATAAAAAAATAATGGGTTGATGTTCAGTCTAATATGGTCCCCTCTGCTAACTGGGTTGGGTGGTGCTTATGTGCGCTGATCAGGGAAGCAATCATCCAGACTCTTTCCCGCACCTCACTGTGTTGAGGCGCTGCAAGGGAACATCGGCTCACTGAACGGGACTGGCCTGTGGGGGAGGTTGCTTGCCTGCGGTTCATGGGTCTACTCGGCTAGACAGACCGGGGAGCTGAATAACATCACAGTGTTTGATGGACTATCGAATATGAAGTCACACGAAAACATAATTAAGTGACGTGTGGTCACCGCCGTTATACAGAGTGGTCAACATTTACCCGAACCACAGAATCACAGGGACGAAACGCTGCAATTGTGAGGTCGCGATATCCTTTGCTTTTTGCTGTAAACCAGTGAATTTATTCCCTAACATCAATGCAACTATATATTGTTTAAGCTGTTGTAAGACCAGTTTCTGCCATAAAACACATCGACCTTATACTCGTTTTACTCTAACCTGGCCCTAATTTTCGTCATCTTGTAGTTTATTTCTCATAGCTTAAAGGCAGAAAAAGACAATACTATGATTCTACAACCTTTTCAGAGGAATTCTTTGTGACTAGCCTCACTGTCTCGTGTTAATGTGTCACAACAACTCAGCATTCAGCACTGCCACATGGCAACTTTAGGTCAGGTTGGAGTAAAAGGAGTATAGTTTATTGTAGCAAGAAGTCGAGATAGTGACTCGCAGTCCAGTAAGGATTGGACAGACTAGATGCCCCCCCATCTCGTGTGGCCCAACCGTCTATCTATCTATCTATATACCTAGGCTGCTTCCCCCAAGGAAAGGGAGGCAGCCGAGACAGGACGACACACTCCCCATTTACTCATCCATTCAAACACATTTATTCACATCTTAGCCCCAAAGGGAAGAACGGACAGATCCTCACGGCACCACTCAGCACAAGGGTCAACTGCGCAATGCAATCAGTGACATCCGCAGCAGGGCCCGACAGCAAAGCTGGTTTACCCCTGCCACATCATAACAGACTCATCCCCTTACCCACACCTGACCTGAAATAGCTGATCAGACCAAATGCGGGAGAATATCCCCTCAGGGCTGCGTCATCACTTATTCATTCACAATTTCTCTGCATTCACTTCTGTCACGCACAGCCACTCTTCCTTGCTCAACAGACATCCCCCTCGCATCCAGCGCTCTCTTCACACTGTCCATCCATCCTATTCGTGGTCTTCCTCTCAGCCTTACACCTCATCAGATCTAGTTATCTTTTTCACCAATCGCTCATTATCCGTTTTCTCCATATGCCCAAACCATCGTAACACCCTCTGTCAACTCTACCAGCCATCTCCCGAACAACTTCAGTTCTCCTTCGCACTTCATCATTTCGCACTCGATCCATACGCATCACTCCACACATACTCCTCAGACACCTCATTTCCATTACATTCAAACTTTTCCTCTCTGCTACACCCATATTCCATGTTTCAGCCCCATATAATGCAGTCGGTACCACAACACCCTCATACAGCCTTCTCTTTACATCCATTCTAAGCGAACGACATCTAAACACTTTTTTCATTCCCCCCAGCACCTTTCCTACTTCATTTATTCTAAACTTCATTTCTGCATCTATTCTTCCATCCACAGCAACATGTGACCAACCGTACAGACAGAAATAAGTGTCTTCTCAAAGTGTGACGAATATACAGCGGCAAAACGGAACCATCTACAACACGCACTAGTTATAGATATGGTTTTCATTGTATTTCACCAGATGTATATTTTCCTCAGACGTAACTGGGAAGATACTCGTATTTGTTTCTTTGACTATACATATACTGCAATTTTATCATCAATCGGCCCAGAAATACAAGTGTTTGGTCGTGACAACGAGCGCTGGTGAGAACACCAACACTAACAAGAAACAAGAAAAAATATATATCCCCTTCAGAAAACGGAACACTGCTTCCTAGTACTAACAACAAGCAATCTCTCTCTCTCTCTCTCTCTCTCTCTCTCTCTCTCTCTCTCTCTCTCTCTCTCTCTCTCTCTCTCTCTCTCTCTCTCTCAGAATATTTATCTATTTCATCTTTCCACAGTCACAAGTGTTGAGAGACGGACAGAGATTATAGTGGTGTGTGTGGCTGAGTGTCTTTTATTCTCCTTCCCTTGTCACCTTTCTCCTTCACCCTTAAAGATAAAATAGTTTCAACCCACATCATATTTATTTTCTTTCTGATGCAACGAGGCGCATTTTTCAGGTTAGGAGAGTCCCCTGGCAGTGAATGGATCCTTCAATGGTGTAATTAATCCCTCCTTCAGTTAGAAAAGTTCATCTTAAACTCAAAAAGTAACTGCCAAGAAATCGAGCTAATAATAATAATAATAATAATAATAATAATAATAAACGGAGAACTAAAATAGTGCAACACCCAAACCACCAACTGGTCCAAGGGCTGAACATTTGACTTCACTGGCGACCTTGACTTTCGACCCAGTAGCGTAGCCAGGTCTGTATAACTGGGGGGGAGGGTCATGTGAGGCCAAGCTCTGTTCTTAGGGGAGGGGCACTGTTATGCAGCCATCATATATTAAATAATCCTTAAGTTCATATGGAATTATTTCTCCTTGCTCTACCCTTGACCCTTCCACCAACATTGAGTAACATCGGATAAAAAGGTTTCAGTTAATCTTGCCCTGTGACTTTTGACCTTTGACCTATTCCTCTTAAAATCGATTATCTTCATCCTTGGCTTCCCTTAAGTCTTTGCATAAAGATTGTTACAAATCTAAGGAGAACTATTTGAGTTATAAGGTCTAGTATTTGACCTTACCTTGACTTTTGAAGGACTGTTCTCGAAATCAAACTCCATCATCCTTGCTTTATCATTAACCCCTTCACAAAATTTGGTCTAAAGTAAATTCTTAACCTGTTCTTGCCGTGTGACCTTGATGTTTTACCTATTGTTTGCAACAAAATAGGTAAACCCCTTGACTTATCCTCAACCCTTCCACCAAGTTTGATCTAAATTAAGTCAGAGCTGTTTTAGATTATTTTCTCTCACAGAGACCCACGCACAGAAACTAATTGATTAAATTATTCACACACACACACACACACACACACACACACACACACACACACACACACACACTTGTGCTTAAGGTTAATGTATACTCTTCACATCTGTGTCTGATGCAAGTGTGAAGTTGATGGTAAGTACTACTTACTTTGAAAGGTCACGTCGGATGGGAGTGGAGGGCTTGAGGCAGCGTAGGAGGGGAGGGAAGGAACGGAGAGGATATGTATGTAATAATGTATGTAATATATATATATATATATATATATATATATATATATATATATATATATATATATATATATATATATATATATATATATATATATATATATATATATATATATATATATATATATTATCTTATGGGATGAGTTTGGTGATTTCAAGGAAAAAAAAATTTATAAATTGTTTTAGGGTAAAAGCTGTCATTCTGGTGGCTTCA
Source organism: Coenobita brevimanus (assembly GCF_032717465.1). Taxonomy (NCBI): domain Eukaryota; kingdom Metazoa; phylum Arthropoda; class Malacostraca; order Decapoda; family Coenobitidae; genus Coenobita; species Coenobita brevimanus. The sequence goes on along the minus strand of NC_136986.1, from coordinate 11,171,284 downwards.
AATGATCTGGCTGAGCCTGCCTGGCATTATCTGATGGGTTGTGTAAACAATCAGAGCAAGTCATGGATTACACAAGGGTTTCATTTATATGACAATAAGCGATGAGGAAATGGGACGCTAAAACCAATATATCATACGTAACTGTTACCCAGGAATCCATTTACTATGCAAGGTGGCAATCATACAACAATTTTGCGCCTGGTGGTGTACTTGGCTAAGGCGCTGCAACCCGATGGTGGCTGTGTTTCCGTCTGAGGAGAGTGAGCGTTTATTGCTCAAATAATGCCACTCAGGGGCGTGTGAGGTTGATCACAATTACCATAAATGTCGGAATTGAGCAGCCTAGCCCAGGTCCCTACCGTCCTGATGGGGCATGACAGACTTCGATGATGTTGATGATAGTTATAATTGTCCCATCATAAAATGATAAGTCATCCCCTACTTATTTCATTATAAATTATTGTTTCAAATACTGGTATAAATATGTTAACCAATGTAATTAAACACCAATGCTACAGTAACCCGACAAGGGTATGAATACTATTTTAAAATTATTTTCATTCCCACAGCTCTGTTCCTTCACACAGCTTAACACCCAATCCAACAGCCACACCCCGATTTTCACCCATGTACACATAGACCTGTGTGTGTGTGTGTGTGTGTGTGTGTGTGTGTGGCGGAGTAGACAATCATCCACACACTAAATGTAGTGCTGCCAACTTCTTCCTTCACCTTTATTATTTTTTCTGTGTCTGCCCTCCTCTCCTCCTATATCCCTCACACTTCCTGTCATTTTTTATTATTATTCATTCCTCTTTCATTGTTTATTATTATTCTTTCCTCTTTCATTGTTTATTACTATTCTTTCCTCTTTCATTGTTTATTACTATTCTTTTCTCTTTCATTGTTTATTATTATTCTTTCCTCTTCAGGTTATTCTACACTTACTGACAAACCTTGTGATTTCCTCTTTCATTGTTTATTATTATTCTTTCCTCTTTCATTGTTTATTATTATTCTTTCCTCTTTCATTGTTTATTATTATTCTTTCCTCTTTCATTGTTTATTATTATTCTTTCCTCTTTCATTGTTTATTATTATTCTTTCCTCTTTCATTGTTTATTATTATTCTTTCCTCTTTCATTGTTTATTATTATTCTTTCCTCTTTCATTGTTTATTATTATTCTTTCCTCTTCAGGTTATTCTACACTTATTGACAAACCTTGTGATTTCCTGAAACAAAGAAAACCAGTCACAACGCTGGGTGGTAACCATATAACAAATAATGGGTTGATGTGGAGCCTACTATGGTCCCCTCTGCTAACTGGGTGGGGAGTTGCATATGTGCTCTCATCAGGGAAGCAAACATTCAAACTCTTTCCCGCACCTCACTGTGTCGAGGCGCTGCAAGGAAACATCGGCTCACTGAACAGGACGAGCCTGCGGTGGAGGTTGCTTGCCTGCAGTTGATGGGTCTACTTGGGCCAGACAGACCGGTGAGCTCACCAACAACACAGTGTTTGAGGGACTATCGAATATGAAGTCACACGAAAATATAATTAAGTGACGTGTGGTCACCGCCGTTATATAGAGTGGTCAACATTTACCCGAACCACAGAATCACAGGGACGAAACGCTGCAATTGTGAGGTCGCGATATCCCTTGCTTTTTGCTGTAAACCAGTGAATTTGTTCCCTAACATCAATGCAACTATGTATTGTTTAAGCTGCTGTCAAACCAGTTTCTGCCATAAAATACATCGACCTTATACTCGTTTTACTCTAACCTGGCCCTAATTTTCGTCATCTTGTAGCTTGTTTCTCATAGCTTAAAGGCAGAAAAAGACAATACTATAATTCTACAACATTTCATAGAAATTCATTGTGACTTGCCTGACCATCTAATTTTAATGTATCACAACAGCTCAGCATTAAGCATTGCTACATGACAACTTTAGGTCAGGTTGGAGTAAAACGAGTATAGTTTATTGCAGCAAGTAGTCAAGATAGTGACTTGCAGTCCAGTAATGATAGGACAGACTCGATGCCCCCCATCTCGTGTGGCCCAACCGTACAGACAGAGAAATAAGTGTCTTCCCAAAGTGTGACGAATACACAGCGGCAAAACGGAACCATCTACAACAGGCACTAGTTATAGATATGGTTTTCATTGTATATCACCAGATGTAAATTTTCCTCAGACGTAACTGGGAAGATACTCGTATTTGTTTCTTTGACTATACATACACATCAATTTTATTATCAATCGGCCCAGAAATACAAGTGTTTGGTCGTGACAACGAGCGCTGGTGAGAACACCAACACTAACAAGAAACAAGAAAAAATATATCTCCCCTTCAGAGAACGCAATACTGCTCCCTAGTGCTACCAACAGGCAATCTCTCTCTCTCTCTCTCTCTCTCTCTCTCTCTCTCTCTCTCTCTCTCTCTCTCAGAATATTTATCTATTTCATCTTTCCACAGCCACAAGTGTTGAGAGACGGACAGAGATTATAGTGGTGTGTGTGGCTGAGTGTCTTTTATTCTCCTTCCCTTGTCACCTTTCTCCTTCACCCTTAAAGATAAAATAGTTTCAACCCACATCATATTTATTTTCTTTCTGATGCAACGAGGCGCATTGTTCAGGTTAGGAGAGTCCCCTGGCAGTGAATGGATCCTTCAACGGTGTAATTATTCTCTCCTTCAGTTAGAAAAGTTCATCTTAAACTGAAAAAGTAACTGCCAAGAAATCGAAATAATAATAACAATAATAGTAATAATAATAATAATAATAATGATAATAATAATAAAAGGAGAACTAAAAGAGTGCAACACCCAAACCACCAACTGGTCCAAGGGCTGAACATTTGACTTCACTCACGACCTTGACTTTCGACCCAGTAGCGTAGCCAGGTCTGTATAACTGGGGGGGAGGGTCATGTGAGGCCAAGCTCTGTTCTTGGGGGAGGGTCACTGTTACACACTCTTCATATATTAAATTATCCTTAAGTTCAAATGAAATTATTTCTTCTTGCTCTACCCTTGACCCTTCCACCAACTTTGAGTAACCTCGGATAAAAAGGTTTGAGTTAATCTTGCCCTGTGACTTTTGACCTTTGACCTATTCCTCTTAAAATCGATTATCTTCATCCTTGGCTTCCCATAAGTCTTTGCATAAAGATTGTTACAAATCTAAGGAGAACTATTTGAGTTATAAGGTCTAGTATTTGACCTTACCTTGACTTTTGAAGGACTGTTCTCGAAATCAAACTCCATCATCCTTGCTTTATCATTAACCCCTTCACAAAATTTGGTCTAAAATAAAATCTTTAACCAGTTCTTGCCGTGTGACCTTGATCTTTTACCTATTGATTGCAACAAAATAGGTCAACCCCTTGACTTATCCTCAACCCTTCCACCAAGTTTGATCTAAATTAAGTTAGAACGGTTTTAGATTATTTTCTCTCACAGAGACCCATGCACAGAAACTAATTGATTAAATTATTCACACACACACACACACACACACACACACACAGGTCGTTGACAGAGACGGAGCTCTTCCTGGATCGTGGGGAAATAATTGCTGAATCAGCGATGAAAAGAAGACCAGCCTATTTGTGATTATGTTAATGAGTGCGTGAGTGGTGGTCCCGTCGGATAGTAGTTTAAAAATCGCGGTTTCCTTCATAAAAACAAGAAGATACATTGAAAATAGAAAGTCTCCATATGGTTGATTCATGGCGGAAAGGGACGGTGCAATGTTTACAAGTGGCGAGAGAGAGTTCGAGGACTTCTCTGAAGAGGACGTGGGAAATGGAAGTATTAAGTTGAACCAAACAAGAATAGCAGGTGTAGAGAAAACAGCGGAGAGGAATGTCCAGGAGATAAAAGAGGTATGGGCAGTAATGAAAGAGTTACAGAAACGGACCATAGAGCAGGATAACGAGATCAAAAATCTGCAAAATAAAATGGAAAAAATTTGTACACGTAGTGACGAACAAGAAAGAGAAGTTACTGAATTAAAAGTGAGCAATGAATCAGCCTCAAATGAAATTAAACAGCTTATGAGGGAGAAAAAGAGGTTGGAAGTAGAAAGAGACAGGATGAAAAGCAAACTAGATGTGTAAATCCAAATCAAGAATTCAGGACGAGCACATTAAAGAAATCAAGAAGCAACATAAGGGGTGGAAGAAAATTCAGGAAGAGGGAAATGTAAATTAGAAAGAGATTATAGAACAACAATGCAAGGAAAAGGTGGAGAGGGAAGTGTTTAGGGTGCTGAGTAGAGAATCTTTAGTTAGGGATGTAGCAGATAAGAAAAAGTGTGTAATAATTTCAGGAGTTAAAGAAAAACGTATGACAATAAGATCAGAAAGAGAAAGAGAAGAACTGAGTAAGGTTAAAGAAATAATATCAGTAGTCATTGAGGAAAACAACGAAGCTCAAGAAGAGATTGAAGAGGTGTTTAGGTTAGGAAAGTACGAGGAAGGAGGGGCAAGGCCATTGAAGGTAAAGTTTGTCTCAGGCAACAGTAAACGAAATTATCAGCAGAACATGGAAATTATCAGACAAGGAAGGGTTAGAAAATGTTTGGATAAGGAGAGATGCAAATGAGGAAGAAAGAGATAAAATAAAGGAGTTAGTAAAGGAGGCAAAGGTAAAAAACGAGCAAAGAACGGAGGAAGAGAAGACAGTGTTTTATTGGAGAGTCATGAATCAGAAATTAAGGAAATGGTACTGGCAGAGAGAAGAGAAAAGAGGGTATAAAAAACAAAAATAATTGGAGGGTGGCATATACTAATGTTGATGGTTTAATATCAGCAAGGCTAAAAATCAACGATTTTTTGAGAGTACATGAACCTGATGTTATGTGCTTTGTAGAGACCAAACTAAGAGAAGATACTGATGTTCATATGGGAGATGGTAAATACAAACTGTGGAGAATAGACAGAAAAGAAAAAAACGGAAGGAGGAGTGATGATAGCAGTGAAGAACAACATGAATGTAGATATCGCGGAAACGGGAGAAGGCAGGGCCGAAGTGATGAATATGAAATTAGAAACTGGAGAGAATAGCAAGTGAGATATGGCAGTAGTGTATGTTCCCCCTAAGACAAGAGCATGGAGTGATGATGAATACCAGGAAATGTTGTCAGACATGGCTAGTTATGTACAGAAAATGATTGAGAAAAGCAACAACATAATTTTAATGGGTGACTTCAGTTGTAAAGAGGTGAACTGGGAGGAATGGGACTCAGAAGGCAGGGAAGATTCACGGGGCAATACATTATTAAATATAACAATGAACAATGTGATGACGCAATGGGTCAAAGAAGAGACACGGTTCCGAGGTGAGGACACACCAGCAAGACTAGACTTATTGTTTACCAAAGAACCTGATGTAATACAATCATTGGAATATCTGTGTCCTATTGGAAAAAGTGATCATGTTGCCATTGAGTTCCAGATGATAATAGGGAATGTGGTGCCAAGAGACGAGCTTTATAGGCAGGGAAGATACAACTTTGGGAAAACAGACTTTACAGGTTTGAGAAAATTTTTCGAAAATGCAGATTGGAGAAAATTCAGAGAATCAAGAGAGATACAGAAGAAGTGGGATATTTTTCTAGGCTTCTATAATTCAGGAGTGGAAAAATTTGTGCCAAGAGTAAGGGGGAAAGAAAACAGGAAAAAGAAGTGGTTAAATAGAGGGTGTATGATAGTAAAAGAAGAGAAAGATATGACGTGGAACAATTGGAGAAAGAGACGTAACAACAGAACAAAGGAGGAATATAAAAGAACTAGAAATGAATACACAAAGATACGTAAAGAGGAAGAAAGGAATTTTGAAAAAGGTATAATAGACAAATATAAGGATGAACCCAAACTGTTTTATAGATTTGTAAATGGCAAATTGAAACAAATGGAAGGAATCACCAAACTGAATGTAGAAGGAGAGGTCTATAAAGATGCAGCAATGCAAGCAGAAATAATGAACAAATGTTTCCAATCAGTTTTCACAAATGAAAAGGAGTTTGAGGAAGAGGCGGGAGTGACTAGAAATGTAATGATAAAAGATATAAAAGTGGAAGTACAGGAAGTGTATAAAATACTGGAAACTCAAGATCTAAGGAAAGCCCCAGGACCAGATGGAATCTCTAACTGGGTACTGAAGGAATGCAGAAAACAACTGGCGGATATGATTCACAGTTTAATTGTGTGTTCTCTGGAAGAGGGGAAAGTGTCTCAAGAATGGAAGAGGGCAATTGTGGTACCAATTTATAAGGGAGGAAACAGGGAAGAACCCCTGAATTATAGACCAGTGTCCCTAACCAGCATGGTCGCAAAATTGTGCAAAAGATTTCTGAAAGATAGATGGATGAAATATCTGCAAGAGATGAATATTTTGGCTGATAGTCAGTTTGGATTTAGAAGTGGAAGGTCATGTTTCCAACTTGTTGAGTTTTTACTCAAGAGCGATTGACGTGCTACAGGAGAGAGATGGTTGGGTGGATTGTGTGTATTTGGAGAAGGCCTTCGACAAGGTACCTCATAGAAGACTAATGTGGAAAGTAGAGCATATAGGAGGACTGAAGGGGAACCTTCAGGAATGGATGAGAGACTTTTTGAGAGACAGACAAAGGAGGACAGTAATAAAGGATAGGATGTCTGGATGGAGGAAAGTAACAAGTGGAGTCCCACAGGGCTCGGTGTTGGAGCCAGTAATGTTCCTGATTTATGTAAATGATATGGTAGATGGAGTGAATAGTTATGCAAATCTGTTTCCTGATGATGCAAAGATCTTGAGGAAGGTAGAGGTTGGGGAGGATTGTAAAATGCTGCATGAGGATGTGGATAGGATACACGATTGGAGCCGGATGTGGGAAATGAAATTTAATGCAAAGAAATGTAAAATATTGGAAATGGGTAAAAGTACCAAGAGGCCATCATTGAATTATTTGATGGGTAATGAACCAATCACAAAAGTGAGAGAAGAGAAAGATTTGGGAGTGCTGGTCAAGGACAGTTTGTCACCTGAAAAACACATTAGCAAGGCAGTTAGGGAGACGTATAAACTCCTGACTAATATAAGAGTAGCCTTTATTTTATGGATGAGGATATGATGAAAAAATTGATAGTCGCCATGATTCGCCCTAGGTTAGAATATGCAGCAGTAATGTGGTTCCCACACAAAAAGAAAGATGTAAACAAGATTGAGGGAATACAAAGAACAGCATCCAAAATGGCCCCCAGTCAGGCAGATCTGTCGTACAGAGAGAGGCTGGAAAAGCTGGGTTTGCCTTCCTTAGAAGAAAGGAGAAAGAGAGGAGACATGATTGCAGTGTTCAGGACCATGGTGGGAGTAGTTAAAATTGACAAAGAAGGTCTATTTTTATGGGATAAGAGAGTAACAAGAGGACACGGAATGAAACTGAAGAAACCAAGCTGCTTGAAGGATATCAAGAAATATAGTTTTCCTTATAGATGTACAGGCCTGTGGAATAGCCTGGAGAAAGAGATCGTCCAGCCTATAAACTTTTGACTTACTGAGAAACAGAGACGGGACCCCACGAGCGTAGCTCATTTCCTGTGTATCACAATTAGGTAACCATAATTAGGTTAAAACATACACACGTGCTTGCTGCTAATGTATACTCTTCACACCTGTGTCTGATGCAAGTGTGGAGTCGATGGTAACTATTTCGCTGAAAGGACACGAGGGACGAGAGAGACAGAAGGGCATAAAGCAGAGTAGGAGGGGAGGGGAAGGAAGGAAGGAAAAGAGATGTATGTAATATACATACATGCATACATACATACATACATATATATATATATATATATATATATATATATATATATATATATATATATATATATATATATACAGTATATATATATATATATATATATATATATATATATATATATATATCTGTGTGTGTGTGTGTGTGTGTGTGCGTGTGTGTGTGTGTGTGTGTACACCTTAGCCCGTGTGGCATCATCTGACGGGTTGCCTAAACAATCAGAGCAAGTCAGGGATTACACAAGGGTTTCATTTATATGACAATAAACGATGAGGAAATGGGACGCTGTGACCAATATACCATACGTGACTGTTACCCAGGAATACACTTACTATGTAAGGTGGCAACCATACAACAATTTTGCGCCTGGTGGTCTACTTGGCTAAGACGCACCGTTTTTTTCACTGCTTTCAAAGAACCAGCAACCTTTCTTCTCTGTTGTACCCTTTCAAGCACTTCATCCTCTGAACTTCCATTCCTTACTCATCACATTACGCAAGTACTTAAATGCACTCTCACTGTAAATTTCCTAATCATCGAACCTCACTGTGCATTCAATAACTTTTTTTTTTTTTTTCACTCGAAGCTCACAACTTTACTCTTCTCTACTTTCACCCTTAGATTCCGTCTCTTACACTTTCTCCGAAACTAATTCACCAAGCCTTGCAGTTCCCCTTCGTCTTCATTTAACAATACAGTATCATCTGCAAACAGAAGAAGAGGAAGTTTCCAAACGCTGCTCTCTGTCATTAGGGTCGTGCCAACATCCACTGCCCTACCTTGTATCTCCTTTACAACCCCATCCATTTACAGATTAGATAACCATGGAAACATGAACAATCCTTGTTTCAATGACACATTCAAAAAGAAAAAAAATCACTCAATTCACCATCCACATGCACTGTAGCCTTAGAGTCCTCATACATACTCTTCACGGTATTCAGCCTCACATTTACTTCTTCTATTCTTAATATTTTTCACATTCCTTGTCTATCCACTCTGTCATAAGCTTTCTCCAAATCCATGAAGGCCGCATACAATTTCTTTCTCTTCTCTAGGAACTTTTCCACTAAAGACCTAAGGATGAATATCTGATCTACACAACGTCTTCCCTTCCTAAAACCTCCTTTCGAACAAATTCCTCTGATATTTCACTAATTCTGTCAATAAGGATGCTACCATACAGTTTTGCCCATTATGCTAGGGAGACAAATAATCCTAAGATTACAACACACTTCTTTTCCCCTCTTTCCTTTGTACAGTACAGGGGAACAATTGTACCTGACTTCCAATCCTCCAGAACTCTACCTTACCCCCGTGCCAGTTACACATCTTCCATATCCATTCTACTACTATCTTTCCCCCATGCTTCATCATATCATCACACACTCCATCAGTTCCTGGGGCTTTCCTTCTTTTTGACTTTCTTCATTGCTCCCACTACTTTTATCCTACTGATCCCTTCCTCCCTTCTCACCTTCCTTCTTCCCCCAGCCATTCCCAAGCCACTTACATTCGCATTAGTTTCATTCTCAGTGTTTAACAGTTCCTTCAAGTGTTCTTTCCATCTGCTCACGTTTTCTCCCTTCTTCTCAGGCAATCTACCATTTTTATCTTTTACTTCCCTACTGCTAACTTCTTTATCAGTCAGTCTAACTCTAATTAAATCTTTCCAAAACATTTTCTTACATTCGGTCCACTTTACACTCAAATTCCTTCCAAGTTCCTCATCCACTCTCTTCTTACTATCTCTTACTAAGCTTTTCACCTCTCTTTTCCTCTCTAAATTTAACTCTCTATTTCGTCTTTCAACTTCCTCCATGCCTCTGCTACCCATCCATTCTCTATATGCTTTCTTCTTTTGTGTCACAGCTTGTCTAACCTGTTCATTCCACAATGCTGTTACTTGCACCTCCTTTTCGTCTTCCCATCACCCCACAAACCACTTCACATGCTACACAGATTTCTTCTGTGAATATCTTGCACACACTTTCCTCCTCCCCCTTCTGCTCCAGATCTTATTTACCCAATCGCTCCTCCACTTCTTTCTTATATTCTGCCTTTGTTTCTTCCCCTTGCAACCTTTCTACCTTCCTTGTATGGACAACTTCCTCCTGTCCTTCCCTGCTTCTATTCCTCCATTGCACTTGAACCTTTACTTTCACCACCACGAAATGGTGGTCAGAAAGTCCACTCCCCCAACCAAGGAATGCTCTTAAATCCATTACGTTCATTCTTTTTCAACCATCCACACACACACATATAATCATTGCCATCTGTTCATTCATTTCACCACTCCCCCTTATCATTCGTCACATACACAGTACCTGTGGATTATTTTGTGCCTAAAGAGGGTTTTGGCTATCACCAACCCCCTCCCCGCACAAATGTCCACTAGAGCACTGCCATTCTCATCCATTTCTGCAGGCACACCCCACTGACCAACTACTCTATCCACTTTCACATTCCTTACTTTTTCATTCATATCTCCAATCAAAACACTCTTTCATTCCCCTCAAACTTTTCCATGCAGTTATCCAGATTTGCCCAGAACTCTTCTTTCGCTCTGCTTGCCCGATCTTGCATTTTCACACACACACACACACACACACACACACACACACACACACACACACACACACACACACACACACACAATCGTTCACAGTTGTATTCCCACTTTCAATGTTACCCACGCAATCCTTGAACCAAATAATTCAGACTCTCTTATATCATATTTCCATCTCTTGCACACAACAATACAGGAGTAGACTGTAGCACCAGTCGAGCAGGGCAGTACTCACGAGGTGGATGGAAAGCTGGTGACAGGGAGTGCTGGAGCTCCCGTTTCATCAGCCCTCAGGACTAGTTCCTGACCATCCCCCTTTGCTGAACTTTTTCAGTGTCTCAGTTACACAGAGAGTAGGCCAGCATGCTCTCCAGTACAAATTTCTCTAACTATCTACACCAAACTACATGCACAGTACACACTACACTTCCTTTTCCAAAATTAAAAAAATTATGGCGTCTCATCACCAAGCCTCGGAGTCTCCAGGGGGGGGGGCCATAAATGCCCCCACCATCCGCCACCCTCCCGGTGACGACTCGAGGTGCCTGGAACCACTGTCTGACTCTCTTCTTCATTTCTGCAGTATTCGCGGCTTTTCGCTCTGTTGAGCACCACCTCTCCTCCTCTAAACCTCACCTTCTTTTTCTAACTGAGACTCAGCTGTCTGAGGCAACTGGCAAACCCTTTTCTGTATCCTCCTACTTTCTCTATACTCATTTCAAAGCCAAAGGTGGCTTTTGTGTATATGTACGCAACGACTTATCTTGCTCTCGTGTTCCTGAACTCGATTCTTCTGAATTCTCTACACTCTGGCTTCGGCTTTCCTGTCATTCTCTGACTAAATATATCTGTGTTGTTTACTTATCCCCTAATACTACTGACTATGAAAAATTCTTCGACTATCTTACTTCTATGATGGAACACATTCTATCCATTTGTCCCTTCTCTGAAATCTCCATTCTAGGAGATTTCAATGTTCACCACCACCTTTGGCTCTCCTCTCCTTTCACTGATCCACCTGGTGAACAAGCCTACATCTTTTCTATCCTTAATGACTTAGAGCCTCTTGTAAAACACCCTATCCGTATCCCTGACCGCCTTGGAGAGAGCTCCAACATACATGACCTCTTCCTCACAACTAATCCTTCTGCTTACTCTGTTAATCTTTTCTCTCCGTTGGGCTCCTCCGATCACAACCTTATCACCTTAACCTGTCCTATCACTCCGGTACGGCCTGTGGACCCTCCACGGAAACGCCGTCTGTGGCATTTTGGAGCCGCGAACTGGGAGGACCTCAGGCAGTACTTCTTTGATTTTCCCTGGAATGATTATTGCTTCCATGGCCGTGAGCCATCTGAGTGTGCCTTGCGCGTTACGGAGGTTATTCTCTCAGGCATGGAAGCATACATTCCTTTCTCATATCCTTTGACTAAAGCAAGAAAGCCTTGGTTTAATCACGCTTGTTCTAATGCTGTCCACAACAAGGAGAGGACCTACAAAAGGTACCGGAGCCTACCCACCCCTGGATCACATCATCTTTACGTTTCTGCCCGGAATCATGTTAAGTCTGTTCTTCGCTCTGCTAAAAATAATTTCATTCATACCAAATGCTCTCAACTCTCCAACTCGAATTCTTCCCGCTCCTTCTGGCACCTTACCAAAAACCTTTCTAACAACTTTACCTCATCATCCTTCCCTCCTTTTTTCTACTCCGATGGTTCTGTAGCTATTTCTTCTACTGATAAAGCAGATCTCTTCGCACAGACTTTCTCCTCCAATTCCACCTTAGACGATTCCGGTGCTGTTCCTCCATCACTTCCCCCCTCTGACTTCTTCATGGCTGACATTAAAATTTCTTCAGCTGATATATTTTCTGCCATCACTGGCCTCAGTACTAACAAGGCATATGGGCCTGATGGGGTCCCTCCTGTTGTTCTCAAGAACTGTGCTTCTGTGCTTACACCCTGCCTAGGCAAACTCTTTCACCTTTGTCTGTCAACTTGTACCTTTCCTTCTTGCTGGAAGTTTGCTCTCATTCAGCCAGTCTCAAAGAAGGGTGACCACTCCCAACCCTCCAACTATCGTCCAATTGCTTTAACGTCCTGTATTTCAAAAGTTTTCGAGTCAATTCTCAATAGAAAAATTTTAAGGCATCTTTCCTATCACAACCTTCTTTCCGATTGTCAGTACGGGTTCCGTCAGGGACGCTCCACTGGCGATCTTCTCACCTACCTTTCAGACTCCTGGTCATCCTCCTTTTGGAACTTTGGCGAAAGCTTTGCCATTGCACTTGCCATCTCAAAGGCTTTCAATCGAGTCTGGCATAAATCTTTAATTTCCAAACTGCCCTCCTACGCTTTCTATCCTTCTATCTGTGCCTTCATCGCTAGCTTCCTTTCTGGTCGTTCTATAGCCGCTGTTGTAGACGGCCATCGTTCTTCTCCTAGATCTATCAACAGTGATGTTCCTCAGGGCTCTTTCCTATCACCAACTCTCTTCCTTTTATTCATCAGTGATCTTCTAAGCTGTACATCTAACCCTATCCACTCATACGCCGATGATTCCACCCTTCACCTTTCCATTCGGTTCCCGCAACGCCCATCTCAACAGTTACTTCAACAAACAAGGGATGAAGCTATGGCAAACCTAATGTCTGACTTGGCTCGTATCTCTGACTTGGGTAAAAATAATATGGTTACTTTTAATGCATCTAAGACTCAGTTCTTACACCAATCAACCCGACAAAATCTTCCACAGGTATACACACTAATGTTTAATAATATTCAGCTCAATCCTGCATCATGCTTGAGCATGCTTGGGGTTTCATTTACTCGGGACTTATCTTGGAAAGATCATATTACATTTCTTGTAAAATCTGCTTCCAAGAGATTGGGTGTGCTAAGCCGACTCCGCTCTTTCTTTACCCTTGCACAATTGTCGACTCTGTACAGGGGTTTTATCCGCCCCTGTGTGGAGTACAACTCTCATGTGTGGGGAGGCTCCCCACATACAGCTCTTCTCAATAGGATGGAGTCAAAGGCTTTTCGTCTCATTAACTCTCCTTCTCTTACTGACTCCCTTCAACCTCTGTCTCTTTGCCTCACTGTTGCATCTTTATCTCTTTTCTATCACTACTTTAATGGTCACTGCTCCTCTGAACTGTCTGCTTGCATTCCTCCACCTCTACGGCGGGAGCGTAGCACCCGTCTGGCAGCAAACTCTCATCCCTTTTCTGTCCAACTCTCTAATGCAAGAGTTAACCGTTACTCCCAGTCTTTCATTTATGCAACAGGTCAGCTCTGGAACTGTCTCCCTCTGTCTGTATTTCCTGCTGCCTATGATCTTCAGTCTTTCAAAGATAGTGTGTCCAGGCATCTCAAAATTATCGGATCTTGAATTTGGCTCTCTATTGTATTTTGTTTTTCTCTTGGAGGGAACTGTTACTGCGGGCTCATGGCCTTTGGTTCCTTCTTCCTCGCATAAAAAAGAAAATACACCCTTTTTTGCCATCTCATTCTCACCTTCTCCCGCGCATACACCCCATCCATACTCGCACTCTCACACTTTTACCTCAACAGTCTCAGTTAATCAAAATATGTCCACTTCTGCGCCTTCATCCACCTAGACATTTCTCTCTCTTTCATCTCATCATTCATACCATGTCGTCGTTTGTTTTTCTGTCTTGATCCGAGGCTTCTTGTTTGTATTTTCAATTGTTTTCTGTGGAGGGGCACTAACCCTCCACCAACCCAATTCATGGCAAGTAAGGATTACGTGTTGGTTATAAGGTTACCACCCAGGGTATTAAATGATTTCTTGGTGTACAGGAAGTCACTCGGCTTGTCACTCAGTGCCGAGTTACCCATAATATAGTACCACAACACTAAGTGAGTGGATGATGTATGCCCCATTATATATATATATATATATATATATATATATATATATATATATATATATATATATATATATATATATATATGGGTACAAGCTGCCTTTCTGATGGCTTGAAATGTTCTGGGTTAGCCTGACTGGCATCATCTGACGGGTTGTGTAAACAATCAGAGCAAGTCAGGGATTACACAAGGGTTTCATTAATTATGACCGTCCTGATGGGGCAAGACAGGCTTCGATGATGAAGATGATAGTTATTATTGTCCCATCATATAACAATAAGCAAATTATCCCCTACTTATTTCATTATAAATTATTGTTTCAAATACTGGTATAAATATGTTCACCAATGTAATTACACACCAATGCTACAGTAACCCGACAAGGGTACGAATACTATTTAAAAATTATTTCCATTCTCACAGCTCTGTTCCTTCACACAGCGCAACACCTAATCCAATAGCCCCACCACGACCTTCACACATGTACACACAGACGTGTGTGTGTGTGTGTGTGTGTGTGTGTGTGTGTGTACAGATGAACGGAAATTTCATTGACAATGTCTGATTTGTGGTAGGTGGTGGAGTCCTTCAACCACTCACTAAATGTAGTGCTGCCAACTTCTTCCTTCACCTCTACTATTTCTTCTGTGTCTGCCCTCCTCTCCTCGTATATCCCTCACACTTTCTGTCAGTTTTTATCATTATTCTTTCCCCTTCAGGTTATTCTACACTTACTGACAAGCCTTGTGATTTTCTGAAACAAAGGAAACCAGTCACAATGCTGGGTGGTAACAATATAAACAAATAGTGGGTTGATGTGGAGCCAACTATGGTCCCCTCTGCTAACTGGGTGGGGAGTTGCATATGTGCTCTCATCAGGAAACCAAACATTCAAACTCTTTCCCGCACCTCACTGTGTCGAGGCGCTGCGCGCTGCAAGGAAACATCGGCTCACTGAACAGGACGGGCCTGCGGTGGAGGTTGGTTGCCTGCGGTTCATGGGTCTACTCGGCCAGACAGACCGGGGAGCTCACCAACAACACAGTGTTTGAGGGACTATCGAATGTGAAGTCACACCAAAACATAATTAAGTGACGTGTGGTCACCGCGGTTGTATAGAGTGGTCAACATTTACCCGAACCACAGAATCACAGGGACGAAACGCTGCAATTGTGAGGTCGCGATATCCCTTGCTTTTTGCTGTAAACCAGTGAATTTATACCATGACATCAATGCAACTATATATTGTTTAAACTGCTGTCAAACCAGTTTCTGCCATAAAACACATCGACCTTATACTCGTTTTACTCTAACTTGGCCCTAATTTTCGTCATCTTGTAGCTTATTTCTCATAGCTTAAAGGCAGAAAAAGACAATACTATAATTCTACAACCTTTTCAGAGGAATCCTTTGTGACTAGCCTCACTGTCTCGTGTTAATGTATCATAACAACTCAGCATTCAGCACTGCTACATGGCAACTTTAGGTCAGGTTTGAGTAAAACGAGTATAGTTTATTGTAGCAAGTAGTCGAGATAGTGACTCGCAGTCCAGTAATGATAGGACAGACTCGATGCCCCCCATCTCGTGTGGCCCAACCGTACAGACAGAGAAATAAGTGTCTTCCCAAAGTGTGACGAATACACAGCGGCAAAACGGAACCATCTACAACACGCACTAGTTATAGATATGGTTTTCATTGTATTTCACCAGATGTAAATTTTCCTCAGACGTAACTGGGAAGATACTCGTATTTGTTTCTTTGACTATACATACACAGCAATTTTATCATCAATCGGCCCAGAAATACAAGTGTTTGGTCGTGACAAGGAGCGCTGGTGAGAACACCAACACTAACAAGAAACAAGAAAAAATATATATCCCCTTCAGAAAACGCAACACTGCTTCCTAGTACTACCAACAGGCAATCTCTCTCTCTCTCTCTCTCTCTCTCTCTCTCTCTCTCTCAGAATATTTATCTGTTTCATCTTTCCACAGCCACAAGTGTTGAGAGACGGACAGAGATTATAGTGGTGTGTGTGGCTGAGTGTCTTTTATTCTCCTTCCCTTGTCACCTTTCTCCTTCACCCTTAAAAAAATAAAATAATTTCAACCCACATCATATTTATTTTCTTTCTGATGCAACGAGGCGCATTTTTCAGGTTAGGAAAGTCCCCTGGCAGTGAATGGCTCCTTCAACGGTGTAATTAATCCCTCTTTCAGTTAGAAAAGTTCATCTTAAACTCAAAAAGTAACTGCCAAGAAATCGAGATAATAATAATAATAACAATAATAATAATAATAATAAAAGGAGAACTAAAAGAGTGCAACACCCAAACCACCAACTGGTCCAAGGGCTGAACATTTGACTTCACTCACGACCTTGACTTTCGACCCAGTAGCGTAGCCAGGTCTGTATAACTGGGGGGGAGGGTCATGTGAGGCCAAGCTCTGTTCTTGGAGGAGGGGTACTGTTATGCAGCCATCATATTTTCAATAATCCTTAAGTTCATATGGAATTATTTCTTCTTGCTCTACCCTTGACCCTTCCACCAACTTTGAGTAACCTCTGATAAAAAGGTTTGAGTTAATCTTGCCCTGTGACTTTGACCTTTGGACTATTCCTCTTAATATCGATTATCTTCATCCTTGGCTTCCCTTAAGTCTTTGCATAAAGATTGTTACAAATCTAAGGAGAACTATTTGAGTTATAAGGTCTAGTATTTGACCTTACCTTGACTTTTGAAGGACTGTTCTCGAAATCAAACTCTATCATCCTTGCTTTATCATTAACCCTTTCAGAAAATTTGGTCTAAAATAGATTCTTAACCTGTTCTTGCCGTGTGACCTTGATCTTTTACCTATTGTTTGCAACAAAATAGGTCAACCCCTTGACTTATCCTCAACCCTTCCACCAAGTTTGATCTAAATTAAGTCAGAGCTGTTTTAGATTATTTTCTCTCACAGAGACCCACGCACAGAAACTGATTAAATTATTCACACACACACACACACACACACACACACACACACACACACACACACACACACACACACACACACACACACTTGTGCTTAAGGTTAATGTATACTCTTCACATCTGTGTCTGATGCAAGTGTGAAGTTGATGGTAAGTACTACTTACTTTGAAAGGTCACGACGGATGGGAGTGGAGGACATGAGGCAGCGTAGGAGGGGAAGGAAGGAACGGAGAGGATATGTATGTAATAATGTATGTAATATATATATATATATATCTCTATCTATATATCTATATATCTATATATATATATATATATATATATATATATATATATATATATATATGAGAGAGAGAGAGAGAGAGAGAGAGAGAGAGAGAGAGAGAGAGGAGGGAATTGTGCAGTGGAGGAGGAAAAGGAAGGACGGAAGGGACGCAACGTTTGAAGGAAGGGATGGAGAGACGCACGTGGAGGGAAGGGAAGGGGGTAAGGCAACAGAAAACGTAGACGGGAAGGATGGGGGTTTGGATGGCAGGGAGGAAGTGAGATAAAACTGTGGGAAGGTGGGAAGGGGGAGATGCTGCTGTGGGGAAAAAGTTAGGCAGAATTGTAGGAAGGTGAAGAGAGGGAGATGCTGCTGTGGGAAGAAGGTTAGGCAAAATTGTAAAAGGATAGGGAAAGGAGAGAAGCTGTAATGCAGGATGGAAGGGAGGAGATGCGGCAAAATTGGAGGAACGTAGGGAGGGGAGAGAAGCTGCCACATTGGGTGGACGGAATTGAAACATAACTGGAGGAAGGGGAAGTGGGGGTAGATGCTACTACGATGGAGAGAAGGGACGGGGGGGGGGAGTGGGGGTAGATGCTACTACGATGGAGAGAAGGGACGGGGGGTTGAGGGTGAAGAGAGGAAGGCGAGGAGGGGAGTGAAGATGGTGTGAGGTTGGAGGGAAGTGGTTGGTGTGGCATGTAAGCAGCAGTGGCCAACTCAGTCAGTCACTGGATCATCCACAGTCTGGTTCCCTCAAGGCAAGTACTCACCTCCACTGCACTTCTCTCTTCAAGTCCTCAGCTCTCAACCAGGTGATGCCTCCACCTGTTGTGTACGTCACATTTGCTGTGTTATCTTTATTGCTTTCCATCCATAGAAATTGACCATCCGCTCTGGAAGACTCATTCTTAGTTGTCAGTTCTTCTTTCCTCATGTCTAATTTAACTCCTTTCATTTTACAGAAGGTATATTACAGTCTCAACCAGCACCAGGTTCTTCAGAGTTTATTGTTATGGTGCAGTGTTAGCTTTGAAATGAATAAAATAACTTCCAGACAATTGGTAACATAGTGCAATGCACATAAGTTGAACTGTTACATATCGGAAGGCAGCACTACTTAAAGCACACACACACACACACACATATATATATATATATATATATATATATATATATATATATATATATATATATATATATATATATATATATTAAGCAACGTTGGGTCTGGTTAGTACGTGGATGGGTGACCGCCTGGGAACACCAGATGCTGTTGGCATCCCTACGTGTCAAGTGAGGTTGGTGGAGGATTAGTGCCCCTCCCTGTAAAACAATTAACTCTAAGCCCTTGGCCACCCCGTTTGGGATACAAGGCGTCTGGCAATGAGTGAATGAATATATATATATATATATATATATATATATATATATATATATATATATATATATATATATATATATATAGTTATTGTTATTTACTTGTTTATTCATTTATTTACTACGAGCGAGGGCGAAGCCCTTGTGAGTCTCTCGTCAAGTAGTGGCCTTTTCTCACACACGAGCGGCCCAACCAGACCTGGCCCGACCCAGCCCAACCGTAACGCTTTTGAGAAGCTTATATCTCAGCAACCTCTGGGCCTATCACGGCGTGGTTTGCACCAAATGGTAGCCCCATTCTTTAACATTTGATTTTAATGGGTTTCATCACACCCCGGTGGTGCATGCGACATGTGACATGCGCCAAGAGCAGTATGTCGAATATGTTCAAAAGAGGCCCACAGGCTAGAGAGTTTGTTGTGATGGCATGAAACTTGGTAGGTAGATAGCATCAATATACTCTAGGCATCCTCGGGGTGTAAGGCGATATTTCAGTGCTTTGGGATTTAAATGCCTTCACTTGTACTATCACGATCCAAAGTTTCTTTACCCCCCTCAGTGGAGGAAGGTCGAAGCCAAGGTTGAAGAAATGACGGGCCGCCGAACACTGAGCCAGTTCATGATGGAGGGGTTCACTAACCTGAAGCTTAGGATAATAAGAATCACGCGGATGAAACACACGAGCCTATTTATGAATCACGGTATCATGAATCATTATTAGTCTTGTATACTGGCAGTGTCCGATCATCTGGTCTTGCTACAACCTTGGCTTCGACCTTCCTCCACTCAGGGGGGTAAAGAAACTTTGGATCGTGATAGTACCTCAGCGATAAAAACGTTTTACTGGTAAGTATATATATATATATATATATATATATATATATATATATATATATATATATATATATATATATATATATATATATGTATGTATGTATCTGTCAATCTATCTATTTACTGTATCTATATCTAATCATCTATTAATCTATCTATCTAGAATATAGATAGATAGACAGATAGATGGATAGATATAGATACAGTTGAAATAATAGATTGACATATTATATATATATATATATATATATATATATATATATATATATATATATATATATACATACATAAATATATATATATATATATATATATATATATATATATATATAAAGTATATATATATATATATATATATGGGGGAGGCGGTGACTGAATCGGTAGAAAGGCGGCTTGCAGTCCTTATGGACCCAGGATCGAATCCCGGCTGGGGCAGGGAACAGTTTAAGGATTTGAATTTCCTAAAAAGCAGACTTTCCTGATCTGGCAGATGACCTGCCGACGTGTAAAAGTAACCCCGCTAATAACAGTACACCAGTCCTGTATGAGACAGACCTAGCATGTATTCAATATGGACGGTGGATGTTAGCCCCGAAGTGGTGACATGTGGAGGTGTAGGAGGACTATTGGGCCTTGGGATAGGCTACTGCCCCCAAGAAATAGGCCCTGAGCCTCTGTCCAGAGTCAGACACGTAAATATATATATACAGTATATATATATATATATATATATATATATATATATATATATATATATATATATATATATATATATATATATCCATCATCCTATCCTACATTGCACCATGAGGAGAGTAGGAGCCCGGGGCTAGGCAGTTGGTCCTGACATTTAAGATGAGTGACCAGACTCACTCATCCCTAAGTGGCATTACATGAGCAATCAACCCCAACCATCCCTTGGATATAAACCTTCACTGGCTCAATCCGATTGAGCGCAATAATTACCCACTAAACCACCAGACGGCAAAATTTGGTTATATGGTTACCACCCAACGTAGTAAATGGTTTCCTGGTGTACAGGAAACCATTTGGCTTGTCGCTCAGTGTAAAGTCACCCGTAGGCAGAAGGACAAGGAACGAATTAAGGAAAGAAAGACAGAAGAGGATGGAAGGAAAGATAGATGGATGAAAGGAAAGGGCAGACACCCGACAGCAGCACTACATCGAGTGAGTGGATGCTAAGCGTTCCCACCTACCACAAATATCTATCTATCTATCTATCTATCTAATCTATCTATCTATCTATCTATCTATCTATCTATCTATCTATATATATATATATATATATATATATATATATATATATATATATATATATATCAGTATTTATTTATATACAGTATATGTATGTATGTCTCTCTCTCTCTCTCTCTCTCTCTCTCTCTCTCTCTCTCTCTCTCTCTCTCTAAACACCGCCACTAAGGAGAAATTGGGTGGGATTCAATGAATACATTAATGGCATAGGTAATGATATCCCCTGTTTGATCATCTTATAATATTGCTAATAATAATAACATTGAATATAGTAATAATCATGATGATGATGATGATGATGATGATGATAATGATGTTCCCTGTGCAGGTGCCACTCGGAGTCCATGATGCGAGTGTTGGCAGGGGTGGCAGTAGTGGTGATCGCCCTCATGGCCCAGGCTGAGGGAGACGGGGAGTTGAATAGTACCTGTTGTGAGTGTGGACCAATTCCGGCCAAGATGTCTTTTCTGTTTGGCTCAGCTGTCAAGCTTGTATTTGGTAAGTATCGCTCAACTTCATATTGCCTTTTTGTCCCTGATATGTCTTGTCCTGTACAACATGTTCAACAGTCTGTTCCCTGAGGCCCCAGAATCCTCTTACGTGTCACAGCTCCACTTATCATGACTCGTTTCTACTACACTTATGGTGGTGGACAAAAATTCGCCTAACCCATTTTTCCTCTTGTACATTGGGCTCTGCTCTCGTGGCTGACACTCTTATTAAGCTGAGAGTGGCTTAGCATGTTCCTCTAGCCATAGATGATTCCCTTACATATAATACGTCAGAGGAAAGTGAAAGACATGCCTTGAGTGTGAAGCTGATGGAGTGAAATTGTAAGTACTCTTTGGTTCCCAACTGTACAATACTTGGGAGATATATTTTAAAAAAACTGACATGGCTGCGACGACAAGGACAAATAAAGTACTATTTTTCTGCCACCGTTGATCATTATTATCATCATCATCATCATCATCATCATCATAATTATCATCATCATCATCATCATCATAATTATCATCATCATCATCATCATTATTATCCTAAACCTAATTCCCATCTATTATAGTTCATTCACTTTAGCTAGGCTGAGATATTCGTTCTTTATTTTTGTGTGTGTCTATTTCTTGAAACCAAATGGCAGAACAAGACAGTGCTATTACCTTGCTGCATTTTTTTTTTCATAGCACTTTTTCGTGACTAGCATCACATATTCTGGTGTTAATCTCTTGTCGTAGCTCAGCATTCAGGATGAAGTAGTGCCAGTTTTACGACCAGTTAACGTGAGCAGAGTATAGATGTAGTGAGGCAGGATACAAATACAGTACAGAGAAACACAACCATATTAATAACAGAACAATGACACAGCGTGCCCACTGAAATGGTCCACGTAAGCATTGACACATCATCTTAGTCTTTGTTCTGAGTCTTGTCGCAATAAAAAAAATACCTTCTACTTTCTCATGCGCATCACATACCCTACATCTGTGGGACAGAGTCCTTCCGACAACTATGAAGATAACTGTTTCAACTTGATGACATGTTATTATTTTGTGTTCTTCCTTCACAGAGTTACTATATTTAGTTTAGAACAGACTTTTTTTCTGTAGAGGTTTGATATAGCCTTCATATACCCCTTCTGTACAAGGAATCTGCCATAAATTTAATATAATTGACTGCAGGGAGCAAGAGCAAGCTGTAAAAAGACGTCACCGGACTGAAGTGGTTAAAAGAAAAAAGTTGGAACTCAGTGTCATGCGCACCTGCAGATTGACGTCATTCATCCTGTGCAAACCCTTGTCCATTCTCTGGCCTCCTACGCTTCGATAGCTAGTATTCTAACACACTCATTTACCATAGTTAGGCATCTTACTGGCACACCACGCCTCCTCTTTCCACCAAAGTCACACACATAGGCCTATAACATTTTCACCACCCAGTTAACGTCCACATCAACAGTCTTCATTACTCCACATCTTTCATGAAACTTTGTTTCATTCCCTATCATTTCTAGTAACTCACACATATTTCTTTACAGAACCAGTTGCACTGCTCTCACTCTTGATTTTCTCATACTCGCGCCATACCAAAACCACACAATCATGCGTTAATGTGGGCACTGCCACAGCTTCATGCAATAATCGTGTAGTCTCCATGTTCAGTCCTCTGTTGCTTATCAAGGACTCCATAACATCGGCCGCCTTTGTACCTTGAGCTACTCTCCATATATTTCTTATACCTTTATCTTTCGTTTTGTGCTGTAGCGAGGTACAGATACTTAAATCCTTCAACCTGTTCAGATTTCTACCCAGTCACTAGCACATGACACTGAGAAGTACCTTTTCTCTCATCAATACCCATCACTCTACTTTTACTTACATTTACTTTCAAACTCCACCGCATACAGACAATTAAAAAAATCTCTGAGTCAATCTGCAATAATGCTGCTGTTAGCAAGTAACACATTCTTTTCTGTGAACATCAGATCTGGAACACTCTATCCACAAGTGCAGCAAGTAACATATTACATATATATATATATATATATATATATATATATATATATATATATATATATATATATATATATATATATATATATATATATATATGTGTGTGTGTGTGTGTGTGTGTGTGTGTGTGTGTGTGTGTGTGTGTGTGTGGGGTAGGGGCGCTCACCATCCACTCACTCAATGTAGTGCTGCTCTCGGGTGTCTGCTCTGTCCTCTCCTCCATCCTTCTTTCCTTCCATCTTCTTCTATCTTGCTTTCCTTCATTCTTTCCTCGTACTTCTGCCTACGGGTGACTTTACACTCCCTCTTCTATCTTTCTTTCCTTCATTCTTTCCTCTTCCTTTTGCCTATGGGTGACTATACACTGAGTGACAAGCCAAATGGTTTCCTGTACACTAGGAAACTATTTACTACGCTGGATGGTAACCATATAACCAAATTTTGGCGCTTGGTGGTTTAATGGGTAATTATTGTGCTCCAATGGGATTGAGCTGGTGAAGGTTTATATCCAAGGGATGGTTGGGGTTTATTGCTCACGTAATGCCACTCAGGGATGAGTGAGGTTGATCACTCTCATCTTAAATGTCAGGACCAACTGCCTAGCCCCGGGCTCCTACGCTCCTCATGGGGCAACGTAGGATTGGTTGATGGATGGATGATATATATATATATATATATATATATACACACACACACACACACACCAGGGGCAGGACTCAGTTGATACAAGGTGCATCCCTGGGTGGCTTTGGGTAATGCCTCATAGGATATACAAGGTTCAGTCTTAGACGGCGCAGACCACGGCACCCCCTATAGATATATGGGGCTCCACCCATTATACTGCATTAGGTGTTACAAGAATTACATCTCACTATGAGCAGTATACCACCGAAAGTAAGTAGGCACTCTCTCGGCAAATCAAAGCCCAGGCAATAAACCAAACAGAAATACATGAAAATCCACACAGTCAGTATAAGAAGCCTCGCATAATATTACAATCAAGAAACCCAAAGGACAGAGCTGTAAAACCTTGGTTGGCATATTGTAGGTCAGAGAGAGAACCAAAGAAAAGAAAATTTAATTCCGCTCCAAGACAGCAACAACTTATCTTACTACAGAGGAAGGCAGAATGAAGGAGTTACTAGTGTAGCACTTCTAACAGAACTCTTGCTGAGAACATTGTCAAAATCAGCGATGTGACTGACATAATACCACGGATTGTAATTAAACTAAGCAAAATGTAGTAAGCAAAATGTACCCTGGAAGTAATACAAGTATATGTACCCACCCAACAAAGCACAGATGAAGAATCTAGGACATTGTATAACGACATCTCCCATACTATGGAAGAGGAAAAGACGCCATGTGCTGTACTGATGGGAGACTTCGAGACCGACGTTGGTAAATCGAAAAAAAAAAAAAAGATGCATACAGTACATGAGAAAATTTGGAGTAGGAGAGAGAAATGACAGAAATCAAATGGTGGTAAATTTTGCTGCATTGTCTAACATGAGAATAATGAATACATTCCTCCATAAAAGAAGAGAAAGAAAATGAACCTGGAGAAGCCCAAATGGACAAACAAAGAACGAAACTGAGCTCATCGCAGAGGATAAGAACAGCACGATCACGAATGTCAGAGTTATCAACAAAGTAAATAGAGGAAGTGACCGTAGAATGGTAGGTTGCACAGTCTGATTTAATTTCAGAAATGGAAGAAAGAAACTGATTGTAAAGAAAAGGATACTCCCAATAATAGTATGCCAATACATAGATGCCTTTCAGTTAGATAAAATTAACAAATTTCAGGCTGTATGATGAGTGTGGCAATGATGAACTGAATACTAGACTAACAAGAGTGTTAAGGGTATCAACGGAGGTAGTAGAGGAGACTTACTCAACCAAAGCTAACAAGTACTCAAAAATGACCCTCAAGCTCATGGAAAGAAGAAAGGAGATGAAACTAAAAACAAAGAAAGATGAAACAAAAACAGCAGAATTAAATAAGCTTATGAACAAGAGGCAAAATGGGAAAAAATATAGATCAGATCAAAGAAACCATCAAAATCGGAAAAATTCTGAAACAGGTTCAAAGCAAAATTGCACTAGGAAAGCACAAAATTATATCACTAAACGACAGAAGTGGCAAAGTTATTTAATACAAGGAGAAGATGGTGAAAATGAGATGAAGAATTTTACAAAGAACTGTATGCAACAAAGACAACAGTACCAATAGATAGCTTTTCAGATGACAGAAGTGGAAATACCAAAGTTAACACCAGACGAAGTAAACATGTCTCTTAAAAGTATGAAAAGAGGGAAGGCCCCAGGAGAAGATGGAACAGCAGCAGATTTTTTGAAAGTCGGATGCAGGAGCAGAAGTACAAAACCCGCGTGCTCACTTGTTTACTCAGTGTAAAAAAAAGAAAATTCCCCTCGAATGGTGATATGCAAGTTATTTTGCTTTACAAGAAAGGGAACTCAAAATATCTTAGCAACTATCGACATATTAGCTTATTATCACTTATTTACAAACTGTTCACAAAAGTCCTTACGAACAGAATAACAAATTTGGGAGAAAATAATAAATAAACTCGTGAGGAGCCAGGATTCCGAAATGAGTATTCTATTACTGACTATTGATAAATAATGAATTTGGTAAATGAGAAACTACAGAATGTAATAAACCACATTGCTTAGGTTTTGTCGAGTTAAACAAGACCGTCAGCTCAGTGTAGCAGAAATGAATTGTAAATTCATTGTTGGAAGAAGGAGTAAATAACAACATTGTAATAGTTCCTGGAAACAAAATACAAAGAGGGAACTGCTACAGTAAATTACATAACTACTCAAAAAATAAGACTAAGATAGGCGTACATCAGAGAGATACAGTTTCACCAAAATTATTTACAGCGTGCCTGGAAAACATTTTCAGACAGTTAGAATGGAAGAACAAAGGAGTAAACCTAAGCCACTTAAGATTTGCAGATTACACTGTCATAATCTCAGAAACAGCAGATACATTGCAAGAACTATTAAGTGATATAAACTGAGAAAGTCAGAAAGCAGGGATAAAGATGAAAGGGTTATCAAAATAAGTACTGAAACTCACGAAGAATTTTAGGAGTACAATTACTTGGGGCAAATACTAAAACTGAAGAAGTTAAGGAGTACAGTTACTTGGGGCAAATACTAAAACTAATGAAAGATGAAAAGAAAACGACTCATTACAAGTGGATGGAAGTTTTCGGTAAAACTGAGACATCATGAAACAGCTTTCCAGTAAGAATGGAACGAAAATGACATTACGAATGTATAATTTCAGTTATGACGTACGGTTGTAAGGCCTGGAATGTACCAAAGTCAGTAAAAAACAGTTAATCCTTTCTCAAAAAGCATTAAAAAGGTGAATGGTGGAAACATCTTTGGGCGACATGAAGAGATCACCTTGGGCGAGAGAGCCAACTAAAGCCAAAGACATTACTGAAGTTAAAATAACAGAATGGAGGTGGGCAGGTCATGGACAAGAATAAGGGATAATAGATGGAGCAATATGGTGACTGGATGGACTCCAAGAGACTGCGAGCGTAGCAGAAAAAGGAC
Source organism: Coenobita brevimanus (assembly GCF_032717465.1). Lineage (NCBI taxonomy): Eukaryota > Metazoa > Arthropoda > Malacostraca > Decapoda > Coenobitidae > Coenobita > Coenobita brevimanus. Next base: position 11,144,163 of record NC_136986.1, on the reverse strand, counting down.
GGACAGAAGGTGACGAGATAAGACAGAGAAGTGTGCAGGCAAAACCTGACAGAGACTGGCTCAGTCAGCGAAATAGTGGAGAAGGTTGAGGGAGGCCTTTGTTCAGCCATGATCTTGTAATGGCTGATGATGATGTTATTTGACTGAATATATATCTAACTACATATCTGTCAAAATGTATCTATCTGTCTATCTAAACATCTATCTATCTGTCTGTCTGTCTAAACATCTATCTATTTATGTCTATCTATCCATCCATCTCTCTCTCTCTCTCTCTCTCTCTCTGTATATATATATATATATATATATATATATATATATATATATATATATATATATACTAGCAAGGGTAAGCAACGTTGCCGGGCAAAACAGGCGAACACTCTAATCCTGTTGGTTCTGGTTCAATCTTTCTTTCTACTCCAGAAAGACCATGTACCTGATATGCTTTGGAAGAGGGACTGTAAGTGGTCCTGGAACTTTCTATTTCAGCCTTCGCAGACAAATGCACAGTATTTGTGTGCACTTGTTTACTATTACCAGTGACCTCAAACGACCTTGGAAGTCAACCTCACTTAGATTATGTCCGAACTAGAGGTCATGTGAGTCTCCTTGACAAAAATTGGACTGCTGGGTGCAGTCGTTCGACCATGTATTATCGGTGACCTCAAATGACCCCCGACTGGAGACCTCAAATGACCTCGGAGGTCAACCTCATATAACCTATGTCCGAACTGCAGGTAATGTGAGTCTTCTTGCCAAATATTCGGCTGCTGGGTCTAGTTCGAGCGTGAATTACAAGTGACCTCAGATGACCTCAGAGGTCAACCTCTCACAGCCTATGGGAGAAATGGAGGCCACGTGAGTTTCAATGCCAAAAATTGGGCCACAGTGGTACCTGGCGTTGCCCGGGCCAAATAGGCAAACACTCTACTAGTGACCTCAAATGACCCAGATCTGAATTTTGACTCACCTAAAACCATCCTTGGGTCACCCTGATTCAGAATGCATATGGGTCTGGGGGTCTCTGGCCCTTGGTTTGGGCGTGACTGAAGGACAAACAAACATAAAAACAAACATACAAAGAATATATATATATATATATATATATATATATATATATATATATATATATATATATATATATATATATATATATATTACAGAGACTGTGTTGCCAGCGATTACATGAAATCCCTAGTGATTTCGTGAAATGAGTTTAAACTGAGATGGGTTAGTTTACGTTAGGTTAATTTATGCTGCAGTTAGGTTACGCTGTGAAAATCTAGGATAAATCTGGGTCATGTTATGTTATGTTTTGTTAATTTAGATGAATGCTAAGTTATGTTAAACGTTGAATTAAATTAATCTATCTATACCTAATTAACCTAGCCTAACCTAACCTAACCTCAACCTAAATTATCCCTGCCTAACTTAACCACAACCTAAACCTAACCAATATCAATCCATCCCAGTTTAAACACACTGCACGAATTCACGACGGATTTCATGAAATCGCTGGTTACACAGATTCCCTGACTGATATATATATATATATATATATATATATATATATATATATATATATATATATTTTATGTGTCAGACTCTGGGCATAGGCTTCACAGCCTGCTTTGAAAGCCCAGTAGCCCTCCTACATACCGCACACCTCTAAATGTTACCACTTCGGCGCTAACACCCACCGTCCACATTGAATACATGCTAGGGCTGTCTCATACAGGACTGGTGTTTTGGTATTAGCGGGGGTATTTTTACGACATGTCGGCGGGTCTTCTGGTAGATCGATAAAGTCTGATTTTTATGAAATTCAAATCCTTAAACTGTTCCCTGCCCCAGCGGGATTGAACCCGGGTCCGTTAGGACTACAAGCCACCTCTCTACCGATTGAGCCACACTACATCGAGGGAGTGGATGGTGAGCGCCCCCACCAACCAGTATACCATATATATATATATATATATATATATATATATATATATATATATATATATATATATATATATATATATATATATATATATATATATATATATATATATATATATATCTATATGAATATTTATATACATATATATGTATACATATGTTATGAGTCCATATTATAATTACAAATCATAATAGATAGATAGATAAATAGATAGATAGACAGCTCCATGCAAGTCTGGGAAAGGGAAATGATCTTGCAAGTTAACTGAGGAAATGTTGACCATTACACAGGATGTAGCAAAGTCAGGGGATGATGTAGGTAGTGTGTCAGCGAGATAGCATACGAACAAAGCCTAGTGACATACACACATACTCACACACAGGTTTCTGGAACTTTCCAACCACAGTGTAACACACGTGACACGATCCCTGTTTCACCAGATTTTAGGAAGCAGAGCTCAGAAGGAGGCTAGCGATTGAACCGACAGGTAGTGGAGAGAGTGAACAAGAAAGAGGGGCTCAACTAGAATTACTTATTATATTGTCTCTGTAAGACATACCCTGCTCAACTTAGATTTTCTCGGAAGATAATAAATTAAGATCAACTCACTGTATTCATCTATAATTCCTACTACAAGAAATCGAGAGTGACAACTAAGCACAAAACTTCTCTACAAGTTACTACAAAGTCTTTTATGACATATTTGGTGGCAAGCGAAACTACGGACATCGTCTCCGAATCAAAAGCGAATTTCTACAAAAGCAGGCGAGACTCTACAAGATTAGCTTCAGTTCTACAGTGAATTCCTACAAAATACAACCTACAATGCAAATAGCCTACAAGTATACAAAACAACTCTATAATCTTCACGTAACTTCAAGCAGCAGCAAGAAGAATAAAAAACAAAGCAAATAAAGAAGAGGAAAAACCAAAGCAACAAGCAAACAAACCCCCACCACTCTCTCCCGCCTACCTCCATCGCTGACGCAGAGGTCAAGACATGCAGCAAAACACCAGAGCCACATTTATAACGCGTCTTACTCACCTTTCTTCACCCAGGTTACGCATCGCTACTCAGTATTCACCACAGCTACCAGTGTGGGAAGCCGACGTCACCATGTGTTGAGATGACAACACAATGCGAGTTTGCTGACTTAGGGCCATCCAGGCAACGTGTGACTGACACCAGGCACTTCTCACCCACTACTCATTACTCATTATTCACATAGCTCCTACTCATACTCATTTATTTCTACAGTACTGAGTTGGAAATTCGACGTTCTATACTGAGATTTGCCTGTGACAGCTGTTAACCACCACAAGCACCAGGCCATGGAATTTCCTGAGTAATATCGTCCATCAACACAGCACTAGAATTATCAAGAGATCTTCAGTCAACCCTGCATTTTTCTTCCAAGATCGACATTTGCATTGACACGCCTCTACGATCTGTATCAAGTGGGTGAAATTATACTTACTCTTTTCTTCTCAGTGCTAAAATTAGGTGTATTCAACTCCTTTACTTATTTCTGTATATACACTTATACACTCACTATCTATCATTTATTACAACTCATTTACTCATCTATTTAGTTAGGACATAAATAAACAAAAGGCGTATTTCATAATACCATATCTTAATGACAGGGATATTTTCGCCACCACCCACGTTAATACCAGACGAAACACAATTAGCTCCAACAACAGATTCACAATTAGGAGAGCACCAAGTCAACACACCCATTGTACAAACATTACCACAAACTAAAAATCAAGAAACAAATACGTCAGTTCCAGATGATGAGTGGGAAACCCCCTCTGACGTAGCAAGTGAGGACTTTGTCGCTGACTTGCATACATATGCCAATACACTTAACAGGGTTCACCGTTCCGGCCGAATATATTCCACCATTCCCTCACACAACGATAAACAAGTCCAAGTTAAATTAACAGAGCAAACAGTGAAAATGAATCACGAAACAAATACCGCGGATCTAACAACCCCACCCCATGTGTACGTGTACCATGAAGATAAAACTGCCCCAAAATTCTCTGGCACAGAAAAAGATCGCATTGATGTCATTTCATTAGTCAGTCAGTGTGAACAAATGTTCATCAAGCGCCACATACTTGATGAACAAGAGAAAATTGCCATTTTTTCATCTTGCATAAGCCAGGAAAGATGTCCAGCAAGCAATTTATTGAGATCTGACAAGCTCCTCAAGGCAAGGACATATGATGAATTAAAAACTGAATTTTTGAAAAAATTTTCTGGAGGTTTGAACTTCTTGCCAAGTATAATTCCAGAATTACATAAGATTGTAGATCTTGTAAGGGAGCACACTACAAACCATGTGCTCACTGAAATAACTGCTGATGTCTCCACAATCAAAAGAACATTGTTGATTACTTTGGAAAACTCAAATTGGATAACAGATGATGGAAAGATGTCCCCAGACCTCGTCGTGGACATCATTGGTTATGTAGCTGCCTTGTGTAAATTACCTGATAGGACCCTTAAGATCGCCAAGACGATCGTGTACACCCCAGACATGTGCTTACTGGACTTAATGAACGAGGTAGAGATGCAGTGCAGTAAAGCAGGTATGGTCGACACACCCGCATATTCTAGTAGAATGAGAGTACCTGAGACAGTATCAGCTGTGAAAACATCTACACCGACCCCAAACAGAGAACAAAATCGATCGTGACCCGAAAGCAGGCAGAGCAAACAACCAAACGTGACGAGGGTTCGATCACAAACACCAGGCTACAGGCAGTTTCATAAGTTTTCACGCAGCCCGAGCAGGTCTTGCGCCATAAACAACACTACTTATGGGAAGTCACCTCGTAGGTCACAGTCAAGAGATAGGTCCATTCTATGTCATTACTGTGCAAAACCAGGACACACAAGGTATGAATGCTTTATCAAAACAAAAGAGGATAGACAAAAGACACAAGGATTTGGTCCTTACTATAGGCATCATAGATACCAAGGGCACTTGACCAGTGACTGCAAAACAGTAGAAAAAATTGTCTATGTTCAAATCGGGGAAAGACCAAGTCATGACAAAAAACGAACAAACGTAAAGAAAAACAAGTCTAAAATTCACATAGGAGGCATGTTGGGAAATGAGTGTATCTTGATACCAGCTGTATGTGAGGATCAAAACGTTTCCTTATTTTTAGATACAGGCTCTCCAGTGAACTTAATAACACATGAAGAAATAAATAGAATTCTTAAAAATAAGAAGAAAGTAACTTTTCTGGATGAAGCTGATTTAGATTTATATACGGTAGATGGAAAAAAAATTACAGTGAAAGGTATGATAAGGTTAAATATCAATTTCACAGAGACTACAAGACCATTCTCTGCATTTTTCTATATCGTTGAAAACTTAGCAATTAAAGCTCATATGTTACTGGGTTTAAGATCCATGAGAGCAGAGAACATAATAGAATAGACTTTGACAATGAATTCATAGAGGAAATACCATCAGAGCCCTCACCGATTATTAAAAGAGAACCAAAAAGAATTGGTAATATTAAAGGCTTAAACAAACATACACAAACAGATGAGTGTATAGATCCACTCCCACCACCAGCCCCATCCTCCAGAATTAGTGACCCAGATAACAGTACTGATTTATCAGTTTTTCCAGCCCATCTCACCAATGATTTAGTTATACCACCTAATTCCTACATGAAAGTTACCATAAAGAGTAAATTACGGCATAGTACTGTTCTTGTTTTAGAAGAATTATGTAAAGGGATTGTCAGTAGAAAACGCATTATGTCAGATGAACGACGAAGGGCAAACTCAGCTATTCATAATCACATGAATGGGGAAGTTCAGTTGAAAAAGGGGACTTGCATAGTTAATATTGAAAAATGCCCGGCCCCTGTGAAGGAAATAGTTATAGCTGGAGTGACAAGGGAGATAAAATCTATGGATAGAGAAAGCATAAAAGAGAATTTAATTCACTCAGGTGAATCTGATGAAGAAAATGATTTGTTAACCCTGCTGGAAACACACAGGGACACCGTAGCATTACCCGGAGAACAATTAGGGTGTACCAACCTGATTAATCACAAGATTAATGTGCACCCAGAAACACCACCAATTTTCGTACCAGCTTACCGCATCCCACACTCCCAACGTACACATGCAAATCAGTATGTCGATGAAATGTTAAAACTTGGAATTATTGAGCCTTCAGTCTCCCCGTGGAATGCCCCATTATTCTTCGTGCCCAAACGAAATGGAGAAATGCGTGCGGTAGTAGATTACCGTAAACTAAACAATCACACAATCCCAGACCGATTTCCCATGCCATTGCTAAGCGACGTTCTACAGAATATTGGACCTGAGAATAACATATTCTCAACCATCGATCTCCTAAACGGCTATTATCAGATACCGGTTTCAGAGGAGTCACGTAAATACATTGCCTTTTCCACAAACAGAGGCCATTACCAATACACAACGATGCTGATGGGACTGAGGACAGCCCAAGGCACATTCCAGCGTCTTATGAATTACGTATTGTCCGGAAATTTAGGACAAGGAATATTTGTTTATCTTGACGATATTATCGTCGCAACGAAGAATATTACGGATCATCTCAGGAAATTAGACTTACTCTTAAAAAGCTTAGTGATGCTGGTTTAAAAATTAAGCTTTCAAAATGCAAATTTTGCTTTAAGGAAATAAATTTCTTAGGCCAAAAATTAAGTTCTAATGGTATTCACACCACTGATGACAAAATACAGGCAGTGAGAGATTTTCCTGAACCCACTACGACTGACGAAGTTAGACAATTTTTAGGTCTAGCTGGGTACTATAGGTCATTCGTACCACAATTCTCTCATATAGCCTTTCTTCTAATCCAACTACTCGAAAAAGATGCTATATACCAATGGTAAGAACAAAAAAGGGCATTTAATAATCTACAAATTAAACTAACAAATGCACCTTGTTTAGGATATCCAGATTACACAAAATCATTTCTTATTTGTACAGACGCATCGGTTAAAGGATTAGGGGCTGTACTGATGCAGGAAGATAAAAGAGGAAAAAATCAACCAATTGCATTTGCCAGCAGACAAACAAGAGGAGCAGAGAAAAATTATTGCACTACAGACTTAGAGGCACTTGCAGTGGTTTTTGCATTACCAAAGTTTCGAGATTTGGTATATGGTTACGAAATCCACTTATTCACCGACCATAAACCACTAGTGGGTATGTTTAAAGAAAAACTCCTTTCTGGGAGGAGAGCAAGATGGAAATGTACAGTTGAAAACTACAGTGTACAAATTCATTATATTCAAGGTAAAATGACATAGTAGCTGATGCATTATCTAGGAACCCGAACACAGTTCAGGTCGCGGCACTAGATCTCAAAGGTAATATCCCAAACCATGATGATATCGCTAAGGCACAAAGACTTGACGCAATATGGTCTAGTGTTATATACAAGTTAGAATGTGGAGATGACATACAATTACCCAAACTGCATGTACCACTCGAACAATGCACAATGGTCAATATAATAATTTATACAAGATTAACTCTAAACAATCAAAACGCCAAAGAAATACTAACCAGTTGGTAGTACCTAATGACATGATACCCCAAATATTACGAACGATACACGATAGCCCACATGCAGGACATCCTGGAAGGTCTCTGCTGTTATATTACTGGCCTTCATTATGAAAAGATATAAACATTCATATAGACAGATGCGAATCATGTGCAAAACACAAAGGATACCTAATCACACCTGCACCGATGGGTAATTACCCTGTACCACATCAACCATGGGACGTTGTCGCTGTTGATTTAGTCAAGATGCCATTATCATACAATAATGACCTATACCTATTCGTAGCAACGGATCATTTTTCCCGTTATGTCATTTTAGCTCCAATTAAAGATAAGACAGCAGAGACAGTAGCAAAGGCAATAACAGATAATGTATTATGTCGCTTTACTACCCCAAAGGTACTAATAAGTGATAATGGAGGAGAATTTAATTCTGAGATCTTACAAGAAATATGTAAACAATACAACATCAAAAAGGTTAACGTTTTAGCCTATCACCCAGCATCGAATGTGTTGGTAGAGAGACAAAATAAAAAGGTATTAGATGTGCTGTGACACATTCTCAGTGAAAATTATGCAAGCTGGGATGATTGGATTCCTAGAGTAGAAGCCTCAATTAATGGATCTATAAATAAATCCATAGGTGACACACCACATTTCATTATATATGGGACAGATAAAAAATTACCATATGAGCTCCTAGAAGGTGACAGTCTGCCCATATACAATTACGATGATTACTCTAAACTCCGTTTACGTGAATTCCAGGACATACACAAAAGAGTCAAAAAACAATTAACGATGTCCAAGGAAGAAATGGCGGAGACATTTAACAAGAAGGCAAGAGATTCACCTATCAGCTTAGGAGACATTGTTTACGGTATCATTCATACGAGAAACAATAAATTATCCCCAAAATTTGAGGGCCCATACAGAGTAATTAACATAAAAGCAAACAAAGTTTTAATTAAGCCACTGTCAACTGGCGAAGAGAAACAAGTTCATATTGACCATTTAAAACGAGTTTCAAGGGAATTATCCAATAATTATTCAGCATCAGATACAACCGAACAGGCGAACGTACCTCAAGAAACCAAGCAAGAAAACAACAATGATTACAAAATGAAATTAAGGTCATATACCAAACAATCGAACATAGGTGCAACTGTTCCAATAAAATCTACAGTACATCATTAAATATCGATTTAAACTCCTTCTGTAAATAAAATAACAATCAACCGTAACGCACATCATCACTATCATCGACCACAGCATGACCATATTAGGAAATTAATAGATTATTTTTCGGTAGGTTACGATGAAGGGACTTATGCTATGGATTCTCCTCTACATAGCAAGAGGATATGCGCATTTAGACCCCCAACACATACTACGACAAGGATGCCTCATAGCTCCAACGGCCACGACTTCAATCGTAAAAGACGTCATGAGTACTGAAATAAGTCTGGGTTACTTGTATGAATTACTTTCTTGTCTAGAAAATCTCGCTAAGCCTATGCGAACCCTGGACTTCATAATAGGAAGCTATGTTTCACAAGCACATAACACAAAGTGAATGAAATAGTGAAGTTAGCGAAATGGAAAACAGAACAGGCAAAGTCAACTATGCTCGTCATGATCCAAGATCTTCCATCTTATGGAACGGAGGTATTGAGCGACAGGAACAACATCACACGCACTCGCCAAAAGCGCGGTTTGTTCGACCTGGGTGGCGCGGTTCTTCGGAACATCTTTGGATTGGCTGCAGAGAATGACCTTAAAGAAATAAACAACAAATTTAATAAAATAGCTCAGGTACTAACATACGAAGATAAATTCATCATAGGACAGAACTCAGCAATGAAGACATAAATATATATATATATATATATATATATATATATATATATATATATATATATATATATATATATATATATATATATATATATATATATATATATATATATATATATATATATATATATATATATATATATATATATTGTTGTAGGTGGGGGCGCTCACCATCCACTCACTCGATGTAGCGCTCCTCTCGGGTGTCTGCCCTTTCCTCTCCATCCTTTTTTTCTTCCATTCTCTTCTGTCTTTCTTTTCTTCATTCTTTCCTTGTCCTTCTGGCTAAGGGTGACTTTACACTCCCTCTTCTGTCTTTCTTTCCTTCATTCTTTCACCTCTTTCAGCCTGTGGGTGACTCTACACTGAGTTACAAGCCAAATGGTTTCCTGTGCACCAGGAATCCATTTACTAGACTGGGTGGTAACCATATAACCAAATTTTGGCCCCTTATGGTTTAGTGGGTAATTATTGCACTCCAATCGGATGGAGCCAGTGAAGGTTTATATCCAAGGGATGGTTGGGGTTCATTGTTCATGTAATGCCACTCAGGGATGAGTGAGGCTTGTCACTCTCATCTTAAATGTCGGGACCAACTGTCTAGGTCAGGGCTCCTACGCTTCTCATGGGGCAATGTAGGATTGGATGATGGATATATATATATATATATATATATATATATATCATCAGCCATTGAGGTCCACTGCAGGACCGGCCTATCCCTACCGATGCAGGGACGATACAGCCGATGTATCTATACCGAGTGGCTTAGGCTGTCTGGCAGAACCTGTATGTGCGATGGGAAGTGCTTGTGAGTGTGTTTGTAATGTTGTAGTGCCTTTGGATGTATGTGTAGTCTGTGAACCAAGTGTAATCGGCCCGCCTGAAGCCAACTGGGTGCAAGCATACTAGAACGTGACACTGGTTCAACCACAGCACCCCTTGTGTCCGCCAAAGTAGCAAGTGGCTTGGTGAATGCTTCCCAAAGTTTTTACAATTCTGGCAGGAAACGAACCCGCGCTCATCAGCGTGCGAAACGCACACTGTACCACTGTACCACAGAGACTCATATATATATATATATATATATATAGGCTATATACATATATATATATATATATATATATATATAGGCTATATACATATATATATATATATATATATATATATATATATATATATATATATATACTTATATATATATATATATATATATATATATATATATATATGCGAGTATAAGTGGCTGGGGAATGGCTGGGAGAAGGAGGGAGGTGAGAAGACAGGAAGAAATCAGTAGGATAGAAGTTGTGGAAGCAATGAAGAAAGTTAAATCAGGGAAAGCCCCAGGAATTGATGGAGTGTGTGGTGAAATGCTGAAGCATGGGGGAGAGATAGTAGTAGAATGGATGTGGAAGATGTGCAGATTGGCCTGGGAGGAAGGAAGAGTCCCGGAGGATTGGAAGTCAGGTATAATTATTCCCTTGTACAAAGGAAAAGGGGAAAAAGAAGTGTGTGGTAATCATAGAGGCATTTGTCTTCTTAGTATAATAGGAAAAGTGTATGGTAGGATAGTTATTGAGTGAGTTAGAGAAAGAACAGAGGAATTAGTTGGAGAAGAACAGGGAGGCTTTAGGAAGGGAAGAGGTTGTGTAGATCAGATATTCATTCTCAGATCTTTAGTGGAAAAGTTTCTAGAGAAGGGAAAGAAGTTGTATGCGGCTTTCATGGATTTGGAGAAAGCATATGACAGGGTGGATAGACAAGGATTGTGGAAAGTGTTAAGAATATATGGAGTAGATGGGAAGTTGTTGAATGCTGTGAAGAGTATGTACGATGGTGCGAAGGCTGCAATGCGTGTGGATGGTGAACTAAGTGAATTTTTCTCTTTGAAAGTGGAGTTGAAACAGGGATGTGTCATGTCTCCATGGTTGTTCAATCTGTACATGGATGGGGTAATAAAAGAGGTACAAGGTAGGGTAGTGGATGTTGGAGTGGCCCTGGTGAGAGAGGATAGTGTTTGGAAACTCCCTGTGCTGTTGTTTGCAGATGATACTGTATTGTTGAGTGAAGACGAAGGGGAGCTGCAAGGCTTGGTGGATGAGTTTGGGAGAGTGTGTAAGAAACGGAATCTAAAGGTGAATGTCGGGAAGAGTAAAGTGATGGTCTTTGAGAGAGGTGAAGTCAGTGAATGTACAGCGAGGTTGGATGGTGAGGAATTGGAAAATGTGAGTACGTTTAAGTACTTGGTTAGTGTGATGAGTAAGGATGGAGGTTTGGAGGGTGAAGTGCTTGAAAGGGTACAGCAGGGAAGAAAGGTTGCTGGTTCTTTGAAAGCAGTGATAAGAAACAGGGAAGTGAGCATGGAAGTGAAAAAGTTACTACATGACAGTATTGTGATACCAACTCTAACGTACGGAAGTGAAGCTTGGACGTTGTTGGAAGGACACAAGTCAAGATTGAGAGCAGTGGAAACTAGTTATTTAAGAGGAGCCTGTGGAGACACATGGAGAGACAGGCTGACGAATGAGGATATAAAGGAGCGTTGTGGTGTTGATGTGGATGTGATAGGAAGCGTTATGAGGAACACACTGAGGTGGTTTGGCCATTTGGAGAGGATGGAGGGTGAAAGACTGACGAAGAGAGTGTATGTGAGTGAGGTGGAGGGGGAAAGAGGGAGGGGGAGGCCGAGGATGAGATGGAGGGATGGGGTGGAGAGGTATATGAGAGAGGGAGGTGTGAGTTGGAAGCAGGGGAGTGAAATGGCGGGGGACAGGGCGACTTGGAGGCGATTTGTTTGTGGCCACCCGAAACGGGATTGAGGCGTCTGGCAATAGATAGATAGAATATATATATATATATATATATATATATATATATATATATATATATATATATATATATATATGTATATATATATATATATATATATATATATATATATATATATATATATATATATATATATATATAGCAAGAACTGGTTTACAGAGCAAGATTTCGGAGCCATGTACGGGCTCGAGGCGAATCCCTCCAGCAGCTGGCTCATGACCTGGAGAGTATGGCATGCAAGGCGTACCCTGGGGCAGCACCTAATCTGTTGGCTATTCTTGATAATGCAGAGTTGAAAGTGCAAGTGAAGCAGGCACATCCCAGAAGCATGTAAGAAACACTAGCCAGGGGTCTAGAATTTGAATCCTATGTCAGTTCCAGTACATCCACTTTTCAGGCTAGTCATAGTGCAGGATTCAAGGGTTAAGGGGCAAGTACGAGGCACAGAAAAAATTGGCCTCAGAGCAGATTTTTGTGAGGCCTGATGTGTTACATCGTCAGTATTTGAGTCATCAGAACAACTGTGTGGCATAACTGGGCACCATGCAGAACTGAGGGGACCCTTGGACGTCCGGATTGAAGTGGCAGGGCAAGAGACCATGCTTTCAGTCTATGTAGCCGAGATGGAGGATCCTTGCCTTCCTGGTCTGAACTAACTGATGTTCCATGGAATGTGAGCTGGACTTCTCTTTCATGAAGCTGAAAGTTCGAGGAAAGTTGGTTCCTGTCACTGCAGTAAGACGTACTAGTTCTGGTGGTGAGGTGAGGACACTCCACACCACACTGATACACCCCAAGGTCGGAACTACTGCTTCAATGTAAGGTGAGTGGCTCTATTGACAGCTGTCCTGAGGTAGTGAAGCCTGATATACAGTGCAAGACGAAGGCCGGAGTGATGGTGGGGAAAACTTTGGTGGAAACAGGTGCAGGTGAAGTGCTGGTTGTTGTGGCCAATTTCTTCCGTGAGCCACAGAATATCAAGGTGGAAGAAATTCTGGGACTGTGCCAAGCCGTTGTTCCTGAATGGCATCAGAAGAAGGCCTGTAAAAGGAGTGTTGTCAAAGATGATGGGTATCTGCCAGACCACTTGTAAGACCTATTTTCAAGGAGTTGCCAATGCCTGGATGACTAAAAAATGTTGAGGTTGAGGCAGCTGCTGACAAAGTTTGCTGATGTCTTCTCCAGATGAGACCTAGACCTGGGTTGCACTGATCTGGTGCAACATAATACAGACACCAGGGATCACCACCTGATTAACCCGCCCCGTCCCGGCCACTTTTCGACCACTGGTACCCCTCAATCCCGGGCAATTTTCGACCTTTTTTTTTTTTTTGCTAAAACTTTCGCTTTTGGTGAGAAACATCGAAAATTCATAGAGAAATCGCTCACCTGAGGTTTAAAATACTCATTACAGGTAGGAGAGCCTCCTTACCTTACTGGGTTTTCTATCAGGCTGCCACCAAAGAAAATGAGTTCTATGGGAGGATAACTATTTCACACCACTCATAAACGGTATTTATTTATTTACTGTTACGAATTTATATGTAGTACAAGAGTATATTGGTTTTCAAGCAGTAATATAGGCATTATAAGCATTGGTTCACTCACTAATACCTGACCTTTTTCTGCCACATTACCTGATCATCATTTCTAACTGTTTCTTCCTCTAATGCTATGTAAAGTTTGTCCTCCACATTGTCATTGATTGGGGAATCACTCTGGCCCTGAATTTCGTACCGTGGCATGACATGGCTATACTGGCCAGGTCACTGATAACAGGTGAATTGCTGAGAAAAGGGCATGCAGGGGGGGGGGGAGGAGGTCATGCTGGGTAAGGCATTGTCTCTGCCTGGCATCTTGTTGAGGAAGGTGTCCCGTGTATACGTACCAATAATGACTCGCGAAAATTGAAAATTGTGGAAATTTTGAACCTTGCAATTGCAGGACGTTGAAGTACGTCCTCGGGATTAGCTGTGACAAAACGTGAGGACGTGGAAGTACGTCCTCGGGACGGCGCGGGTTAAAGAGCCAGCATGGAGGATGGCGCCAGCCCAACAGCAAGAAATGGAGAAGGTGATGGAGAATCTCCAAAGTCAAGCATTCCTTGGGTATCAGCAGTGGTTCTGGTAAGGAAAAAGGATGACTCAGTAAGGTGCTGTGTAGATTATCGAGCCCTGAATGATGTGACAGTGAAGGAAGCATACCCACTGCCAAGAACTGATGACACCCAGGATGCTCTGTCAGGTGTCACGTGGTTCTCCATCCTAGACATGAAGGCAGGCTATCATCAGGTCAAGGTTGCACAGAAGGACAAGGAGAAAACAACTGTTTCGTATGGGCTGGGTTTATGGCAGTTTAAGGTGATGCCTTTTGGTCTATGCAATGCCCCAGCTACTTTTGACAGTATAATGGATTGTGTACTGGAAGCCCTGCACTGTCAGACGGCCCTCATCTATCGGGACGATGTAATTATGGTTGGACGGACTTTCAAACAGGAATTAGAGAAGTTGTCAGAGGTGTTCAACAGGATCCAAGCAGTGTACCTCAAGCTGAACCCCAAGAGGTGCTACTTGTTCCAGAAGGAAGTGAGGTACCTGAGACACATTGTAGGCAAGGGCAGCGTCTGTATTTATCCAGAGAAGGTGGCAGCTGTGAAAAACTGGCTTGATCCAATTTGCGTGAAGGAGCTACGAAATTTCCTGGGTTTGTGTACCTACTATCGGCGTTTTGTCAAGGGCTTTGCAACAATAGTTGCACCTCTTCACAAGCAGCTGGGGAAGAAGCAGAAGTTTACATGGACTGCAATGACTCAGAAAGCCTTCGACGAACTCAAGTATGCGTTGGCAAGTTCTCCAGTATTGCCGTACCCTGATCAGAATCAGCCATTTATCTTGGACTGTGATGCTAGAGAGCATGGTATTGGTGGAGTCCTGTCGCAGAAGAAGAATGACAAGAAGTATGTGGTGGCATACTGCAGCAAGAAACTCAGGCCACCAGAGCAGAACTACTGTGTGACCCATAAGGAGTTCGTTGCAGTGATGAAGAGCCTTGATTTCTTCCATCCCTACTTGTATGGGTCCCACATCATCATCAGGACCGACCCTGCGGCACTCAAGTGGCTGAGGACGTTAAAAAATCCAGAAGGACAACTGGCATGCTGGCTCGGGATGCTGGAGCAGCACAACTATGAGTTGCAGCACAGTCCTGGGCAGGTACATGGCAATGCTGACAACCTGAGTCAGCGGCCTTGTGACCCAGAGTACCGGCAGTGTAGTAAAAAAGATCATAACAAGAAATTCACCCGTACCGCATTGTCAGGACCAGCATCAGAGGCAGAAGACCTGAAGAGGATGCAGAAGGAGGATGCAGATTTAAAACTAGTGCTAAAGTGGCTGCAGCAGAGTACAGTGAGACCATTTTGAGAAAAAGTTTCTAAAATCAGCCCTGTGACCTAGAGCTACTGGAATCAGTGGGACCTTCATCGTTTGAAGAACGGACTACTGGAGCGTCAGTGGGAGACACCCGATGACCTCAGCAAGAATTGGCAACTGGTCTTTCTTAAGAAATTGAGGTCTGGGATCTTGAATGAGTCTCATAACCTGATCACTAGTGGGCACCAAGGAGTGAAGAAAACTCTTAAGTCAGCTGCAATTGAGGTTCCACTGGACTGGAATGTGTCAGGATGTTGAAGAGTGGTGTCGGACCTGTGATGTATGTTGTGCTATGAAGTGACCCATGAGATATGGTTGCGCCCATCTTCAGCTGTACCAAGTGGGTGCACTGATGGAAAGAGTAGGAGTGGACATTCCTGGACCTCTGCCTCTCACTGAAAGAGGAAACCGATATGTATGTGTCGCCATGGACTACTTCACAAAGTGGCCAGAAACCTATGTCATCCGTGATCAAAAGGCTGCAACTGTTGCTCAGTTGTTGGTTGACCAGTTCTTCTATCATTTTGCGATGCCACAAGGGCTACATTCAGACCAGGGTAGAAACTTTGAGTCTGCTGTATTCCGTGAGTGTTGCAAGTTAGTGGGAGTCAAGAAGACCAGGATGACCTCACTAAGGCCACAGTCAGATGGGATGGTGGAGAAATTCAAGTGGACCCTAGGACAAGAACTGGCTAAGCACTGCAGAGGGACAAACAGAATGGGACCAGAAATTACCTGCGCTGCAAATGGCATATCGGTCTGCATCCCATGAGTCTACTGGCTACACACCTGCAAAGCTGATGTTGGGCCACGAGTTACGCTTACCCATTGACTTGTTAATGGGAAGACAAACTGGTGAGGAGCTGCCTACAGACACCTGCAGCTATGCAAATCATGTACAGGAAAGGCTGGCTGAGGTATATCAAGTGTGAGGAACCCTTAAGTTTTCAGAAGAGGTGATGAAGTGCAAGTTTGATGCCAAGGCAAGAGAGGTGAGCTTCAAGGATGGTGACCAAGTTTGGTTATACAATTGTCAGCAGAAGAAGGGAGAGTCACTGAAGCTGCAGAACCCATGGGACGGGCCTTTCACTGTGTTAGACCTCCTATCAGACGTAATGTACCGATTTCAGGGAGGGAGAAAATCTCGCCCAAAGGTGGTACATGAGAATCGTCTGTGGCAGTATCATGGGCCAGGACAGTATAGCTGGGACGTCTCTGAGGAATCGTGCTCACCTGTAGCTGAAGATGTTGAGAAGGACCAATTAGCTGAAGTACAGGAGGATGGTGACAGTTTCCCCAGAGAAGTGCATCAGGAAAGGGACCAAGACCTTCCAGGAGGAGTGACTGTGTGGAAGAGCAAGGATGTCATCGGAAGCGGTATGGGAGAAGACCTAACAAGTTGAAGGATTATTCTGTGTATAAGTATATGTTTACTTTGAATTAAGGATTATGTTTGTATCCATTGTGTAGTTTTGTCGAGACAATAAAAGAACTAGGGAGGATGGAGGGTTGAGAAGCAGGATTTTCTAGAAGCTGCTCACTGTTTCTCATAGTTCTGTTGCAAGTCATAGTTGCTAGTTAGCCTGCTGTTTGTGAGTGTAGTTATTTTGTAAATTGTACAATAATTTTTATATTCTTTTTCTCTATGATGTTTTATTTACGTGGTTGTTTGTTAAATTATGGAATTCAAGTTTGTTTGCTAAATAATTTAAAGTGTTATGCAGTGTAAGAAAACTCTGGCATCTTTTGGACTTCTCCGAGTTGGTAACTGTTGTAACCATTGCTTTGTCGGGAATACACAAGAACTGTGGAGAAGTGTAGAACACTATAGAATATTAGACGCTAATATAAGGATGGGGAAGAGACTAGAGCAGGCTCATTCAGTTTCAGTTCAGTTTGAGTATAGTTCAGTGTCAGTGCAGTGCAGTTTGTATATTTTCGGTACTTGCGAAAATAGTGAAGTGTTGTTGGCAAACAGTGATGTGTTATTGCAGTTTGTGTATCTTTGGTGTTTTTGAATATAGTGAAGTGAAGTTGGGAAACATTAAGTGTAATTGTTTGGAAAATAAAGGCAGTGAACTTAAGAAGCCAGTGTTTATTTACAACGACTCAGCTGGTCTTGTTGCACACCGAAAGGCTGCCTCTAGGAAGAACAACTCATTGAGCAACGTCCCTCCTATTCTGTACTACTTCTGTTGAACAAATAATTTATTTTTTCTTATGATTAAGTTATTATTCGTAAGCTGACCACAGCACGTTCATTCTGGCCTTACCAGATCAGTGACCCATTTAATTCAGTCTGTGACCAAAGATAGTCGGAATGGAGGGCTGAACTGACAAAAAACTGAGAAACTCACTCCTACCTCATAACTAATACTCATGACGCTTAATGTAACCACGACTCTTTATTCAAGTTATCTGTATGAGAGTTGCATAGTTCCGTCAGATGAAAACAGTACGACTGTATTAAGTAATACATTTTCTTGTTACAGCAAATATATGCGAGACGCGGGAATGTAAGATATGTGTCATGGACCTGACTCCACTGTTCTTCGAAAACAATACTGCACTGAGAGGTAAGACAGTCGCACCCTTCCGTACATTATACTTCACCCAACTTAACTGCCTGCAGATTTTCCTTATACTTATAGCATACTTAACGCAGCTCAATGGCAGTATATGACAGTACCGAGGCCAACACATTATCCATAACACCTCTTTGTGACAAGCACCATATTCTAGTGTTAATTTATCTTTACACTCGATATTTGTGTTTAGGAGATGGTAGGTTTTGGCAAAGACAAAGTGAATCGAGTATAATGAAGTATTAATATTGCAGGTTGTCCATTGCTCCTTCCCTCTTGATTTATAATGAAGTATTGATATTGCAGGTTATGATCATTGCTCCTTCCCTATTGATTTATAATGAAGTATTGATATTGCAGGTTATGTCCACTGCTCCTTCCCTCTTGATCTATAATGAAGTATTGATATTGCAGGTTATATCCATTGCTCCTTCCCTATTGATTTTGCTTCCTCTCATTATCTTTCTCATTTCTCCTCTTCCCGCATCTCATCCCATCCATCATTCTATCATTGCCTATAGATGGAAGGGCAACTGGAACAGAGGAGACCAATATTACCCAAGTAGCAATTTTTATAATGCTATTTTAACTTTAAATTTATTTTTAAGCCCATTTCAGGTAGCTCAGCGGTAGGAAAAGGCAATATTATGGTTCTTCATTCATTTCACAGCCTCCTTTATGACTCTCCACTTTCTAGCATTAGTATAACATAACTCAATATTCAAGATGGATGAGTGGTAATTTTAGGCCGGGCTAGAGTAAAAGGAGTATAGAAATGGCATTGCCGTAAGAATGGAACCACCTTTACTTTCAGTGGTGTAAGAACCCCGTTATTTTTCCCAGCATGGACGCAGTTCAGCCTTGCGGTTCCATGACGTATCTAATTATATTCTTGAGGAGAGGTGGTGGCCGGCTCGGTAGAGGAGGTTCTGCTGCCCCAACGAACAAGATTTCGAGTCCCGGCTGAGGCTGGGAACAGTATACGGATCTGAATTTCGTTAAATCATATTTTACTATCCTACCATAAAATTCGCCGTGGTCAGGAAATTATCCCCATTAATACCAATTCACCAGATATGTCTGAGACAGCCCTAGTATGTACTAAATATGGACGGTGAGTGTTAGCGCTGATGTGGTGACAGGCAGTGATGCATGAAACGTAAGAGGACTGCCGGGACTTTGGAAATGGGCTTTTAAACCTATGCCCAGAGCTGAACACATAAATATATGGATCCCTCTTGTACTGAAAGGGTCAGTGAAGGCTACATCTAACTCTGTACTGTTCGAAAAGCTTCTCCTAAACTGTGTACATCGTGTGAAAGTATCAAGAATATAATATCATGAACCATGGCAGTGGTTCATAATAGACATCGCCCAGGATTTTGCTGAAAACCCTAATAGAACATTCACCTAAAAACCATGTTAGAAAGCAAAACTATTCTTGAAACAACATCCAGGGGGTTCCTTTTCAATAGTTTAGGTCAGCCAAGCATTGATAATGTGGAAAAGAAGTGTTATAAGAAAGTTTATTTCCTTCGAAATTTGCAGTTTGTTCACATAATTATTATTATCATTATTATTATTATTATTATCATTATTATTATTATTATTTCACAGGTCTACAAGAAAATCTGTTAGGTATATCGGGATAAAAACTATCCATTCATACTTAATGAGGTCACTGCGCATGTCCATGACCAATTTTATAACAACTAATGGAAAGATGATCATCCACCTTCTTGCTACACAGAGATTCCTCTACGCCATTTCTAGCACTTGAGAAGTCATTCAAGTATGGAATTGTCATCAAGTATTAAGAGTGCATCATTAGCAGCTTAACTATATTAAATTGTACATTAAACTTCATTATTTCTGAGTGGAAAACTCCAGCTGGTAGATTACTTTCACTGAAAATGAAGCACAATTGTGGGAAAGGGTGTTTGCATGATCAACACTCACCGGTGTGATTTTACACAATTACGTTAATTTTTAACTCAAGGCTTTATTAAGCTTTTTTCAGTTCATCCCTGAAGTCCCAGCAGGCTTGTGTGTAGACATCACGCGAGACAACTGAAAAGCTCGGGTTTGTGCTTTGCATACTAACTGGAAGTGATTACGTTGTGATATCGTGACCATTCCTTAACCCGTCACGTCCCAAGGTTTTCCGCACCTCTGACATCCCCCAGTCCCGAGGTATTTTCGATTTTTTTTTTTTTTTGGCTAAAACCTTCGCTTTTGGTGAGAAACATCGAAAATTCATAGAGAAATCGCTCACCTGAGGTTTAAAGTGCCCAATCCAGGTAGGAGTTCCTCCTTACCTGAGTGGGTTTTCTAACATGCTGGCACCAAAGAAAATGAGTTCTATGGGAGGGTAACTATTTTATCCACTCATAAACGGTATTTATTTATTTACTTGGTACGAATGTATATGTAGTATGACAGTATATTGGTTTTCAAGCAGTAATAAAGGCATTATAAGCATTGTTTCACTCACTAACTAATCACCATACCTGACCTATTTTTGCCACACTACCTGATCATTATTTCTGGCTGTTTCTTCTTCTAATGCTATGTAAACATTGTCCTCCACATTGTCATCGATTGGGGAATCACTCTGGCCCTGAATAACTTTACTAGCCAGGTCACTGGTAACAGGTCCTTTGCCAAGACAATGTCGTGAGGGGGGGAGGGGGGAGGTTATGCAATGTAAGGCATTGTCCCTGCTTGGTATCTTGTACAGGAATAGAGGAAGGTGTCCCGTGTATACATACAAAAAATCACGCGCGAAAATTGAAAATTGTGCAAATTAGTGACCTTGCAATTGCACGACGTACTGGTACGTCGCCGGAACTGGCAAATGCAAATCGTTGCAACGTACCCATACGTCGACGGGATGGGGCGGGTTAGAGCAGACTAACACCAAACTTGGATCAGCTTTATCAACGCTATTGGAATTCATTGTGACAGTATCCATCTCATGAATCAACTGAAGGGGGGCACAGGGGAGGGGGAAGAAGAAGAGATGGAGGAGGGGGTCAGGGAAGAGACAGAGGAAGGGGACGAAGAGAGCATGGGGAAGGCAACTAATGTAGAGATGTTGCATGTTCAGTTTCACAAAAAAATATAAGAAAATATTCATCATTATGCAAAATGGTCGTGCAATGCACACAAGAGCAGATTTTTATTCTGTCTTGTAGTCAGTCTGAATACATAAGGCTCCAGATTTTACTCTATGCAATTTCTTAATAATTTTGTTTCTTTAATCAGTTTGCAAAATATAGAGATTCTGAAGCAATCAATGTCCACTCTAAGAGGTCTCACAACTATAGTAAACAAAATGAACACCAAAATTTGAAATAAAAACCAACAATCAGTGTCTGCAAAGCCACAACACCACAACAATGAAAATTAGTAGCCTAGAAAATCCCAAATGTTTAGTGTCATAACATAAATGCTTTATTGGTACTTGAAACACAAGAATTTTTATTGTTTAATTCATAAAAGGATTATAAAAAAAAGTAAGCAAATTAGGTAATTTAAAAAATGGCAATTTTTAAAAATGGGGAATTCGGATTGCTAAAATAAGTAAACAGACAAGGAAGGATCACAGAGGAGCATGGAACACCAGCAGAGATTCAAGTAATGTTGATAATGTAAACCCACAAATCTCTTTTGAATCTTTACAAGCTGTCAAAACCAGAGTCAAAAGGAATTTGTGGGTTTAAATTGTCAACGTCACTTGAATCCTTGCTGGTTTTGCATGCTCTACAGAGATCCTTCCTTGTTTGTTTACTATTTTTAGCGATCCCTATTCTCCATTTTTAAATTACTAATTTTTAATTTACCTAGAAAAAATACGTCATCACAGTTAAGGGATTCGGCCTTGTAGATTCACTCCATTAGCTTTACACTCAAGGCATGTTTTACACTTTCCTCTCTGACATATTCTGTGAACGAGAATCATCTATGGCCAGAGGAACATGGTAACAACATAGGAGTAAAATATGAAAATGCAGCTTCTTTTGCAGATAATGGATTATATTTCTCAGTTTAGCTTTATTACCTTCAATTATCTGCAAATATCTTTTCGTTTTTTGTTTTCATATTCAGATATATTTTTTCTTATCTATATTTTTCCAATTCAGTCACTGGACGTCTTTTTTCATTCTAATCTGACCAACTCCTGACTTTTATTCAGCTCAGGATGGACTCTTTACATTGCAGGGGTTAGAAACAGCGCCAGTGCAGACATTCAGGACGAGCGGCCTTTCCGAAGTTTAATAAAATAATTTGAAGGTCGGGAGAGTTTTTAAAAAAGAGAGTCACCTGAATTCAGTGAGTTAAAGATTGACTTTGTGGTAAAACATAAATATTTAAACTGTGCACTTAAGTCGATCTGTTTGTAATTAGCATAGCAACCAAACAGCTTTATCCTGCTGTGCTTTATTCTGAAATTTTTGCTGATAAGACCAGACCAGTTTGTGATATCCACATTTCTATCCAACTGTGTGTCATTCTGATATTTTTGCATGTAAGACCAGACAGCTATGTGATACTCACATTTCCATCATGGTGTGCCTCATTCTGAAATTTATCTTGATGATGCTTTGGTGCACAATGGCTCGTTTTGCTCATTTCACAGGCTTCTTTAGCCAAAGTACTTTGTGTATTACTTCCATCGTTTGGCCCTGTGATTCTCAAACTTTTCATTTCATTGTCCACTTGTGAGGATCTTACATCTCTCCTTCAGTTTTGTCTCAAGCCCCTCAAATGATTATGAAAAAAAAAAAGATAAAAAGTGTTTTGGTCCTCTCCATTTATTTTAATGCTTACAACACTCAATCAGAACGCATATTTGTTACATATCAGTGGGATGGATGACACTGTTTGCTTTCAGTAAGTCGACTGATTCGAGGTTGAGGCACTGACAATGCACATTTCATATCTGAGGCCACATCCAACCGGTATTGGATTTTACATTTTATGTGCTGAATGGAAGAAAAACCAGATTCACATACATATGTTGTGGAAAATGGCAAGAGGACTGTAAGTGCGATTTCACAAACACACTGATTTGCTACTTCCAGTAGCCTTTCATTGGTCCCCTAACATCTTGCAATGGCCTCCTTCGTGCCATGGTTCCCAGTTTGATATCCAGTGGCTTATCCCAACCACAGATTTAGCCATTCAGGTAGACATCATGCCACCCTACGCGCACTCAATGTATTACATGCACAGGGAAGTTGAGGCACAAAAAGCTAAGTGATATTATAGCTTGAAAATAGGAGCTGAATCAATAGAGAGTATGTAAACAGCTGCAGGGCAGAGATCATGCCAAATCAGCCCTTAAGCAATTGCTTCTTTAATTACTGACTCTAATGAGATCCAGGGCCTGTATTCTGAATAGTGCTTATGGTCGACCCTAGCTAACCGTCATAGCTAAGCAAATTTATGACAGTCAGTCTTATGGCCGTTGGAAGTCGTCGGCCATACCTCACTAATCCAACAACACCGTCAGCTGCTAGAACGCACCGCTCACAATTTGTCAACTTTAAATTTATGGAATAAAATAGGTTCTTGGCATTATTTTCTTGGACTTAAATTGTTTTAACTTCATATTACGACTTTTGGGGAAGTTAGACATAGTAAAATAGGAATTCGTTTGTGAGAAAATGCGCTGAAACGTATTCCCGTTGAACAGTGTGTAACCAAAAACACTGTCTGACTAGTGTAAACTTAACCTACCTTATTAATTTCATCTAATTTCATATTAGTATTTTTTTGTTGGCTAGGCTAAACTTGGTTAGGTTAAATTTTATTATATATATATATATATATATTTTTTTTATTTTTTTATTCATATCATTATTTATTATAATATACTTAACCTACATTACAAATATTTTCTTAAGTCCAAAGAAAGTTAAAGAAAATGTTCATTGCTATGGACAGCAATGGGACAATAACCAGTTCATCTGGGTTAGGTTGAGTTATATATTTCTATAATTTGTTTCTGGTTTATTTAATATTTTCATATTTTTTTACACTAACCTTAACCTAAAGTATTATTTTTTCGACCAGTCTAGACTTTACCTATCCCATTATTATTATTTTATTATATTTAATTATTTATTATTTAATATTTTTTAGACGTCCATAATTAACCTAACCTGCTGGGGCTAGCCCTACAAGTACTGTAAAGCCCAAACTCTGCACATCTGCATTTTTCCGGTAGCAAGATAACGTAGTGTTATGATGACCTTAAGCTCCGGGGTGAGTGGGTTTCTCCTCTTGGTGTCATTCGATAAGGCATCTCTCACAAGACTGGTGACATACAAAATACCATCCCTGTCTAGCCGGTATCTCTTGATAAGCTCAGCATCACTGAGCTCGTTAAGCACGTCCCTTCTTCGGATAATATTCCTCGGCTGGGGATCTGCTTGCTGTGGTGCGGCCATGTTGACACACTTCTGACGGTCATAGGCGGCGTTAAGACAGGGGGAACCCAAACATACCATCGCGCGTCTTATTATGGTCGTCCATAGGAGTTTATGGTCGACCATACGAGTTTCTGAAGGAGTTATGTCTAAAATGCGCCATTTTGTTTAGATATGTACGACGGACTTAGCTATGACGGTTTGTAGAATCTGGGCCCAGGGCCGCATGTTTAATACACTGCATTCATACAACAAGTCCTTCAAGCTAAGTTGAGTCCCTGGTCATTGTCGTATTTATGGCAATGTGCAGGCTGACTTGTAAACTTGGCTGTAGAACTCAAGGAGACTTGGGACTTTCCCCGTGAGTTACGGTCCAGTCTCTCCCTCGGAAATAAAATGAAATATGTCTTCTTTGGCAATGTAGGTGGACCAGACTTAGCCCGCCGCATCACAATGACGTGAATGAACGTCCACACATTTTGTCACTGCCAATCCTGTTGACGTACATAAACGCGAATTAATTGCAAGGTTCCTAATTTGCACAATTTTCAATTTTCGCAAGTGATTTTTGGTATGTATACATGGGACACCCTCCTCTACAAGATGCCAGGCAGGGACAATGCCTTACCCAGCATGACCTCCCTACCACCCCAGCACGCCATTGTCTCGGCAATTCACCTGTTACCAATGACCTGGCCAGTAAAGATATGTCATGCCACGGTACGAAATTCAGGGCCAGAGTGATTCCCCAATCGATGACAATATGGAGGACAAACTTTACATAGCATTAGAGGAAGAAACAGTCAGAAATAATGATCAGGTAATGTCGCCAAAAAAGGTCAGGTATGTTGATGTGTTTCGTGAGTGAAACAATGCTTATATTGCCTATATTACTGTGTGAAAACCAATATACCCTAGTACTACATATAGATTCATACCAAATAAATTAATAAATAAATACCGTTTATGAGTGGTGTGGAATGGTTACCCTCCCATAGAACTCGTTTTCTTTGGAGCCAGCCTGATAGAAAACACAGTAAGGTGAGGAGGTACTGCTACCTGTATCAAGTATTTTAAACCTCAGGTGAGCGAATTTCTCTATGATTTTTTGATGTTTCTTACCAAAAGCGGAGGTTTGAACAAAAAATTTTTTTTTCCAAATATGGTTGGGATTGGGGGAAGTCAGTGGTAGGAAAGTGGTCGGGATGGGGTGGTTTAATACTCCAACTTGCAAGCCATACCTGGGCAACTGGAATTCTGCCAATTGACCCAGTCACCTGGAATAAAAGTGTTGGCGAAGCTGAGGATGAACTATACGCACATCACCCATAAGTTGCCATATACTGCCAGACCATTTCCGTCACACTATGACATCTGCAGTGCGGTGTTATCTATCGGTTACATCATCCTGCGCTGTTGGTGATGTATTTGTGAATGTGTTTCAGTTATAAACTACTGAAGTGCAACAGGCGTTCCCTTCACCCTTTCCACCATCCTGGATGATGGGGATTTTCTTATGACTAGTAAATTGGTAGCTTTCTTTAGGGAGACCAGATTGATCAGAGTGATGTGACTTTTTTATTGTTTGGTTAGGATTTTTATTCACTGGGTTAGTGCCCCACCCCGTAAAAAGAACTAACTAAAAAAGCGAACAAAGCACCTCGGACCCGGACGGACCATACATTGACGACTAAGGAACGGACGAAGGACATTCTTAGGGTGGGAACGTGGAATGTGAGAGGAGTGCATGACGAAGTGAAAGAGAGAGAGATTGTTCAAGTGCTTGAGGATGCAAAAGTGGATATATGTGGATTGACTGAAACTAAATGGAAAGGTGAAAGGGTGAGAGAATGGGAATATGGTTTAGGTATATGTGCGGGAGTCAATGAAAATGAGAGGGCAAGAGAGGGCGTATGTCTGATGATAAGCAAGAAGTGGAAGGAGAATATAAGAGAGTATGGAACAGTGGGTGCAAGGATTGTATGGGTGAGGATGAAAGTAGGTATACAAGCATGGGCGATTGTATGTGTGTATGCTCCGACAGAGGATCGAGTGGCAAGAGTGAAAGATGAGTTTTGGGAGTGTAGAAGCGTGTATGGACAAGTTTGAGAGGAGCGAGAGAGTGCTGTTGATTGGAGAAATGAATGGCAAAGTTGGGAATGAACGAGTGGATGGAGTGGTTGGTCAGTGGGGTGTGCCAGCTGACGTTGATGGGAATGGAAGTGCTTTGGTGGACATCTGTGCTTGTAAGGGGTTGGCAATAGCCAACACCTACTTTCGGCATAAGATGATCCGGAGAAATTGCAAGATAGTGAGAAAATGACAGAGTATAAGAGCATAGTGGAAGAAAGATTGGGAAGGTATGAGCTAGAGCAGATGGAAGGGGTGGAAGATGTAAGATATTCACAGAAGAGGTAGGCGCAGCGTGTGAGGCGGTTTGTGGAGTGAGGAGGAGATGCAAGGGTGTGCAAGGGACAGCATGGTGGAATGATGAGGTGAAACAAGCTGTGAAACAAAAGAAGAAGGCATATAGTGAATGGTTAGCGAGTAGAGGTAGGGTAGAAGATGAGAGAGAGAAGAGAGAGGTATATGTGAGCAGGAGAACGGAGGTTAAGAGACTGGTGAAGGAGAGTAAAAAGAAAGTGGATGAGGAGTTTGGGAGGAATCTGAGTGTGAAATGGAGGGAGAGTAAGAAATTGTTTTGGAAGGAGGTAAAGAAAGTAAGGCAGTGTGAAAGAGGAAATAGTAGGGGAGTGAAAGATAGGAATAATAGATTGTTGGTGGAGAAGAGAGAGAAACTGAGGAGATGGAAGGAGCACTTTGAGGATTTGTTGAATGTGGAGAGTGAGAGCAGTGCGAGTATAAGTGGTTGGGGAATGGCTGGGAGAAGAAGAGATGAGAGGAGGGAGGAAGAGATCAGTAGGGCGGAAGTTGTGGAAGCGACGAAGATTATTAAGTTGGGAAAGGCCCCAGGAATTGATGGAGTGTGTGGTGAAATGCTTAGGTATGGGGGTGAGATTGTTGTGGAGCGGATATGGAAGTTGTGTAGATTGGCTTGGGAAGAGGGAAGGGTTCCAGGGGACTGGAAATCAGGTATAATTGTTCCTTTATACAAAGGAAAAGGAGAAGTATGTGGTAACCATAGGGGTATTTGCCTACTTAGTGTGACTGGTAAAATATATGGTAGAATACTCATTGATAGGGTTAGGCAAATGACAGAGGAGCTAGTTGGAGAAGAACAAGGGGGATTTAGGAAGGGAAAAGGGTGTGCAGATCAGATATTTGTTCTAAGATGTTTAGTGGAGAAGTATCTAGAGAAGGGAAGGAAAGTGTATGCTGCCTTCATGGACTTGGAGAAAGCTTATGACAGAATAGATAGGCAAGGTATGCGGAAGGTATTAAGAATATATGGAGTGGAGGGAAAATTGTTGAGTGCTGTGAAGAGTATGTATGAGGGAGCTAGGGTTACGATGCGAGTGGATGGTGAGCTGAGTGAGTTCTTTGATCTCAATGTGGGACTGAAACAAGGTTGTGTGACGTCTCCATGGCTGTTTAATATATACATGGATGGGGTTGTAAAGGAGTTGCAGGGTAGGGCGGTGGATGTGGGGTTGGCTCTAATGAATGAGGGTGAGACTTGGAAGCTTCCGGTGTTGCTGTTTGCTGATGATACAGTACTGTTGAGTGAAGATGAATGGGAGTTGCAAGGTTTGGTGAATGAATTTGGGACAGTGTGTAGGAGGAGGAATCTGAAAGTTAATGTAAACAGAAGTAAAGCTATGGTGTTTGAGAGGAATGAAGTCACAGAGTGTGCAGTGAGGTTGGATGGTGAGGATATGGAGAATGTGAGTGCATTCAAGTACTTGGGTAGTGTGATGAGTAAGGATGGAACTTTGAGGGATGAAGTGCGTGAAAGGGTACAGCAGGGAAGGAAGGTTGTTGGTACACTGAAAGCAGTGATGAGAAATAGGAAGGTGAGTATGGAAGTTAAGAAGTCACTGCATGATAGTATTGTGATCCCTACCCTGACGTATGGAAGCGAGGCATGGACCTTGCAAGAGGGGAACAAGTCAAGAGTGAGAGCAGTGGAAATGAGTTACTTGAGAGGAGCATGTGGAGTGACGTGGAGGGACAGGTTGACGAAGGAAGAAGTGAAGGAACGCTGTGGGGATTAGGAGAAATACACTGAGGTGGATTGGACATGTGAAGAGAATGGAGAATGAAAGACTGACTAAGAGGGTGTATGTAGGTGAGGTGGAGGGAGGGAGAGGGAGAGGTAGACCGAGGATGAGGTGGAGGGATGGAATTGAGAGGTATATGAGGGAGGGGGGGTGAGTTGGGGGGAGGGTAGTCAAATGGTGGGTGACAGAGCGACTTGGAGGCGTTTTGTCTGCGGCCACCCTTTGCGGGATTAGGGCGTCGGGCTATAGATAGATAGATAGATAGACATTGGTGTATATTGTATTAATTAAATAGCGTTGACAGTTGACGTATTTGGAATAGTTCCTGCTTCTAGTTCTGTTTTTTACATTAATGTCCCCTATATTAAACCATGTGCCTCGCCTAACAGTGCCCAGATGATAAATGAATGAGTTCATATAGAAAGGTCTGAGGTATTTTTGGTTGGTAATGTTCTGTTGGGCAAAGTGTCTCACTTTCTGTATATATGTAAATGTTTTCCATCCTTTTGCATAAGTTCCCTTAATTAGGGTTGACAGCTGATGTATAAGGAATAGCTCCTGACTCATCTGGTTCTCCTTCATATATATATATATATATATATGTATATGGCTTTATAGAAATCGCCCATGATGAGAGGTAGTAGGCCAATCGCCCATGATGAGAGGCAGTAGGCCAAAGATGACTAAAAGATAAACACACAGCAGCAACTCACTCACTGGCCACAAGACGGTCAGGTATGGGGCCAGGTGTGGAGGCAGCATAATATCAAATGCTTGTAGACTGGCTAGACAGACCTTCTCCCCCCTGACAATCAGAATGGGTTGAATCCCCTCACTCATGTCGGCTACCCAGAGCAGATCGTAGAAGGTACAGAGAGTCGTGGCTTCAAGGTGGTATGACCAGGTGTGGGGGTCGAGTGTCAGGAGGTGAAGGTAGGTGGTCACATCTAGCCGATCCTTAGCTTTCATGGTAGGAGGGCAAGATAGGCTGCTCTTCTCTACCCGAGGAGGGGAGGACTCATCAACCCTCTTCATGACCTAGGAGCCGGTCAATGCATCCTCGCCCATGGAGACGGAGTCAGAAGAGTTCCGCCCTTCCTCGGTCACTGACGGCGGTTGGTGCACATCGGCAGCAGTCTTGATTGTGGCCACGTCCAGAGCTGGGTCAGTGATCGATTGGGAAGTCGTCCTATTGAGGGAAGCCTCAAGCAGTAGCCTCTTCTGTGTTGTGCAGTGGTCGGGAGGTTCCAGCTGCTGGGCCCAATGCTCTCAGTGGTGAGAGGCAGAATGTACATCGTGAGGGAAGCACTTGGGGATGACAAGGTTAGGCAGCCCACACTCCAAAAGGATCTTGGGGAGGAGAACACGCAAAGCCTCATTATTACCTGCACAAAAAGCCTCCGCCATAGCGATGCACATTTCCACCATGGTGCTTATCTCCAGAGGACTTCCATGACCCCTGGCCTGGCGTCCCCAGGCTGCAAGATGTCGCTGTGCATGGGCAGAACCCTGCATGGCAACGCCTCCCGACACATTAACGTCCCAAGCCTCAGGACCCTTAGGAGTCCTGAAAAGACTAAGCTCCACCACCCCCAAGGGAGCATTGGAGGTGCCATGGATTAGGTTTAATGACAGCTTGGTTGTGCATGAAAACACCAACACCAGTATCCTGGCGCTTGATGAGGCCGTCCCCCCTCCCACATTACAAACCACAGTCCCCCTGATCTTCGTCTTGGCTAGCAGTAAATGTGGCCTACTGTTTCCCCCCCTCAGTGGGTCGCAGGCCTTAGCAGGTGATGCGACCTTCATCGTAGCTCAGTCTACTCCCCCTCTCCCTCACTCTCTCTCGATCTCATATATTGATGTCCGCAATATTAGTTTATGTGCTTCAACTGACAGTCAGCAGGTGGTGGGTGCTGATGTGTTATGTAGCAAGACATTACCTATCTGCAGTTCGTGGTATTCTGTTGGTAGAGGCACAGTACTCTCCCTGTTAGTATAAATGTTATAAATAGGTTTAGCTACTTGTATTTTTAGGCTTATGTGTAGGGTAGCGATTTGTTTGGTAGGTTTATTAATAACAGGTTCTTCAGTTAGGTGTATTTTTCTCTCAAAATCATTTATTGAAGAAACTATAAATATACTCTACCTATCTATCTATCTGTCTATCTATGGATAGATAGATCGACAGATAGATAGATAGATGGGTATATAAAATTGCTTTACTGACCTGGGCCTCTGGTCTGAAGGTCGATGAGCAAAAAAATAAAAGGGGGGGAGGGGAAAGATCACGCCAGCTTGTATTCACTCAGTTTATTAGACACATGGGGTAGTAGAGGTTCAAATAGCTAAGTGATACATAGTTTGAAAGGAGAAGCTGAATTCATAAGGAGTATGAACAGGTGCAGACGATACACAACCTGTAACGAACTTCACACCACCTTCCAAATATTGTCACCCATTCCTCTGCAACCATCATGTTTCACACTAACCGTAGCTGCTTGCGATTATCATCCTAGAAATATCATAATGTGTCTTTTTGATCCTTCTTCTGGCTAGTCTGATGGAGTTTTGCAACAAGGAGAAATAAGGGATTAAGAGAGAGAACATAAATATTGGACAACATATCTTCTCACGGTTCGGACAACTCTAGTATTATATTCCAGCTAAAGCCAGACCATTTTATTCAGCCGAAGGTGAGTCATATGGGTGTTGGAGCAGTGCTGATGCCATTAACTCTCAAGGACGGGATAGCTCTGGTGTTTTACTTAACACCAGATCCTTTTAATCAGCCGTTAAAAAGTCAGACAACACTGAGAATATTATCACTATCACAACTAGTGCTCTCATTGTCGGGACAACTTTAGTTTTATCTTGCACGTAGCATCAGACGCTTTTATTGAGACTCAGAAGAACCTGACTGTTAAACAAAGTCAGACTCTATTCTACTTTGCAGATTGTATGAGTAACGCCTCCCCGACCTGCGAGGAAAACTGCGTCTCATTCATTAAAGAATGTGCCCAATTAATGCCTAAGGTGAGTGCCATGCAAAGTCACAGTTAAATCACGATAAATGTTATTTTGCCTGGGGTAAGTGTCACGTATAGCCAGAGTTAAAAGACTGTGACATAATTGTTTATGCCGCGGTAAATGCCATGCAAAGCCAGAGATATAAGACTGTGAAGTTTAATTTTCCTTCGTTGCACCCACGTCCGTCGGTTATTTCAGTGTGCTCTATGACATTACATCCCCAAACTGGGGAGGTCTTCCCTAAAAAATTACTTCTTAAACGTGTCTTACATGGGGTTTCAATGTTGTCCCGTAAGTAATTTCTCCAATCGTGACGAGCGATCTTCAGCCTGGGTTAGCTCCCATTCCCAGTGGTGCCAAGGCAGCTAAGGAGGCCTAAACCACACCTCCCTAAGGTAACCTGCTTTTCAAGATTTCAGTGGCTTTTTAGGTTAGGTTAAGTTTGGAATGAATATCGATTCTCGGTGTGTCCGGGAGGACTCTGCCCCCAAATAAAACAAGGTTAGGTTTAGCTTGTTTTGGTAGGTTAAGTTAGAATCGGATGGGGTTTTAATATACCATGATCAACTTGGTTTTCATTCCGTATCTAACTTATGACTCATGTGGGGGTAAGAGTCATTTACAACAAGATTGTTTTATAATTAATGAAATTAAGTTTAAAAATCTTTATTTAAAAAAAAAAAATGAAAATAAGAAAAATTCAACTAAAAGCAGCTTACCTTAGGAAGAAGGTGTAGTTTAGGCATCTTCAGCTGCCTTGACACCGTTGCGATTGGAAATATCACAGGCTTAAGGTCGTGTGTCTTGATCGGAGAAATTACTTATGGGACGGTATAGAAACCCCCATAAAGACTCAGTTGGGACGTAAATGCCGTAGGGAAAAACCACTTATTCGGGGATATAATGCCATAGAGCACACTGAAATAACTGACGGATTGGGATGCGACAAAGGAAAAATTTCCAATTGTACAATGTTATTATGCCAGAAGTAAGTGTCACGCAGAACCAGAGTTATAAAACTATGAAATGTTATTATGCTAAACATTTTCAGCATCGTCCAAGCTATGAAAGTCAATGTAAGAGTATAAATTCAATAAGAAGGTTTGTAGGAGTAGTAAAGGATACCGTTAATATGCACTTATGAAACTGTTGCTTCAGAAAGATCATTGTCATCTTCACACACACACACACACACACACACACACACACACACACACACACACACAATCATCTTATCCATCTCGAGGGTAAAATAGCAAAAAATGGTTGAAATATTTAGTTTTTTTTTTTTCCTAATTATGATAAAGATTGCATTTAAAAATCCTGGTTATAAATTAATAAACAGTATTTAGCAGAGTGCAGTTTAACTGATTAAAGTTCTTTCAGGAGATATAAACACTGGAAGATGTGTGGCTGTATACTGTCACGAATCTATTTCATAGCAGTTACTAATTCCAGAGTCGTCTAATTATAACTCTAACACAGTTTGCAGGTACTTTCATCTTATAAATGAATGGCCGAGAACACAGGGACCGCTGTTGACACAAGGTGTTACCCAATGTGCCTCCGCCATGCCTTTGGTACGGATTCACCACACAATGTCCATTACAGGTTTCATTGTGGATTTAAGTGAAGCTCAAGATAAACTAAGTTGACTCCATATGACCATGACCTTTGACCCCATTATCCTGCTGACTTAATCAGATCATCACCCCTTCATACTGTATCAGTAACAAAAGTTCGGTAGAAATCTGTCAAAGGATTCAGGATATATCTTGCTCACACCCATATGACCTTGACCTTTGATCTCGTAATCTTATTTACCTGTTCAGTTAATTGTCCCTTCATAATGCATCACTGATAAACGTTTGGTTGGAATCCATCAAGGGGTTCAGGAGATACTTCACCCAAACCCATTTGACCTTGGCCTTTGACCCCTTGACCTTGCAGACCTAATCATTTCATCATCCCTTCATAATGTATCACTGGGAAAAGTTTGGTCGAAATCCGTTGAACGGTTCACGAGATATCGCGCCCACAATGATAAACGAAGTCAAACCCATATTTCCTTGACCTTTGACCCCTTGACCTAATTGACCTAATCAGTTCATTATCTCCTCGCACTGCATCAATGACAAATGCTCGGTGGGAATCCATCTAAGAGTTCCGGAGATACCACGTCCAGAAAAGAGTTATGGACAACTTACACACACATGCACCCACGCATGCACACACAAACAGACCAGTCACGTAATGCCTCCTCCACCATAGTTGGCCAGAGGCATAATGAATTACAGTGTACTGTAAGATTATACGTGGTAAATTTATGATCCTCTGGCACAGTCAAAAGAACTCAACAAAATTTCTATGATTAATTTGGTTGTTTGTTGCATAATAAAATACAGAAACAAGAAGCGGTGCGAAGGCACAGCAAACCCGTCCCTGGCAATGATTTTACTGTTGATGTATAAACATTACAGGATATCTAGTCAAAGATGTCATATATCAAATCTGGACTCAATCGATTGAAAATTGACGAGTTTATGCCTATTTCAAATATTAGGCCCGACTCACCTGACATTGACCCCATACCGCTAACTGTGGGGTGACACCCCTGAAGTAATGAGGCATGTTATAGGTTCCAAATTTAAAAGATGCACCTTTAGGTTTTTGTTTCACGTCGATATGACGAATTTGAAAGGAGTCTTGACGTAAAAACGATTATTACCCACGACCATTTTTTGTTCTATATTTTCTGGCCCTACGACCTAGGCCTTGGCTCAATTTGGCCCAAAATTTAATCAAGTGATCAGGTCATTGCCCATTATCCCTGTAATTTTAGTCAAAATTGCACTGGTAGTTTTTGCATAAAGTTGTTAGGAGACAGACAGACAGACATAAAAAAACAAACCGAGTGGAGACAACACCTGTCCCCGAGCCCCTCCTGGGTGGGACCTCTTATATATATATATATATATATATATATATATATATATATATATATATCACGAGGGGTTGTGAATTTATGAATAAAAAATGCTGGATGTTACTTGAAAATAGAGACAAGTAATTAACTTGTGAAAATCTAGCAGTAAGTTTTAGTTCATGCCGGCTTACTTCACCGATTCTCTAAGGATGAGAAGTTATGAACTTTCTCAACAGTTCACAGCAGAGACTAATTACTCAAGTGTGCTGTTTGTAGTACTGTTAGCCTCTCGAGATAGTGACTCTACCCCTGACAATCAATAACTAATGCTAATAATAATAAACAGGTTCTTGCCGGTGCTTAACTCCTGGCTGGCACAACAGATTTAAGTTTGATACAAAAGAACTGGCCTAAGTACCAGTTAAGGATAATGTAAAGAGTTTGTGCAAACTATGAGTGGCAACTAAAATAAGCTTAATGTGGAGAAATAAAACACGAGTCTAATTACATTAAGCTTGAAGAAAAGAACCGTAAATTTATTGATTACAATTAAATAGATTTACATTATATGAATCTCAAAATTTATTCAGAAGGAGAGTTTCGCGGCCACTAGTGGACTCATGGATTCAAATAACAAGAGAATACACTCACTGGCTCATTTAAAAGCTAATAAAATTTAAGCCTAGAAAAACGAACAGAAAAACTGGTCAGTGGAAGGGAGCTGAAACGAAAGTCTGGGTGCCTGTCATGAACACCAACGCTACTATTCGCTCCAAGCCCGCTTCGCCAATCACTGTCTAGGTGGAGATTTAGGAAGTCACTGTACAACAGAGATGCTGCTCTACGCTGGGCATAAAACGATCCTATTCTCGCGATGATCCCAAGCTGACTGACTTCAAACTAGGAAAGGGGGAGAGAGATGGCCGTGTTCGCCGGAAATTGGCATGGCCTAACTTCAACGGTCAACGGAAGGAAGGTGAATGATATAGGTTCACAATAAATCACTCAGTGAAAGCACTAATGTCGTGGATAAGAATGGTCACTTGTGAAACAGTGACAAGTGTTCTGAACACCATTCCATTCGAAGTGAATACGAGGACGGTTGAACTGAGTGATGCC
The DNA here is from genome assembly GCF_032717465.1 of Coenobita brevimanus. Lineage (NCBI taxonomy): Eukaryota > Metazoa > Arthropoda > Malacostraca > Decapoda > Coenobitidae > Coenobita > Coenobita brevimanus. The sequence continues at coordinate 11,108,209 of NC_136986.1, read as the reverse complement.
CAGTGGGTCATTCTCTAGAGTTCGTGGTTTTCTCATCAAAGCACAATGTCTCGAAATTATATAAAGACGCTCGGGCGAATTCGTGATATTACGCCCCATCCATATCAAATTTTTCTTCAGAAAATTTTTTCGATATACATACATATAAATCCTAACTCAATCACACAAGATTCACACTGTGGTGTGTATACTATCCTGCTACAGGAGAAAATCACAGTCGCCCATGAGTGTAAAAACCTCATATTTACGTTAACAGAAGCAAGCTCTAGGAAAAAACTCCGTGACGATGGTGAAAAATCCTGTACTCAGGTCAAACTGAGCGAAAAGTTCGCTATATTTACATTAACAACTAATTATTATGTAGCGTGATGTATGTAATACACGGTGTAATTGTAACAGTCATAGTGTAACTGTACCTACGTGTAAAATGATATGAGAAAGGGAGTGTGAGCTGGGAGCAGGGCAGTAAAATGACGGGGGACAGGGCGACATGGAGGCGATTTGTTTGTGGGCACCACGTAAGGGATCAAGGCATCTGGCAATAGATAGATAGATAGATAGATATACTTTTTTGTTTCATACATATCTGCAAGCAAATTTTCATGATGTCTGAATGTTTACTGGAAGCTTTCCATCAAATTGAAATGTTGCTCTTTATTTCACTATCATGGTCTTTCGTTATTTTTAGTATTTTCTTCAAGAAATTGTACTCCTCAACTTCATGAATTTCTTCCCTAATTTTGATGATACTCTTCATTGTATTTAGCTTAGATGATGTATTTGGATTAAACATTAGTTTTAATGTGGTTCATTTTTAACCCTACTTTGAGAAAGTCTCTGTTCAGGTCATTTAACTTTTTTGTTAACGCCTCTACTTTTTCTGAAACTAGTACAGTGTCATCTGCAAATTTTAAATTGTTTAGCTTTTCTCCGTCTATGTATAGTTCATTGTTCTCCCAGTCCAGCTTTCTGAAAATACTTTCTTAGCATGCTGCAAATAATTTTGGAAAAACTGCATCTCCCTGATGCATGCCCTTCTCAAACTTAATTCTTTCCAAGTCTTTGTGTAATTTAACGTAGCAGTTCCCTCTTGCTATATGTTTTCGCTTTACAATTTTCTCATTCACTTTAAGTTCCCACAATGCACTTTTAATTGCTGTGTGCTCTACTGAGTCGAAAGCCTTGTAGTAATCAACTAGAGAGGCACTCAATCTAGCGCATCTCTCCAACACGGGCAAAATCTGTAATACGATCCGAATCGGTTCCAAAAGTTTAGAGACTGTTTCCTGGGATGTAGGCTATCTACCCACCAAATTTTGTAAAAATTTCTAGGTTTTTGAGTAATCATGCAAAAACAAACAAACAAACAAACAAACAAGGGTACAAGCATACTCTCCTTGTTGGAGAGAACAAAATCTAAGCACATTGGTTTAATATATTCTGTAATTTTCTCAATTAGCTGATTCATTGTAGGTAAATGATCATTAATCTAATACCTGCTTCAGAATCCTGCTTATTCATGGGGTTGAATTTCATCCAAAATCGTTGTTATTCTGTTCGTAAGGACTTTGGTGAAGAGTTTGTAAATAACTGATGATCAGCAAATGGATCGATAGTACGAAGATCTTTTGAGTCACCTTTTTTGTAAAACAAAATAACTATTTCATTACACCATGGTTTTGGAGTTTTCTTCTGTTTTATATCCCCAGTAAACAAGTGGGGAAGCCTGTTTTATACTTCTACTCGTGCATCAGATATTAAATCTGCTATCATTCTATCTTCTGGAACTTTCCCACTTTTCATACATTTAAGAGAAATGTTGACTTTGTCTGGTGTTACCTCAGGTATTTCACTTACGTCCACTGAAAAGTCAGCTATTAGGACTATTGTTTTTGATGCATACAGGTCTTTGTAAAATTATTTAACTCTCATCACCATCCTATCTCTGCATTTAAAGACTTGATCATTTTTGTATTTCAATTATATAATTTGTTGCTTTCCTATTGCCATTATACTTCTGACCTATTTCAGACTTTTCCTTTTTTGATGATTTCCTTGATTTCATCCATGTTTCCCTTTCATTTTTCTTCTCTCTGTCTCATGTTGTTAAGCTTATTTAATTCCGCTCTTTCTATTTCATCTTTCTCTGTTTTATGCCTTCATCTCCTTTCTTCATATCATGAGCTCGAGTGTATTTTTTAAATTGTTGTTGGCTTAGAAGTATTAACATTTCCTACTACCTCCATTGATTCTCTTAGCACTTTTGTTAGTCTGTCATTCAACTTATCAATGTCACATTCAGCTTAACTTTGAGCCTGAAATATGTTGATTATTTTTATCTGTAAGGCTTCATTGTTTTCATGAACATTGACTGGGCATATATATATATATATATATATATATATATATATTTTTTTTTATTTTTGATCATCTTTCGCTTCTGAATTTGAGTCTGGCTATGCAACCCACCATACTATAGTCACTTACTATATTTCCTTTGTTGATAACTGTGACATTTATGATCGTCATATTCTTATCTGCTTTAAAAGTCGATTTCATTATTTGTTTCTCCATTTGGACTCCTCCAGGTCAATTTTCTCTCAGTTCTTTCAGAAAAGAGTGTGTTCATTATTCTCATGTTATATATTTCAGGAAAATTTACCACCATTTCTCCTCTTTCATACCTTTCACCCACTCCGAATTTACCCATACATGATTTTCCATTTTTTGATATCCCAACTTTTGCATTGAAGTCTCCTGTGAGTATTGTATAGCATATGTGGTCTTTTCATCTTCCTTAATCTGGGAGATGTCATCATGAAATATTTCTGTTTCTCTATCTGAGCTTTGAGAAGTCGGTGCATGTACTTGTATTAGTTTCAGGGTGTATTTTTTGCATTGTCTAATTACAGTCCATCCTACTCTGTTAGATACTCTGATGGATTTAACAGTGTTTTTTGCAAGATTTCTGTTAATTAGAAATCCTACAGAACTAACTCTTTATAGGTATATATCAATGTGTGTGTGTGTGTGTGTGTGTGTGTGTGTGTGTGTGTGTGTCACTGTACTTCCCTGTACTTGGTGGACATATTCAGGAGGTGATTCTAATGCTGAATCTGGATTATTAATGCTATGTCAGCATGTGATCAGTTCTCAGCTGTTGTGTAGTTACAATTATTAATAATATTACTGCAGACAAAAATGGTTAGCTTCATAATTCAGCCATAAGGTGATTAGTAAATGTACCTCTGTAATGGTTGAGAATGGGACCTATGTTGATATAACATTTTTAACTCAAAATCAACCTTAGAATCACCCTTGAGATTAGGCCCCCCGCACACGGGCCACATTTCAGTGGACAGTGGCTGCCACTTTTTCAAGGCAAGAAATAAAATGTTCTTGTTTCTATGGAAGCCCACACATGAGCCAATTTTTTGTGGCAGCCGCAAAATATGGTAAACGGGTCCATTTTACCTGCTACACCATGGTGGCTCGCCACTGTTGACCGATGACGGATGCCATTAATTCAAATGGCAGCCCGCACACAGTCGACTTTGCGGTGGCACTGGTGAACGGACTGGCATTGTTCACGGTCCATTCCCTACCCAAAGTCATGTGTCTACCCCAGGTCTTCTCCCTAACCAAGGCCATCTTCCTTCGCAAGGTTACATGAATACACAAGATCATTCCCAAAATCACTACAAAGTGGTTCAGACGCGAAAGTCCACAGTTTATACCGGGAAACGTTATCAATGTGTCCTCCCCAGTGCCAGACAGAATGTCAGGTATTCCAAGCAAAGCTGAACAGTCTGACTGATTCATTTATATAATTTGTTTATTGGTAGCATGTTGGTGGATTTTTCTGAGCAGTGACACAGTTTTTGATAATCAGTTTTGCATGTTTTGTTAATATCAACATGTTTGCCACTAGGTTTCATCATTTTCAGAAAAGCAAAATATTATGCCATTTTCTTAACCTGCCACGTGCCAGCTATTATTAGCCCTATTGGTCATTTTTTGACCTTTTTTGGAGGGGGATAAAATGATAGATTTTGATGTGGAAACAACGAATTTCTCCATTAGAATGCTCACCGAGGCTCGAAAATGGGTTATATTGAGTCCTGCATACTCGTGTACACGTATAGCTGCTCTCTCATGCTTACCATGTACGTGAGAGAAAGCAGTTTTCTATGTATGGTATACTCAGGTATTTATGCTGGGAAGGTATAACAATGTTCAGTACACTTTTCTTATTACTTATTACTTCAGCATCTATCACAATTTGAGTGTCTTTCTCACTGTGAATGCATTATCTTACACTTACTTGAAGATAGATATAACCTGACTTCATTGCGTACAGTCCTGGCACTTACAAGAGGGTATTTACAACTTGACTTCACTATATAGTCCTTACACTTTCAAGAAAATATTTACAACTTACACTTACATGAAAATATTTACAAAATGCCTTCACTATGTACAGCACTGGGTGAGGCACACAGGCAGAGTGAGGCAGAGCGAGTGTGAGGAGGGAGCGAGTGAGTGTATGGCCTTGACAGCCTAGGGGATGGTAGAGGAACAGTTACCTTACATCCCTGCCAATTTTTACCCGTAAATCTTGAAGAATGCGATTACAGTGGATTTTTTATTTTAAACCGTTTTAAAACGGCACTGGCACACGGCGGGGTTAACCCCCCCCATCCCGACGTTTTCTGGGCAGTGGTACGCCCCAGTCCCGACATTTTTGAACCTTTTTTTTTTTTGGCCCAAACATCCGCTTTTGGTGAGAAACATCGAAAATTCATAGAGAAATCGCTCACCTGAGGTTTAGAATACTCGATCCAGGTAGGAGTACCTCCTTACCTTACAGGGTTTTCTATCAGGATGGCTGCAAAGAAAACGAGTTCTATTGGAAGATAACTATTCCACACCACTCATAAATGGTATTTATTTATTTATTTGGTACGAATTTATATGTAGTACGAGAGTATATTGGTTTTCAAACGGTAATATAGGCATTATAAGCATTGTTTCACTCACTAACTCATCACCATTCCTGACCTTTTTTTGCCACATTACCTGATCATCATTTCTGACTGTTTCTTCCTCTAATGTTTGTCCTCCACATTGTCATCAATTGGGGAATCACTCTGGCCCTGAATTTCGTACCTTGGCATGACATGGCTTTACTGGCCAGGTCACTGATAACAGGTGAATTGCTGAGAAAAGGGCATGCAGGGGGGGGAGGAGGTCATGCTGGGTAAGGCATTGTCCCTGCCTGGCATCTTGTAGAGGAAGGTGTCCCGTGTATACATGCCAAAAATCACTCGCGAAAATTGAAAATTGTGCAAATTAAATTGAAAATTGTGCAAATTAGGGACCTTGCAATGTTGCCGCGTTAATTTACGTCTCCGGGATATGAGTGCACATCATGTGAGGACGTGAATTCACGTCTCCAGGACGGGGCGGGTTAAATATATGTGGAATGTTTTCCTGTTTTATAAAGTTTATTTCACTTTAACATCTTTACACTTGCAAAAATACAATGTCTCATTTATTTTATGAAATGTGGTTACTTTGCTCAAGTTTTCTCATTAAAATTCTTGCATAACTTGTATGTTCACCTTAATATAACTTTAAGTCTTTCTTCTGCTGGTACACACTTCCTCCTGTTTGTGTTCAGACGTGAAACTGAAGGTCCAATTGCAGTCAGCAGGTCATTCTAAAATACTTTGTAACTTCTCTAGGTATGCTTCTAAGTTTTCAAATAGGGTATAAAATTGACCCCTGATAAGCTTTTGGCTGATTTTTGGATGCTCCCAGTACTTTCTTGTACGTCTTTCTTTTCTTATTTTGAGGAGCATAGTGATGACACATGCCGCCTCCTGCCTGTGGTTGCCACGAAAAAGTGGCCCATGTGCTGGATGCCATAGCATCCCTCTCCACTTTTTAGTGGCACCATGAAAAAGTTGCAGCCACCTTCCACTGAAAAGTGGCCCGTATGGGGAGGGCCCTTATTGTTTATAATCCCGAGACATCCAGTGTATATATCATCCACCCATCGCCCAACCCTTTGTTGTCCCTTCAGGAGTGTAGTTGTCCATGGCTTGGCTTATGTCCTGACATCTAAGGCGAGGATGACCTGTCCCACTAGTGGCATTATATGAGCAATAAACTCCAACAGTCCCTCTGATTTAAACCATTACTTGCTCAGTCAGGCTGGAGTGCCTTAGTTCGCTAATCCACAAGACGTTATGTGCTTTTATCGTTACGATCCAATGGAACAAGTGGCTTCCTGACTTACAGGAAACCATTTGGCTAGTCATTCACAGTAGAGCCACCTCTAAGCAGCACTATATCGAGTGAGTGGATGGTGGACAGCCCTACGTACCACGAATTGTATTACTGAGGAAAGAAATAATAACTACGTTGATTAATATTCTAGTAGAGGAAGAGAAACAAGAAAATTTCACTATATTACAATTATCTTAAGAGAGCTTGTCCATCTAAATGAAACATGGCAATAACAGATTTAAAAATGATTGTGTATGTCTGTTTTCTACACAGTGACCATAGACTTTAAATTATTTTTAATGTCTGTTCTCCACACCACACCAAAGAGTTAAAATAATTAAATGTTTGTTCTCCACACAAAGATCCAGGAGATAAAAATAATTGTATATGATTGTTCTCCACACCAAGACCAAAGAATTAAAATAATTACAAATGTGTGTTCTACACCCCAAGAACAAAGAGATAAAGTGATTTTAAATATTTGTACTCCATGCCAACAGCTGCAGGCCTGTCTCGACTTGGACCAGGCTAGTCCCAGTGCCTCCCACAGATGCCAACCCAGGAACACCAACAACCTCAACCAACACAACCCATATCCCAGCTCCTACATTCAATGAAACTCCATGTGTTTTGGTTGTAGTAGTAGTACTAGCAGTAGCAGTAGTAGTAATGGTAGTTGCAATCTCATGCTCATTTCAACCTGAACTCGGTAGACTGCATGCCAAAATTACCCTTCTTCCACATTCCACCATCCTCCTTGGGGGGTTAGGAAGGTGAGTCAGGGACATTTGCATAACTGGCCAGCTCCACCACCTGCTCATATCGATGTCACCACACGAAGGCATCCCTCTTTAGCACATAGTTTCGGCACATCTGCCCCAAAGACCTATGACTGTTGAACGACATTTTCGGAAAATGTCGCAAAAAATCCTATGGCTGTCGATGGTATAGAGGCTACCAAACACTGGCAGTAGGTAGCACTTCCTCTTTTATGACACATATGGAATCTGGTCAGTGGGAACTACGAGATCATGTGATGGGAGGCATGATCCGGCCCCCTCCCTGGGTGTGGGGATACCTCCCTCCCCAGGCCATCTCTCCATCTCCCTTTGCCTCATTGGATCCTGCTTTCTGTGTCCCCTCCCATTCAAACTACCCCACATACCCCCTGTAGACCATATTGGGTGTGTGTGGTAGATTTTTGCCCTCCCTTTCCCCCCTTCTTGATACCCCCCACACTCCCTCCGCCTCCCTATTCCCCATTGCTTCTCAAGGACGTCCCATCCTGGCTCAGAGTGAGGAGTGACTTTTTTTTGACAGTCAATTGTGCAGTAACCATTAGACATTTAGGAGTGAAATTTACCTTTTCTGGTGTGTAAGATGAAGTTCTTCAAATCCATCAGACCAAGTTTTACTTTGGTGCAAATTTTTCTCTCTCTTTCTATTCACGGGGTGTAACAGTTATTTTTAGCATTCTTTTACGATCGATATTGCGGTAAGTGTACGTCATATAAGAGTGAAAGATACATTTGCAGGTGTGTAAGTTCAAGCTCTTGAAAACAGTAAGAAAAATAATTTACCTTGGTGAAAGTTAAAAAATCTGACCCTTCTTGCAGCTTTTAAAATAGGGGTGCTGGGAGATTTGCAGTCTTTAGGGGTTTATTCTGAATAGCTAAGAGAACAATGAAGATATAGTGGATCTTTAAATTATAAAGAGATATTCAAGAACTAGAATGATGAATCTTCAAGAGAGATTTGTTTAAAAAAATATGTTATATCTGAATCCCAAGTTGTTATAGTAAAATTTGTTATTAAGATATGTTCAGAGCCGAGAGCTACCCGGAATATTAGCGCATGAGCTTATGGCTACCAACCTACACGATATGCTAGAATATTAGTGTCTAAAGATATATTCATTATTCAGCAACATAAATATGCAATAGTTTTAAGATATAAGAATATTTTAAACAATAATGATGTTTTAGAAGGCCTAGTTTTAAGGTTATATTCAACATGTTTGAAGATATGCTGTAATATTATATTACTGTAGAGGAATATATTCAAAAAACAAAAGCAAGTACTGTATTGGAATATTAGTTACCTGTAAACCATTCAAGAACCAGCAGTGCCCACAAAATTAGGGTTCAATATACTATACAGTATAATCAAGAACCAGGAAATTCTACCAAATAGAAAGGCGTCATAATACACTCCTGAACATAGAAGACTACATATATTTAAAATCAAGATGTACTGTAGTATTTGGTTACTATGATATACAGTATACATATAAACTTGAGGGTATGTTGTAATATTATGTTGTGCTGATACATTCAGCAACTAGAATGTTTATTGAAAGATTTTATTCTAAGGATACAGGTAACAACCTAGAAGACATGCAAGAAGATAAGATTTTGTAACTTTATTAAAAACAATTTGTAATGACATATTATGTAGTCAGGATATATGTAAGAACCTAAACATATAATTTTCATTCATTCATTGCCAGACGCCATGTATCCCAAACGGGGTGGTCAAGGGCTTGGAGTTAATTGTTTTACAGGGAGGGGCACTAATCCTCCACCAACCCCACTTGACACATATAATATTTCTCGGAATACTCCATTATAAGGAAATATTTGAGAACATGAAAAGATTGGAAAAACATTAGATTATATATATCATTTGAAGTTCAGGTAAATATACTTGAAGATCAGGTTACAAGGTAAATAAGGAAAATATTACAGTGTTTTATGGTTATGGATCTTTCATGTAGTGACCAGTACCCAGTATGACATGAAGTTTTTCAGTATTATATCCTCATTCATTCATATATTGTTTCATTACCCAGCATTACGGAATATATTATTATACTGTCACAGTGTTATCCCCTTCAGCTACAGGAGGTCTTGCTAATACTGATCTTCGTGATTTTTTTTTTTTTTTAGCTTAATGGAGACTTCCATTGTTGAGAAGGAAATGGCCACTTGCAAGTTTTGTGCTACAAGGAAATTTGAATGATCTGCCCTAATAATTTTCGTTGTACTAACACAAATCGCGTTTAAAATGGTAGAAATACCATGTGAAAAACCTCTAACATAATATCAAACACCTGTTGAATAACTGTATGCTTCAACTTGGCCGCACATAAGGAAAGTACAGTATCGAGGACCGTTCACCTCTTCACCATGTTTTAAAAATTTACATATTATCTTCCTTACTTACGACTAAACTGAAACATAACATTGCTCAGCAACTACCTGATCGTGTGTCAAAGCTATTCAAAGGTATTCATTTATTAATATGCGATTTATGGTGATACTACGAAAATTACCATTGCCTATATTTTCAAATTCCTATAGTAGTCCCAAGCTCATAATTGGCTAACTTCATCCCATTCATCTTGTTTTTTTTTTTTTTTTTTTTCATGTGCTTTTCCAGATTATTTTCCGCAGCCCAGTAATAGGTAAACACAGTAATATTATTTGACATCCCTTCCTCAGATTTTCTTCGTGACTGGCATATTTCTATGTTCGTCTTTTTTGTTTATGGCTTAACATTCAGGATGGACAGCTGACAATTTTAGGCCAAGTTAATTGGTAGAGCACAGTGGAACTCGTTACTGACCCCTTCAAGGCGAAAAGCTTCTACAAAGCCAAAAGAAAAAAAAAAAAAAAGTAGGATGCATTATCATGGGTTTATTTTCATCAATCGGAACTGGGCCACTCCCACTATTTGACTGTTAAGTCTTAGTTGCAAGTTATTTACTTAGTCCTAGTTATGAGGAAGGAATGAGTCTCCTTGGTTACTAGCCAAATCAATCCTCCATTCTGGCTGCACTTGGCGATCAACTGAGCTAAAACAGGCTAGGGAACTTTGTTGGGTTGGAAGAAACGCCGTGTAGAAAACACGTGATCATAATGAAGGGTTTAATTTTGCACCACATAACACCCCTACCTCCATGCTCAAAAGACAGAGCCACATCATGTAGGCCTTACCAGCTGCCTTTGCCTCTTAACCTTTTGAATACGCTGACTACTGTTATATTGCCCTTGCAGTATCCCAACTACTATATTCAGTTAAGCAGCTGCTTTTCCAACTGAACAGGTTAGGTCTTACCTTCATTAACCACTTGAGTTATACATATCCCCTAATTCTACTGACTATCAAAAATTCTTCGACTATCTTACTTCTACGATGGAACACATTCTGTCCATTTCTCCTTTCTCTGAAATCTCCATTCTTGGAGATTTCAATGTTCACCACCACCTTTGGCTCTCCTCTCCTTTCACGGATCCACCTGGTGAACAAGCCTACATCTTTTCTATCCTTAATGACTTAGAGCAGCTTGTACAGCACCCTACCCGTATCCCTGACCGCCTTGGAGAGAGCTCCAACATACTTGACCTCTTCCTCACAACTAATCCTTCTGCTTACTCTGTTAATCTTTTCTCTCCATTGGGCTCCTCCGATCACAACCTCATTACCTTAACCTGTCCTATCGCTCCAGTACGGCCTGCGGACCCTCCAGGGAAACGTCGTCTCTGGCATTTTGGAGCTGCGGACTGGGAGGCCTTCAGGCAGTACTTCTTTGATTTTCCCTGGAATGATTATTGCTTCCATGGCCGTGAGCCATCTGAGTTTGCCTTGCGCATTACGGAGGTTATTCTCTCGGGCATGGAAGCATTCATTCCTTTCTCATATCCTTTGACTAACGCAAGAAAGCCTTGGTTTAATCACGCTTGTTCTAATGCTGTCCGCAACAAGGAGAAGGCCTACAAAAGGTACCGGAGCCAACCCACCCTTGAATCTCATCATCTTTACGTTTCTGCCCGGAATCGTGCTAAGTCTGTTCTTCGCTCTACTAAAAATAATTTCATCCATACTAAATGCTCTCAACTCTCCAACTCGAATTCTTCCCGCTCCTTCTGGCACCTTGCCAAAAATCTTTCTAACAACTTTACCTCATCATCCTTCCCTCCTCTTTTCTACTCTGATGGTTCTGTAGCTATTTCTTCTACTGATAAAGCAGATCTCTTCGCACAGACTTTCTCCTCCAATTCCACCTTAGACGATTCCGGTGCTGTTCCTCCATCACTTCCCCCTCTGACTTCCTCATGGCTGACATTAAAATTTCTTCAGTTGATGTATTTTCTGCCATTACTGGCCTCAGTACTAACAAGGCATATGGGCCTGATGGGGTCCCTCCTGTTGTTCTCAAGAACTGTGCTTCTGTGCTTACACCCTGCCTAGGCAAACTATTTCGCCTTTGTCTGTCAACTTGTACCTTTCCTTCTTGCTGGAAGTTTGCTCTCATTCAGCCAGTCCCAAAGAAGGGTGACCACTCCCAACCCTCCAACTATCGTCCAATTGCTTTAACGTCCTGTATTTCAAAAGTTTTCGAGTCAATTCTTAATAAAAAAATTTTAAGGCATCTTTCCTATCACAACCTTCTTTCCGATCGTCAGTATGGGTTCCGTCAGGGACGTTCCACTGGCGATCTTCTCACCTACCTTTCAGACTCCTGGTCATCCTCCTTTCGGGACTTTGGCGAAAGCTTTGCCATTGCACTTGACATCTCAAAGGCTTTCGATCGAGTCTGGCATAAATCTTTAATTTCCAAACTGCCCTCCTATGGTTTCTATCCTTCTATCTGTGCCTTCATCGCCAGCTTCCTTTCTGGTCGTTCTATAGCCGCTGTCGTAGACGGCCATCGTTCTTCTCCTAGATCTATCAACAGTGGTGTTCCTCAGGGCTCTGTCCTATCACCAACTCTCTTCCTCTTATTCATCAATGATCTTCTAAGCTGTACATCTAACCCTATCCACTCATATGCTGATGACTCCACCCTTCACCTTTCCATTCGGTTCCCGCAACGCCCAACTCAACAGTTACTTCAAGAAACAAGGGATGAGGCTATGGCACACCTAATGTCTGACTTGGCTCATATCTCTGACTGGGGTAAAAATAATATGGTTGTCTTTAATGCTTCTAAGACTCAGTTCTTACACCTATCAACCCGACAAAGTCTTCCACAGGTATACTCACTAATGTTTAATAATATTCAGATTAATCCTGCATCATCCTTGAACATGCTTGGGGTTTCATTTACTCGGGACTTATCTTGGAAAGATCATATTACATCTCTTGTAAAATCTGCTTCCAAGAGATTGGGTGTGCTAAGCCGATTCCGCTCTTTTTTTACCCCTGCACAATTGTTGACTCTATACAGGGGTTTTATCCGCCCCTGTGTGGAGTACAACTCTCATGTGTGGGGAGGCTCCCCACATACAGCTCTTCTCAATAGGGTGGAGTCAAAGGCTTTTCGTCTCATTAACTCTCCTCCTCTTACTGACTCCCTTCAACCTCTGTCTCTTCGCCACACTGTTGCATCTTTATCTCTTTTCTATCGCTACTTTAATGGTCACTGCTCCTCTGAACTGTCTGCTTGCATTCCTCCACCTCTACGACGGGCGCGTAGCACCTGCCTGGCAGCAAACTCTCATCCCTTTTCTGTCCAACTCTCTAATGCAAGAGTTAACCGTTACTCCCAGTCTTTCATTCATGCAACAGGTCAGCTCTGGAACTGTCTCCCTCTGTCTGTATTTCCTCCTGCCTATGATCTCCAGTCTTTCAAACGCAGTGTGTCCAGGCATCTCAAAATGATCGGATCTTGAATTTGGCTCTCTATTGTATTTTGTTTTTCTCTTGGAGGGAACTGTTACTGCGGGCTCATGGCCTTTGGTTCCTTCTTCCTCGCATAAAAAAAAAATATATATATATATCTCCTTATGTTTAATTACAGCTCTGGTCTTGGTTTGTGTAAAAAAAAATAATAATAATGATGCAAATGATGAGGTGAAAGAGAGAGAGACTGTCCAATTGTTTGAGGGTGCAGAAGTGGATATATGTGGATTAACTGAAACTAAATGGTTTTTGTGATAGTGTGAAAAAATGAGGGTATAGAAGGGGTATATGTGCGGGAGTAGGTGAGAATGAGAGGGAGAAAGGAGTGTATATTGTTGTAATACATGGAAGGAGAATATTAGAGAGTATGGATCAGTTGGCTCTAGCATTGTGTGGGTACAATTGAAAGTTGGACTACAAATGTGGGCAATTGCGTGTGTGTATGCGCCAATGCAAGATCGTGTAAGCAGAGCAAGAGAAGAGTTCTGGACAAAGGTGGAAGTGTGCATGGAAAAGTTTGAAAGGAATGAGACAGTTTTTGATTGGTGATATGAATTGAAAGTAGGGATGTGAAGGTGGATGGAGTAATTGGTGAGTGGGGTGTGCCTGCAGAGATGGATGTGAATGGCAGTGCTTCAGTGGACATTTGTGCTGGGAGGTGGTTGGTGTTAGCCAATACCCTCTTCAGACACAAGATGATACTTAGGTATATGTGGCGAGTGATGAGAAGGGTGAGTGGTGAACTGAAGAAACGGAAGGCAATGACTGATTTTCTGTGTGTGGATGATAGGATGAGAAAGTGAGTAATGGATGCAAGAACATATAGTGATTGGGGTGGTGAGAATCAAAGTCTAAATGAAATGGGGGAATAGAAGAGGGAAAGGACAGGAGGAAGTAGTTCATACAAGGAGGGTGGAAAGGTTAAAAGAGGAGGGAAAAAAAGGCAGAATATAAGAGAGAAGTGGGTAGGCAATTAGGTAAATATGGATTGGAGCAGATGAGGGACGTGGAAGGTGTGTGCAAGATATTCACAGAAGAAATCTGTACAGCATGTGAGGTGGTGTGTGGGATGAAGAGAAGACGAAAAGGGATGCAGGGAACAGCATGGTGGACTGAAGAGGTGAGAGAGGCTGTGGCAAAACGGAAGAAAGCATATAGTGAGTGGATGAGAAACAGGGGCGTCGAAGAAGTTGAGAGACAGAAGAGAGAGTTATATGTAGAGAGGAAGAGAGAGTGAAAAGATTAAGGAGAGTTAGACTGGGTGTTAAAGAAATTAGTTGGGGAGCGACAGATGAAGTGGTATATTACTAGTTGAGAAGTGAGAAAAAGGGAGCAGATGGAGAGAACACTTTAAGGAATTGCTGAACATAGAGAATAAAAGTAATGTGAGTATAAGTGGCTGGGGAATGGCTGGGAGAAGGTGGGATGTAAGAAGAGAGGAAGAAATCAGTAGGATGGAAGTTCTGGAAGCAATGAAGGAAGTCAAAACGGGAAAAGCCTCAAGAATTGATGGAGTGTGTTGTGAAATGCTGAATCAATGGGGAGAGATAGTCGTAGAATGGATGTGGAAGATGTGCAGACTTGCCTGGGAGAAAGGTAAAGTCCCGGAGGATTGGAAGTCAGGTATAATTATTCCCTTGTACTAGGGAAAGGGGGAAAAGGAGTGTGTGGTAATCATAGGCATTTGTCTTTTGAGTGTATTAGGAAGGGTACATGGACTTAGGGAAATAACAGAGGAATTAGTTGGAGAAGACCAGGGAGGTTTTAGGAAGGGAAGAGGTTGTGTTATCAGATATTCATTCTAAGATCTTTAGTGGAAAAGTTTTAGAGAAAGGAAGGAAGTTGTATGCGGCCTTCATGGATTTGGAGAAAGCATATGACAGGGTGCATTAACAAGGATTGTGGAAAGTATTAAGAATATATGGAGCAGATGGAAAGTTGTTGAATGCAGTGAAGAGTATGTATGAGAGTTCGAGGGCTGCAGTGTGTGTGGATAGTGAACTGAGTGAATTTTTCTTTTTGAAGGTTGGATTGAAAAAGGGATGTGTTAAGGTTGTTCAATTTGTATTTGAATGGGGTTATAAAAAAGATACCGTACCAGATAGGGCAGTGGATGTTGGAGCGACCCTAATGAGAGAGGGCAGTGTTTGGAAACTCCTTGTACTGTTGTTTGCAGATGATATTGTGTTGTGAAGCGAAGACGAAGGGGAGATTCAAGGCTTTGTGGATGAGTTTGGGAGAGTGTGTAAGAAACAGAATCTAAAGGTGAATGTAGGGAAGAGTAAAGTTATCGTCTTCGAGAGAAGTGAAGTCAGTGAATGTACAGTGAGATTGGATGATGAGGAAAAGGAAAATGTGAGTGCTTTTAAGTACTTGGGTAGTTTGATGAGTAAGGATGGAAATTTACAGGGTGAAGTGCTTGAATGGGTACAACAAGGAAGAAAGGTTGCTGGTTCCTTGAAGGCAGTATTAAGAAACAGGGAAGTGAGCATGGAAGTGAAAATGTTACTACATGATAATATTGTGATACCAACTCCAACGTATACAGTGAAGCTTGGACCTTGTTGGAGGTACAGAAGTCAAGAGTGAGAGCAGTGGACACGAGTTATTTGAGAGGAGCATGTGGAGTCACTTGGAGAGACAGAATGACAATGGGGAAGTGAAGGAACATTGTGGTGTGGATGTGGATGTTAGGGAGCACTAGGGGAAAAACACTGAGGTGGTTTCGCCATGTGGAGAGGATGGAGAGTGAGAGACTGACGAGAAGAGTGTATGTGAGTGAGGCAGAGGGGGGGAAGAGGGAGGGGGAGGCCAAGGATGAGACGAAGGGATGGATTGGAGAGGTATATAAGAGAGGGGTGTGTGAGTTTGGATCAGGGCAGTGAAATGGCGGTGGACAGCGCGACATGGAGGCGATTTGTTTGTGGCCACCCCTTACGGGATTAAGGAGTTTGGCAATAGATAGATAGGTTATTATTATTATTATTATTTTTTTTTATTTGTATCATTATTAGTATTATGACTATCCTACCTACCTAACAGTCAATTAACATACTGTTTACTTTCCCATCTACCAACCAACCAAGTAACCTGACCTACCTATATACCAGTCAACCAACCAACCTGTTGTCCTACCTACCTAACTACCAGTACCTACCGTCCAGCCAACCTTCCTACTTGCCGACCTATTAATAGTAGCCGACCTATCTACCTACACACCAGTACCTACCAACCTCCCAGTCATCATTCTCTCTCTCTCTCTCTCTCTCTCTCTCTCTCTAACTTACACCCATTTGCGGATTTATGTAACTACATTATTATTACACATGTAATTAATGCTACTTTTGGCCTTTTCTTAATCACTTTCTTCATTCTCCAATCTTCTCGCCTTCTTCATTAGCGTAATTATCCATTTCTGTTATTATTACCAATTCCCATCATCACTTTTAGCTCTCCCCTTTTCCCTTCCTCATTTCCTCCGACCATCGTTTTACTTTACTGCTTCTCTAAATTAACACACACACACACACACACACACACACACACACACACACACACACACACACACACACACACACACACACACACACGCGTGCGTGCAATAAGGACACAGGCAAACGGTACTCACAGCGTACATACACATTCCAACTGAAAACATTCAAACCAAATTGATCTAAAGCAGTAAGGAATCATGCAGATTTTGTTTCTGTTTGTTTTCTCGCTTCCCTTCCCCAAAGGTAAACAGGTAAACAACATCAGGAATCCAGAGAGAGAGAGAGAGAGAGAGAGAGAGAGAGAGAGGGGGAGGGGAGGGGAAGGTTTCTCCCCTCCGTCACCATCTGAGGAGTTGTGGGGTTCAAGTTTACATTGTACAGCAGCAGTCCTTATTTCTTTGCTTGCCTTGTGACCCACCTCTCCCTCATCATCCTTGCATCTAGATACACGTATACGTGTTTACGCTTTCACCGGTAAAGGGTGTATGTGTACAGTATGTGTTATTAGTACATCAGAATACATCTTGGTTTTTTAATGCAAGAAAGAAGGAACAAAAGGCTGGAAGCCCGCAAGATTGATTTTTAGTTGGCGTAGTAGCAATATTCACATATAGTAGGCTACCTCAACCGTTCCTAAGTTTGAGTTCGGTATTTTCATACTACAGAATGCTACATGTTTGTTTTTCATTATCTGTGGCTCATTGCCTGAAAGTTTGGGTGTTGGGGAAATCGTGTTGTTTTCTTGACATTATTTCTTTGAACAGCGTAAGAATAACGTAATAATAAATAAAACTGGACCTCGTTGCGACTATGTTGTCTGTGTGGTCTTTGTATCTCTGTAACTCCATCCCCTGCCTCACTTCTCGCTTCACTCTCCTTATCCTACCTCTCTCCTTCCCCCTGTTACTCTCTAGTACTCCCTTCCTCCCACCCCCTTGAACACCCACGCCCCTGACCCCCTCCCCTACAAACACACCAATCTCCACCCCCTCCCTCTTATTCACGACCTTCTTCTGTCTCATTTTTTAAACTCTCCCTCTCCCCATAACTTTAGTGCTCCTCCATCTTAGAGTTGCCTTATTAATGTTATCCTTCACTCTAATCTACCTCCCCCTCCTTCTCCTCCTCGCTCTCCCACTTCTTCTTCTTCTTCTTCTTCCTCATGTTTTCCTTCTTTTTCTTTCTGTTTTCTCTTTCTTTTCTTTTTCTTTATTCTTTCTCTCCTCTTTTCTTTTCTTTCTTTTTTCCTTTTATTCTTTACTTTTGTTTCTTTTATTTCTTTTTCTTTTCATTTTCTTTTTCTTCCTCTTCATCTTCCTCATATTCTTAATCTTATTCTTATCTTCCTCGTTGTCGTCGTCATTGTCGTTGTCCAATTGTCGTTTTTCTTTTACTTTAATTCCTTTGTTTCCCTATGTCCCCTTTTTAACCTGTCCTTCCATGTTCGATCTCCTATGTGAACTTTTCATTCTGCCTTCTCTCCATTTTCTTCCTTGAGTGTACTCTTCCCTTCCGCCTATTCCCCTTCTGTCCTTCTCTTCCCCTATCATATTTCCGTAGCTTTTAATATGCAGCATCTAACCCACACCGATCCCTCCCCCACAGTGTTTCGAGATGGTAGAAAAGAGACAGCAATGAAGACAGTGGAATGAAGAGGTTACCAAATGGGTAACTAGCGTCAATTAACACTGGCAGCCGTGGGGTTGTTCCTCATCTGAATACATAATTATGTTACTTGACGTTAGTCAGTCCTCGGATGTAGGCGAAGTTGTAAAGCCCAATCCACACTCGCCTATCGGGCAGTAACTGGTGGACTGTGCCCTCATCGAGGACAGTCTGTCAGGCATAAGTGTGATGTTGTCCAAACTGCTGAGTAGCTGGTCAGGGAGTAAAGTCGACCAGTAGTCAGTAGGTGGTCGGCAGCGATTGAGTGGGATATGACCAGACCATGCGCAATGCTGTTGAAAAGAAAAAGAAATAACTCAGTATGGCATATAAATTGCTATAATTGGAAAATGAAGAAACAATGAAGAATGCAGAAAAACAATATGGTTTAAGAGGCAACTTTCTGAGAATGGCAAGGTCTTTGGCTCATGCCCGGCGCCAGACCACCGACAAATGTCTGATGATTTCCCTCAGCTACTGGCGTTGGCTGTCCGCTGGTTTGCCCATCAAAGTTGTCACAAAGTGTTCGATGACGGGCTTTAAGATGATATGATTGCATTGATATGTTGCTTAGTATATTTGTGTATCGCTTACCGGCATCACTATCGATTGCCAGGATGTTTACAGTGTGCGATATAGCTACGAGGTGAGCACGGCACTGATTCCAACACATATCACAATGGTTTTATCTCTTATCTTTTCCAAGAAAACCCATCGCAATCATTAAATAGGACATGTTTTCTAATGTTGTGAAAATGAATACAGGGACGGCATGATAATCAATTATGAGGGTTTGTTTTTTTCCTGCCATATATTCGTCACTAATGTTGATAATGTTTCAGCTCTACTAGCCTATATCTCATCATCGGTAAGCATAGAACAAAATCATAATATTTTACTGTAAGTTTATTCTCTATATATTTTACTGTAAGTTTATTCTCTATATCTCATCATCGGTAGGCATTGAACAAAATCATAATAATTTACAGTAAGTTTATTCCCTGACAAATTATTCATTCCTCATAACATTATGAAATAACATTGTCTCCAAAATGACGTGTGATCTATATATGAAAATAAATAATACTCCTGTTTTATTCGGAAAACTGTCCAAACGAATATATCATGACAACATCATTGGATGAAATAATTAACTCAAAATAAATCTGCCACTTTAATTACACTTAATATTTTGTCCAGAGACCATTGCTGGTAATGACATCGTGAAGGCGGTCAGGTAGTGACGCCACATGACTTTGATTGATGTGAGGCTTTCTCCTGAGGACCTGCCACTCCCTCATCAGGTGGCGCAGCAGTCGCTGTGGCGTCCTTTCCTTGTTGGGCTCCCAAACATTAACAATATTGGCACAAACGTTCTCAATGGGATTTGGTTCAGGGCTGTTGCTAGGCCAAAGCAAAAATTCTAGGTGGCGTTGATCCCCAAACCATGTTCGCACAACTCTCGCTGTGTGCACCGGACAATTATCGTGCATGAAAATGATGTTCTCAGGATACAGAAGGGTTTATGCGTGGACAGTAGGCAGCATCACCTCCTCTAGTATCTCCAGATACTGCTCAGCCCTGTACCTTCCCTCTATCTCTGTGACCTCACCAACACCATGGAGACCAATCCACCCCCACACGTTGCATGTTACGTGACCACTCCGTGCCTTTGCGTAGATGTGCTCCCGAACATCACTATAAAACACTATGTCCTTGTCAGTTTTGATAAATAATACACATTTACGACTTATTTTTCGATCTTTACACTGTAATATATGTTCCATAAGATTTATTAATTTATTCAATTACACATTACCTATTTTAAATAAAAATTATCTCTCTCTCTCTCTCTCTCTCTCTCTCTCTCTCTCTCTCTCTCTCTCTCTCTCATGGCCACACCACCCAACAATACACGGTCAATATTTGCTTCCTTACCTGGACTACTGGGGGAGTCAGCTTATCTGATGGGAAGACCTTCTCTTCAACCTCCCATGGGAAACTTCACTTCTACAGGCTTAACAACACCAAGTAAGTCACAATGAAATTGAAACAGTACTATTTACCAAACATTCATGAATATCATAAATAATTCAAGCAAGTGGTCTTATCACTTTGTGGTACTTAGAACAATTTGTAGCTGAATGGTAGGTGGGGGTACCCATCATCCACTCACTCAATGTGGAGTGCTGCCTTATGAGCTCTACACTGAGTGACAAGCCAAATGGTTTCCTGTACCTAGGAAACCATTTACTACGCTGGGTGGTAACCATATAACCGGGGTTTCTGGCAGGGTTAAATGTCCCCCAGATTCCCCTATCCAAAATCACTTAACCATGGCAGTCATTTCAGAGAGCCTCGTAGGGCCCAATACATGCCCAGGGCCCCAACCAAATGGGCTGACTCACGTGGCCATGTGGAATGTAAGAGGTGTGAATGAGGAGAGCAAGAGGGTGGAAATGATGAATGTGTTCAAGAGTACGAGATATGCTGTGATGGCATTGTGTGAAACGAAGATGAAAGGGTGCGAAGTGGAGGAGTGGGAGGGTGTGAAATGTGTAAGATTGAGAATGAATAGGAGAGGAAGATGTAAGGAAGGAGTTGCTTTGTTGATGAATGAGGTGAGGCAGAGTGGAATGAGAGACTATAACTGTCTCAGCTCGAGGTGGATGGTCAAGTTCAAGTTTGAGAAGGTGAAAGTGGCAGTGATTGTAGGGTATGCACCGTGTGAGGACAGGAGTGAGAGAGAGAAAGACAGGTTTTGGGACGAGCTGGGTGAAGTAGTGGGAGTAATGCCCAGGAGCTGTAAAGAGATCATGATGGGGGATATGAATGAAAAAGTAGGCACTGGTCCTGAGGATGACATAATGGGATGTTATGAAGTGCCAGGAGAAAATGATAATGGGCATCAACTAAGGGATATGTGTCAGGAGAGGAGGTTGTGCATTTGTAATTCGTATTTCAAACACATAGATGCACGTAAATTTACATGGTATAAAGGAAATGGGGATCGTGTTGAAAGAAGCCTGATTGATTACATGCTCGTAGAGAGGTCGATGATGAGAATGGCTGTTGATACGAGGGCTGTGAGAGGACGATGTGGAGGTCTGTCAGATCATACTGTATGATCGTGGTATGCAAGATCAACTGAGAGGAGTGAGATGGATCAAGAGAGAGAGGAGCAGTCAGGGAGAAAGACTGAGAATTGAGAAGCTGAGGATCAAAGAAATGGCAGATGATTACAGGACCAATGTAGAGAACGAGTTAGAATCAGTGAAAAGGAATGAATTGGATGTGGACAGCCCGTGGAATGCATATAGGGATTGCTTAGTTAGGAATCCTAAAGTGGTGTGTGGTGTGGCAAGAGTATCAACAAAAAAGAAGGGCACGGCATGGTGGGATGAGGAGGTTAAGAGAGCGGTGGAGGAAAAGAGTAAAAAGTGGCTAAAGTGGTTACAAGATAGGGGTTCAGTTGAAATAAGAAGTGAGTATATCGAGAGCAAGGAGCATGTCAAGTGACTAGTGAAGAGGAAAAAGAAGGAGGTAAATGATGATCTGGGAAGAAAGATGAATGCGAACTACTCTGAAAATAGGAAGTTATTCTGGAAAAGAGGTGCGGAAATGTAGATGCGAAAGCGGAAAGAAATATGATGGTGTGAGGGATGCAGGTAGTAGGTTACTAACCCATGGAGATGAAGTAAGGACCATATGGAAAGAATATTTTGAAAGCCTGATGAATGGGAATAGAGAGAGAGTAGAGCGGCTGTAAACATGATTGGTATTGGGGGTGTGCAGAGAAGTAATGTAGTACCAGGAGACGTGACACTTGCACAAGTGAAGAGCACTGTGAAATGACTGAAAAATGGGAAAGCAGCTGGTGTTGATGAGGTGTATCCAGAGATGCCTAAGTGTAGTGGAAAGAGTGGAATGAAGTGCTTGTTGGAGATATGTAAGAAGGCATGGATGAGTGAAACTGTGCCAGCACAATGGAAAAAGGCTGTGACTGTACCCTGTACAAAAATAAAGGTGAACGAAGTGAGTGCAAGAATTATCGTGGCATTAATTTATTGAGTATGGTATGGAAGGAATATGGAAGAATTACTATAGAGAAAGTAAGAGAGATATCAGAAGTCCTAGTGAGTAATGAACAAGGTGGCTTTAGCAGTGGCAGATGTGTGGATCAGATATCTACAGTGAGACAGATAGCAGAGAAGGCTTGTGAGAAGGACATTAGGTTTTTATGGCATTCATGGATCTGGAAAAAACTGTATGACAAAGTAGACAGAGAGGGATTGTGGAAAGTTTTGCGCATGTATGGTGTACATGGTAAGCTGCTAGGTGCTGTCAAGAATTTTTATGATGGTAACGAAGCATGTCTAAGGGTTAATGGGCAGCTAAGTGAATCGTTCACGATCGGTGTAGGCGTGCGACAAGGTTGTTCAGTATATATATGGATGAGATGATGAGAAAAGTAGAAACACGAGTAATGGAGAGAGGGATGGTGTTGGTAATGAATAGTGATAGATGGAATATCTCAAATTTGTTGTATGCTGATGATGCAGTACTGCTTGCAATTACCGGACAAGAACTTGGTAGGCTAGTGTAGAGTTTTGCTGATGTCTGTGAGCGTTGTGCCTTGAGAGTAAATGTACAGAAGAGTAAAGTGATGGTTATTAAGAGAGAAGGTGACTCCCACTGTGATGTCACAGTGAATGGAGACTGGAATTGGTGAGAGAGTTCAAATACTTGGGTACAGTGATAGAAAAGAGAGGAAAATGTGCAAAAGTATTTGAAAGTAGAGTGACACAAGGAAGAAAGTAGCAGGTGCAATGAAGGCCTTGATAAGAAACACAGGCTTGAGTGTTGCAGCTTCACGAGACTTACATGAGGGAGTGTTAGTGCCAACTTTAACATATGGATGTGAGACTGGTGTAGCATGAAAATGAAAAGTCAAGAGTAAGTGCAGTGGAGATGGGACTGCTGAGGAATGTATGTGGAGTACAGAGGGTGGATAAGATACTAAATAATGTGATTCGTGAAAGATGTGGAGTGAGGAAATCAGTGGACATCAGAGTCGAAGAGAGTGTCCTGAGATGGTATGGTCATGTGGAAAGAATGGATAACAGTAGAGTGGTGATAAAGGTATACCTGAGGAAATTTGAATGAGGGAGGAAGCGAGGTAGGCCAATGAGAAGGTGTAGAGATATGGTGGATGAGTGTTTGAGGAAGAGAGGTTTGGAAGTCAGCGAGGCTAGGGAACTGATATGAGATCGAGCTGGCTGGATGAATGTTGAGAAAAGTGCATGATCAGGGATTTTGGCACCTCTTATGATCATGGCAGCGTCCAGATTGACTCAATCGGATGCGTTTTTGTGAAGCTGCAGAATGTGGTGAATGTTTTTGGCGTATCTGATAGAGCCAGGATTCCGGGGGCTTGAATGATGAGTGAATGGAAGCGTGGATTATTGGATTGGGCAAATTTGTGCTGTCTTGGCATTGCTACTCCTCACCCTGCCCTTGGATGGGAAAAGAGGTGCGGATGATGATGATGATATATATATATATATATACACTGTATATATATGTGTGTGTGTGTGTGTGTGTGTGTGTGTGTGTATGTATATGTGTGTGTGTGTGTGTGTGTGTGTGTGTGTTTGTGTGAGGAGTAGACTGTAGCACCAGTCGAGCAGGGCAGTTCTCCCACGGTGGATAGAAAGCTGATGACAGGGAGAGCTGGAGCTCCCGTTTCATCAGCCCTCAGGTCTAGTTCCTGACCATCCCCCTTTGGTGAACTTTTTCAGTGTTTCATTAACACAGAGAGTAGGCCAGCATGCTCTCCAAGACAAGTTTCTCTAACTGTCAACTCCAATCTACATGCACAGTACACACTACACTTCCTTTTCAATATTTAAATAAAAGGAAAGTGGCGCACCCATACCATGCCTCGGAGTCCCCAGGGGGAGGACCATAAATGCCCCCATCATTCGCCCCTCTCCCGGTGATGACTCTTTGAGCTACCTGGATTCACTGTCTGACTCACTTTTTCATTTCTGCAACATTCGCTGCCTTTCCTCTAACTTTCTGTTGAACGCCACCTCTCCTCCTCTAAACCTCACCTTCTCTTTCTTTCCGAGACTCAGCTGTCTGAGGCAACTGACACAAATCATTTTCTCTACCCTCTTACTTTCTCTATACTCATTTCAAAGCCAAAGGTGGGTGTTGTGTATATATATATGCAACGACCTATCTAGCTCTCATGTTCCTGAACTTAATTCTTCTGAATTCTTTATGCTCTGGCTTCGACTCTCCTGTCATTCTCTGACTAAATATATCTGCGCTGTTTACTTATATCCTAATTCTACTATCAAAAATTATTCTAGGAGATTTCAGTGTTTACCACCTTAATGACCTAGAGCAGCTTGTACAGCACCCTACCCATATCCCTGACTGTCTTGGAGAGAGCTCCAACATACTTGACCTCTTCCTTACAACTAATCCTTCTGTTCACAATGTTATCCTTTCTCTCTGTTGGGCTCCTCTGATCACAACCTCTTTACCTTAACCTGTCCTATCTCTCCGGTACAGACTGTGGACCCTCAAAAGAAGTGTCATCTGTGGCACTAGGAATCTGTGGACTGGGAGGCCCTCAGGAGGTACTTCTTTGATTTTCCCTACGATGATTATTACTTCCATGGCCGGGAGCCATCTGAGTGTGCCTTGCACATTACAGAGGTTATTCTCTCGGGCATGGAAGCATACATTCCTTTCTCATATCCTTTGACTAATGCAAGAAAGCCGTGGTTTAATCACGCTTGAGCTAATGCTGTCCTCAACAAGGACAGGGCCTATAAAAGGTGCCAGAGCCAACCCACCTCTGAATCACATCTTTTTTATGTTTCTGCTCAGAATCCTGGTAAATCTGATCTTCGTTCTGCTAAAAATAATTTCATCCGTACTAAATGCTCTCAACTCTTCAGCTCGAATTTTTCCCACTCCTTCCGGCACCTTGCCAAAAATCTTTCTAACAACTTTACCTCATCATCCTTCCCTCCTCTTTTCTACTCTGATGGCTCTGTAGTTCTTTCTTCTACTGATAAAGCAGATCTATTTGCTCAGACTTTCTCCTCCAATTCCACCTTAGATATATCCAGTGCTCTTCCTCCATCACGTCCACCCTCTGACTTCCTCATGGCTTACATTAAAATATCGTCAGCTGATGTATTTTCTGCCATTGCTTGCCTCAATACTAATAAGGCATATGAGCCTGATGGAGTCCCTCCTGTTGTCCTTAAGAACTGTGCTTCTGTGCTTACACCCTGCGTAAGTAAATTCTTTCACCTTTGTCTTTCAACTTGTACCATTCCTTCTTGCTGGAAGTTTGCTCTCATCCAGCCAGTCCCAAAGAAGGGTGACCATTCCCAACCCTCTAACTATCGTCCAATTGCCTTAACATCCTGTGTCTCAAAAGTTTTCGAGTCTATTCTTAATAGAAACATATTAAACCATCTTTCCTATCACAACCTTCTTTCTGATCGTCAGTATGGGTTTCGTCAGGTATCCATCACTGGTGATCTCAATTTTTTTTTTTTTAATGTGTACGACTCTTGGCAAAGGCTTCAGTGCCTATATCTCTGGGGCAGTAGCCTATCCCAAGGCCCAGTAGTCCTTCTACACCTTTACATGTCACCACTTCAGCGCTAACACCCACCGTCCATATTGAATACATGCTAGGGCTCTGTCATACAGGACTGGTGCATTGGTATTAACGGAGATACTTTTATGACATGTCGGTGGGTCATCTGGTAGATCAGAAAAGTCTGCTTTTACGAAATTCAAATCCTTAAATGTTCCCTGCCACAGCCGAGATTCGAACCTGAGTCCATCAGGACTGCAGGCCGCCTCTCTACCGATTCAGCCACCGCCTCTTCTTCAGACTCCTGGTCATCCTCCTTTCGGGACTTAGGCGAAAGCTTTGCCATTGAATTTGACATCTAAAAGGCTTTAGGTCAAGTCTGACATAAATCTTTAATTTCCAAACTGGCCTCTTACGGTTCCTATCCTTCTATGTGTGCCTTCATCTATAGCTTCCTTTTTGGTCATTCTATAGCTGCTGTTGTAGACAGCCATCGTTCTTCCCCTAGATCTATCAACAGTGATGTTCCTCAGGGCTCTGTCGTATCACCAGTCCTCTTCATTTTATTCATGAATGATCTTCTAAGCTGTACATCTAATCCTATCCACCCGTACGCTGATGATTCCACCCTTCACCTTTCCATTCAGTTTCCGCAATGTCCATTTCAGCAGTGACTTCAACAAACAAAGGATGAGGCTATGGTACACCGAATGTCTGACATGGCCCGTATCTCTGACTGGGGTAAAAATAATCTTCTTGTTTTAAATGCATCAAAGACTCAGTTTTTACACCTATCAACCTGTCAAAATCTTCCACAGGAGTACCCACGAATGTTTAATAATATCCGGATCAATCTTGCATCATCCTTGAAAATGCTTGGGGTTTCATTCACACGGGACATATCTTGGAAAGATCATATTGCATCTCTTGTAAAATCTGCTTCCAAGAGATTGGGTTGCTAAGCCGACTCCGTGCCTTCTTTACCCCTGCACAGTTGTTGACTCTATAGTATAAACGAATTTTATTCGCCTCTGTTTAGAGTACAACTCCATGTGTAGGTAGGCTCTCTGCATAGAGCTCTTCTCAGTAGGATGGAGTCAAAGGCTATTCGTCTCGTCAACTCTGTTCCTCTTACTGTTCCCTTCAACCTCTGTCTCTTCGCCACACTGTTGCCTCTTTATCTCTTTTCTGTCTCTACTTCAATGATCACTGCTTCTCTGTCTGCTTGCATCCCTTCACCTCTACGACGGGTGTGTAGCACTTGCCTACGAACAAACTCTCATCCCTTTTCTGTCCAACTTTCTAATGCAAGAGTTAACCGTTACTCCCAGTTCTTCTTTTATGCAACAGGCCAACTCTGGAACTGTCTCCCTCTGTCTGTATTACCTACTTCCTAGGATCTCCAGTCTTTCAAATGCAGTGTATCCAGGCATCTCGGAATGAAATGGATCTTGAATTTGGCTCTCTTTTGTATTTTTTTTTTTCTTGGAAGGAACCTTTTGTGGGCTCAGCCTTTGGTTCCTTCTTCCTCACATAATATATATATATATATATATATATATATATATATATATATATATATATATATATATATATATATATATACATACAGGTCTCCCTCGTTTTACGCTGTATCGTTTTACGATATTTCGCATTTACGATCCTTCTTAGTGTTCATTTTACGATTGAGCTCCCTCGCATTTACGATTGGGCATGTGGAAATACCGCGCTCACAGGCAGATCAGCTAAGAGTTGTGTGGCATACCCGCCCTGCCCACACAGTTTCCCGCGCTTTTGCCAGTCCCACCCACGTGCTCACTCAGCATACAACCTCTGCATCTGTGTGCATCAGTGCTCAGGATATTACTGTTTTTCCTGTTCTTCATATTTTGCCCCCCTAGTGCCACCACCGTGATGTCTTGTAAACGCCCTGCGACATCTGGTGCTGGTGATATGAAGCCAAAGAAAGCATGCACGGCACAAACTTCCTTTAACTCACTCTCAATCCTACCACTGGATACTAGACTACAGTAGAAGAAACATTAGTCTACTGTCCACCAGGTTTAGGTTCACTTGTGCCAAAGTTGTATCAGATCCGGTATATACAGTATGGTATATGCATATATTCATCTATGCTCATGCAGATTATCTCAAGTTCAAAAGATCTGAATGTGCCTTAACCCTAATTAAGCTACTCCATCACTCGACTACTTCCTCCAACTTACCGTAAATTAAAGGTTATTTATGTACAATGCATACTAAGCTGGAACAAGGAGATATTGCTGCATTGATATAGAGGTAACAATACTAGTATTACCTATTCTTTGTTTAAGGATAAGGAAATGTGAGTACACAACCTCCCTATGCCTGTATTTCTTCCTGCAGAAACAGATCTGTCTAATGACAAATAAATCTTCAGGGTTAATCCTAAGTCTGACCTCTGATCCTCGAGGAAAATAGAGGAAACATATTCCACTCTTTCAGAGAATATCCTACTCCACTAAGAGTAAGAGTCTGTTTTTTTTTTCCCTATTGGCACAGGGATATATTGGCGCGGTTACAGCTATATGACTGGGTGACTCCACTTCCTTGTTAAAATGTTACTCAGCTAATCTCCCTGTCACACGACACGAGGATGGTGGACTTTACATACAACACAGTTTCATCCTGCAGTTCACCGGGTTCCCAATCTGATAAACCTGGAGTAACAAGCACTTACATTACAATTTCTCAATAGAAAAATTTTAAGGCATCTTTTCTATAACAACATTCTTTCTGATCATCAGTGCAGGTTCCATCAGGGATGCTCTGCTGGTGATCTTCTCAACTACCTTTCAGACTCCTGGTCATCCTCCTTTCGGGACTTTGGTGAAGGCTTTGCCATTGCACTGGACATCTCTGAGGCTTTCGATCGAGTCTGGCATAAATCTTTAATTTCCAAACTGCCCTCTTACAGTTTCTATCCTTCCATCTGTGCCTTCATCACTAGTTTCCTTTCTGTTCGTTCTGTGGCCTCCGTTGTGGACGGCCATCGTTCATCTCCTAGACCTGTCAACGGTGGTGTTCCTCGGGGCTCCGTCCTATCACCAACTCTCTTCCTTTTATTCATCAATGACCTTCTAAGCTGTACATCTGACCCTATCCACTCATACGCTGATGACTCCACCCTTCACCGTTCCATTCGGTTCACGCAACGCCCATCTCTAGCAGTTACTTCAACAAACAAGGGATGAGGCTATGGCACACGTAATGTCTGACTTGGTTCGTATCTCTGAGTGGGGTAAAAATAATCTGGTTGTTTTTAATGCATCTAAGACTCAGTTCTTACACCTATCAACCCATCAAAATCTTCCACAGGTATACCCATTAATGTTTAATAATATTCAGCTTAATCCTGCATCATCTTTGAACATGCTTCGGGTTTCATTTACTCGGGACTTAACTTGGAAAGATCATATTACATCTCTTGTAAAATCAGCTTCCAAGAGACTAGGTGTGCTAAGCCGACTCCGTTCTTTCTTTACCCCTGCACAATTCTTGACTCCATACAGGGGTTTTATCCACCCCTGTGTGGAGTACAACTCTCATGTGTGGGGAGGCTCCCTACATACAGCTCTTCTCAATAGGATGGAGTCAAAGGCTTTTCGTCTCATTATCTCTCCTCCTCTTACTGACTCCATTCAGCCTCTGTCTCTTTGCTGCACTGTTGCATCGTTATCTCTTTTCTATCGCTACTTTAGGGGTCACTGCTCCTCTGAACTGTCTGTATGCATCCCTCCACCTCTACGACTGGCGCGTAGCACCCATCTAGCAACAAATTCTCATCCCTTTTCTGTCCAACTCTCTAATGCAAGAGTTAACCGTTACTCCCAGTCCTTCTCTGTCTCCCTCTGTCTGTGTTTCCAGCTGCCTATGATCTCCAGTCTTTCAAACGCAGTGTGTCCAAGCATCTCAAAATGATCGGATCTTGAATTTGGCTCTCTATTGTATTTTGTTTTTCTCTTGGAGGAAACTGTATTATTGCGGGTTCATGGCCTTTGGTTCTTTCTTCCTCGCAAAAAAAAAAAAAAAAAAAAAAAAAAAAATTTCGAGGTGTGTGAAATTGGTGCTGTTGTGTTGTTAATGTTATCCCTATACTGCTCAGGAAGGAATACTCCTTTCTTTGAGGGTTTCTGTGTAACGTGAGGATCACTGACATTTGAAGAAATGAGCTTATCAACAATGAGCCGGTAGGTGAAGAAAGGTAGGCTAAGAACCATCCCTCCTAAATATTATGTCCACCACATTCAGGCAATAAATCTTGACAGATTTCTGTTAAAAAATAAATTATTGATTGACTGATTAACTGAAATAAAATCTTGCAGCGCAACTGCCAGAGTTATATTCCAAAGTAATATGAACATGACCTTCAAATGAAAAAAAAAAATAGTGGGCCAAATGGCAAATTTATATAAACCGATGAGCATTACAACCAATTGGCCTACTTACACTGTTTGCTGCAGTTAAATGGAGTCAGTTTTGGAGGACGAACCATACGAATTGGCGAATTTCGATATTTCTGAGCCATCAGGCGAGGCGTGTTTCTTGGCTGAAGAGGGACGTATGTGGATGTTGATATCTGTGAGATGGAGTCAGGATTCCAAAACTTTTAACAGTGAGTGAATGTGAATGAGGCCCATTCAACTGAGCAGACTTTGGTTAGTCTATGCTTCATATATATATATATATATATATATATATATATATATATATATATATATATATATATATATATATATATATATTTAGTGCTAGGTGGGGGCGCTCACCATCCACTCACTTGATGTAGTGCTGCTGTTGAGTGTCTGCCCTTTCTTCTCCTCCAACCTTCTTTTCTTCCATCCTCTTCTGTCTCCCTTTTCTTCATTCTTTCATTAACATTACATTCCCTCTTCCGTCTTTTTTTCCTTCATCGTTTCCCCTTCCTTCTGCCAGTGGGTGGCTCTACACTGAGTGACAAGCCAAATGGTTTCCTGCACACCAGGAAACCATTTAATACGCTTGGTGGTATCCATATAAACAAACTTTGGCGCCTGTTGGCTTAGTGGGTAATTTTTGCGCTCCAATCGGATTGAGCCAGTGAAGGTTTATATCCAAGGGATGGTTGGGGTTGATTGCTCATGTAATGCAGCTCACGGATGAGTGAGGTTGGTCACTCTCATCTTAAATGTCGGAACAAACTGCCTAGCCCTGGGCTCCTACGCTCCTCATGAGGCAATATAGGATTGGATACTGAATATATATATATATATATATATATATATATATATATATATATATATATATATATATATATATTTAATAATGAATGGAGGAAGGAAAAACAAAGGGAAAAAAAATAAGTCCATGTGCCTAAAGGCATCCTCCATTCATAAAATATTTATAACAACTGGATTTGAATTGAAGTGGATAGTTTGTGGGAAACAACTCCCAGGAAGTGAATTCCAGAGAGTAGTAGTTCTGGGGATAAATGAATTTTGATAAGCAGAGGTTCTGCATTGCGGGGGAGAGTGTGTGAGTTCATGGGCGCTCCCAGCTGCCCGAGTATTTCGGGAGAAAATGTGAAGGGGGGGAACAATTGAAGCCAGGTCGTCAGACCACTTACGGTAAATATATCTATAAAATAATGCTAAAGAAACAACATCTCTACGTACTGATAATGGAGGAAGGTCATGCGTGATGGCAGAATTTTTGATTAATTTAATGGCTTTATTTTGAATTTTGTCCAATTGCCTCAATGCAACCGCTCCACATCCACTCCACAAGTGGTGAACAGTATTCGATCCGAGAATGCACATGACTTTTGTATATCGTGGCCAACTGCTCGTCAGTGAAGAACTCACGAACTCTGTACATAAGTCCCAATTTTTTTTAAGCATTTTTAGCAAGGAATTTAATATAAGCTGTCCAGCTTAGGTAGGGGTTTAGAGTAACACCTAGGATATCAATTGTAGTGGATATGGGAATAATGACATCATTTAAAATTAAGTAAGAGTCTGAGAGATTCTTTCTTTCGGAGAAATTAATGTATTTACTTTTCTGAGCATTAAATGAGACCAGATTTGTTTGTCCCCATCGATTTATTTTAGAAAGGTCCTGGTTCAAAGAAATTGTTGTGTTTATTTGGGAATTTATAATATCAATTTGTGTACAGGAAGTACTAAACGTGAAAGAACTATGAAAGGTCGAGTCATCAACATAAGAGTGTGTATATATATATATATATATATATATATATATATATATATATATATATATATATATATATATATATATATATATATAATCATCATCACCAGCCGTTGAGATTCACTGCAGGACCGGCTTATCCCTACCGAAGCAGGGACGATACAGCCAATGTATCTCTACCTAGTGGCTTAGTCTGTCTGGTAGAGACTGTATGTAGGGTGAGAAGTGCTTGTGAGTGTGATTGTAGTATTGTAGTGGCTTTGGATGTGTGTGTAATCTGTGAACCAAGTGTAAGCGACCCGCCTTAAGCCGATTGGGTGCAACCATACTAGTACGCGACACTGGTTCAACCACAGCACCCCTTGTGTCCGCCAAAGTAGCAAGTGGCTTGGTGAACGCTTCCCAAAGTATATATATTATTTTTTTAAATAACAGAACGGAGGAAGGAAAAACAAATGGGGAGAAAAAAATAATCCATACACCAGATTACTTGTGTCCTCTGTTCATAAAATATCTGTAACGGTTAGACTTGAACAGTTGTAGGTTGAAATTTGGAGGAAAGCAACTCTGGGGAAGCGAGTTCCAGAGAGATGCAGTTCGGGGAATGAAAGAATTCTGATAGGCAGAAGTTCTGCAGTATAGTTGAATGACATTCCAGTCATGAGCGCTACCAGATGCCCTTGTAGCACGAGGGAAGGCATGGAGAGGTGGCACCATGGACGCAACTTCGTCTGAGCATTTGCAAAAAAAAAATATCTGTAAAATAATGCAAGGGAGGCAACATTCCTTCTTACTTGCAGGGGAAGTAGTTTGTATGTAATGGCAGGGTTGTTAATGATTCTAACAGCTTTATTCTGAATTTTATCTAGTTGTCTTAATGCAACCTCTCCACAACCATTCCACAATGGTGAGCAATATTCAAGCTGAGAGCGCACATGACTCTTATAAATTATAGCTAACTGCTCATCGGCGAAGAAGTTACGGACTCTGTACAATAATCCAAGTTTCTTTGAGGCGGTTTTAGCAAGTGATCTGACATGAGAAGTCCAGCTGAGGGCACTGTTAAGTGAGACACCAAGAATTTCAATATTTTTGGAGATGGGAATATTAGTAGCACTGAAGGTAATGTACGAATCTGGTAATATCTGTCTATTAGTAAACTGTATATATTTAGTTTTACTAGCATTAAAAGAGACAAGGTTGTTTTGTCTCCATTCACTGATTGTAGATAGATCTTGATTTATGGAGATGGCTGTACTGAGTTGAGAGGTAGAGATATTAGACTTTGTAAATGGATGTCTGAGTGTGAATGAACTATGTAGTGTTGAGTCATCTGCATATGAGTGAATGGGATTGTGAGTGACAGATAAGAGATCATTAATATGAACCAGAAATAGTGTTGGCACCAGAACTGATCCCTGCGGCACGCCGGCGTTAATTGAGTGGAAATTCGAATATACATCATCTACTTTACTCTTATTTTCCTGTCACTAAGATAAGAAGAAATCAAAGGAACAAAAGACGTTAGTCCATAGCAAGGGAGTTTGGACAGCAGGGAACGGTGCCATACTTTGTCGAAAGCTTTAGAGATATCAAGAGCTACTGCATGAGTTTCTCGAAAAAGATCAATTGATTGACGGATGGTATGAGTTAAGAGATTGAGTATGTCAATGGTGGATCTTTCGTGGCGAAAACCGTATTGTCTATCACTAATTAAGTTGTTGGATTCAAGATGTTTAACAATATATATATATATATATATATATATATATATATATATATATATATATATATATATATATATATATATATATATATATATTGTTCTGTGGATCCTAGCCACACCCCTTCGTAGGGAGGGAAAAAGAGGTATAGATAGTGATGCTGCTGCTGATCAAGATGACGAAAAACTTTGTGCATCGAAAATGCGGGCAGACCTGCCATAAAATATTGTATTTGTCTCCTGACCACCGTCGCCCTTTCAGTGTATTTGTGATCAATCCAAATAACATAGTTTCAACTTAGTCAAATTATGACGGAGTTTTTTACTGGTATATCCAGTCAAGATAGATTGGGAAACCACTCCTAATACTTAATGAAATCGTGTGCTGCCTTTAGGATTGAGCGATTGATTGATGAAACTGAGTAAATGGTGGCGCAATTGCCTCATGTGGCACTGGACAGCAGAGAGAGAGAAAAAAAAACGATATGATAAAGTAAAACAAATAAAAGTAAAACACTAAGTGCGGTAAACACTAAAACTTACGAATTAGTCTGGGTGTCTGCACAAGGAAGAGGATTCCCGCATCCCTCCCCATAGCACAAGCATCCTCTCCAAGCACCGGGCTGTGTTAGTAATAACGTAAAGGAGACGTAACATGAGGGACAGGGTTAACCTCAATCCGATGATGTCTTTTTCAGATTTATCAGACAATCACTAAACAGTTTCACTGCAAGTACGAAGGACTGAAGAGTTTAATGAAGGTTACATCTTGTCTATTATAATCTACATAAAGCCTTCAAGATGATTAACCTGGTTACTACGATTGTGTCATAAGTTCATGGTTGCCTCCAGAAAATAATATTAAACTCAGGAAGAAGTTCTCTTATTCAAGGGGTTCACGAAACATACATCTGACTGCCCAAGTACAGGCTATGATTTTTTTTTTTCTCCCAGCCTCCATAAAATCGCCCGGAGATTTCAAGACCTTATTATGAAAGATATATATTCTTATACCTGGAAAACCAAAGTTTCTCTGTTTACTCCTTAACTACCAAGACTTTTTTTTTTTTTTTTTTTTTTTTTTTACTTTCGCAGCTCCAGATAATTCTTTTCGCAATAGTATAAACTTTTCATGTTGGTGACTGTATAGTATTCTCGTCTGTTAAGGAAGCTCCTTGGCAATTTATATTGCTTATCAAGATCCTCCTTACAGTCCTCTTCTGTTCATTAAGTTAATTGAAATACAATCATTTACAGCACAAATTTCATAGAAACTGATATTAACCAGCCATGTTCAAAAATAAGTTGTTAAGGAACAGGTGTTAGGGAGCTGCCTTACATGTCGAGAACGTGACCCTGGGAGAGTGAAATATAGTCTTTATTAACTTCACCTCTACTAGTGGTCTCTCCCAAAATAATATTACCTGCCAGCAGGAAAACTAATTTAAGACGGTACCGTGATGAAATATTTAAACGACTTAGGCCCGCATCTCGTCGGCTGAGGCAGCTCCTTAACATCTTTACGTAGGCGATTAATTCTGTTTTTTACACCTTACTGTCCTCTGCTGTTACCTAAATACTTTCAGTATCTCCATACTTAGCATTAATAATGAAAAAAAATATTAACCACCAATATCCATAATTAAATCGATAAGAAAAGGTGTTAGGGAGCTTCCAGAGTACGAGCTTTAGATCTGTCTATTAACAGCTCGAGGATGGTTAAGGCAGACAACTTTTATCCCCGTATCTGTTTTCCCACAGGATATGACCCGCAGTATCAGTTTACATCCAGGTCCCTAATACAGTGGTGATAAAAAATCAGGTTCTCCCAGCTGTGAGCCGAAAGCTTCTATGAAAAAAAATAACAATAGTATCGAAAGGTTTTATATTAAGAGTCACAAGTTGAATTAAGGTGCTAGGAATCACAAGACCGAATTAACCAACCACTGTTTATTTTATTATTATTATTATTATTATTTTTAGTTTCATATGAGGCGTTGGCTAGGTGATATATTGAATATCACGCAGCCCAGTTTCCCTCCTTCCGAGTCCTAGGCAGCAGGCAGTCAGAGAATATGAATGGTCACCGAGACAGGTAAAACCCTTATCCTTAATAATCTCATCTGTTCCTCTTGGTTTCTTTGTCCACGTTATTCTGCTTGTGGGATGGAGCCACACCGTCGGCTGCCAAGTTCAGTAAGGGTTGTATCCACTTGTTAACCTGGCAATCGACGGCATTGGTTTATTTCACAGCCATTTTGAAGTCCAGTTTTCTGTGGATCGTTTGCCCTGTAAAATGAATAAGAGAATATCGATATCTGAGAGGATCTGTGGCCTAGTTCGTTGGTCGTTGCTTAATGGTTATTTTATAATTTCTGTTCATGTTTCTTCCATCCACCCACTTTATTTATTAGTGACATGGTATTTTTTTCTTTATAATGATTCTGAAGACCTCATATGTGTGTGAAACAAGAATTTAGCGGAGCTTATGAGAGGTAACGAAGTCTGGTCGACATGTCGCAGCAAATAAGTGATAAAACTTCATATGGGAGTTAAGGAAGGGGAAAAAAATATGTCAGGTAATGTCTCTATCTATCAATAGCCCAACGCCCTAATCCTGCAAAGGGTGGCCGCAGACAAAACGCCTCCAAGTCACTCTGTCACCCAACATTTGACTACCCTCCCCCCAACTCACCCCCCCTCCCTCATATACCTCTCTACTCCATCCCTCCACCTCATCCTCGGTCTACCCCTCCCTCTCCCTCCCTCCACCTCACCTACATACACCCTCTTAGTCAGTCTTTCATTCTCCATTCTCTTCACATGTCCAAACCACCTCAGTGTATTTCTCCTAATCTTCTCAACCACATCCACATCCACCCACAACGTTCCTTCACTTCTTCATTCGTCAACCTGTCCCTCCACGTCACTCCACATGCTCCTCTCAAGTAACTCATTTCCACTGCTCTCACTCTTGACTTGGTCCCCTCTTGCAAGGTCCACGCCTCGCGTCCATACGTCAGGGTAGGGATCACAATACTATCGTGCAGTGACTTCTTAACTTCCATACTCACCCCCCTATTTCTCAGCACTGCTTCGAGTGTACGAACAACCTTCCTTCCCTGCTGTACCCTTTCACGCACTTCATCCCCCAAAGTTCCATCCTTACTCATCACACCACCCAAGTACTTGAATACACTCACATTCTCCATATCCTCACCATCCAACCTCACTGCACACTCTGTGACTTCATTCCTCTCAAACACCATAACTTTCCTTTTGTTTACATTAACTTTCAGATTCCTCCTCCTACACACTGTCTCAAATTCATTCACAATTCAGAAAATGTGCTGTATATATATATATATATATATATATATATATAGAAGGTTGATTATAGTACGCGAGAGGAGTGGATTTCTGATGGTAAGATCGTGAGATAAGTCCCAGCTGGATCACGGAATAAGTTAAGGAGTTGCATTTCTTTGCGACTGTTTACTAAACTTTCAAAGGAGTAACCGGCACGTCATGTAATATAGGCTACCCCCGTTAATTCCATCACATACAAGCTAGAATGTTTGCGTATAGATGATTCAGTATTAATGTCCAAGACAGGACTGAAGTCCATGAATGGAAAAGCCTTAGAGGGCAACATGTTTTATAAAGCAGATATGACCCATACACGACATCCGTACACTCCACAAGGGAGAATACGGATCCTGTATAGAGTAGGTCATTATGAAGGATCTAGAGCAGCGTTTCTCAACCTTTTTACCCTTATGGAACCCTTCAAATAATTTCATGTCTCAGGGAACCCTTACGTAAAAAGTTCTATATATCATTATTATCTTTCTTTCTCTTGTATAAAGTTCATAAGGAGAACATATTTTTTCTGAAATGGTTTAAGCAAAAAATAACTTCCATTTATCTCAAGTTTATTGACTGCAAAAAATAAATAAATAAATAAATACATACAAATAAATAACTGAAATCAAACTGCTTGTTCAAGAGACATACGGAAGTTTTCATTCACACAAAATAATAAACGTAAATAACCAATATCATATAGAACACATATAAATGAATGAAAATAGATAATAACCACTACTACTACTACAATAACCTGATAAATAAAACTTAACCAAAAAAAAAAAAAATTGAGAAAATAAAGGCAAACAGAAGAACTAACCTTGGAAGAGAGAGAGAGAGAGAGAGAGAGAGAGAGAGAGAGAGAGAGAGAGAGCACACAAGCTTCTCATCAACTAACAACAAAATCATAAACATAATTAAACTGTTAAAATTCATATAAAATCCCTAAATCATGGGTAACATTTACTAAATAACGTGGATGAATAAGGGACTGTACCAGCACGCTAGGAAGTACATACAGGACTGATGGAGACAGTGCATGTGTCCTGTACTCGAGTGAGTCACTTGATGATACACGAATCCGTCATGTGTAGCTCCAGTCTACTGACCACTAAAAGCGGTTTAACTGGTGCCGTAAAGACGTCGCTAGGAATATTTCCTGTAATTATTATACTTTTTAATGATATAACAGGTTAAGACTATAATACCTAAGAATTTTCCGAGAATACGCCGTATGTGTATAGTAAAATTACGAAAATGAAATTAAACACAAAAAGGACTCAGAAATGCATTTACATATGATTAGCCTATTATCACTATTTCTCTGGGAACCCCTAGCGACCTCTCGCGGAACCCTAGGGTTCCGGGGAACCCCGGTTGAGAAACGTTGATCTGGAGGAATACCAAGCATCCACACCCCCAGTACCCACAATCTCATTGAAGTCCAATTTTCAAGAGCAATAATATTACCTTTCCCAGAGACAGTACAACACTGAGAACATTTATCAGAATTAATTAATAAAATAAGGAGAGTTAGATTTTGATGCACATAGTAGCCATTCCATTAAAGGTAAGGGGATAGTCATTTATGTAACTTTGAACACAGACTCAGCAATGCATAAACTTTGCCAGAGAAAAACACACCATCACATGTCACATCTTGGACTCAATTCTCTGTAATGATACTTCACTATTGTTTCGCTATGAAGACACCATTCTTCTAACTTTTTCTTTTGTTGCTGCTTGCTTTCATATTCGATTGTTCAATAATATGGTGTTTTCTGTACTTGTATTCCTTGTACCTTCAGGCGACATTATTAATGGTAATCAAAACCTTCATAGTGATTGTGTTAGAAGCAGTCTGCATCAAAACCGGGTCAGAAACAGTTATCAGTCTATACACTGTCCTCTTTTTCTTTTGCCCATATTTTAAATCAATTTAGTAATGGTTAATTTCATTCCTTTATGCATATTAGTACAGTTGTATTGAACTGGAATAGTCAACATTCATAGTGCGATTCCTTTCCCTGTAACACTATAGCCTGTTTTCCCATCGGTTAAGGAAGCTCCCTAACATCATCTAAGTGATTTATTTTGCATATTAGTCTTTATTATCATCTTCTAAGTCATTTAAATCACTGAAATAACACGACATCCATCATAAAAAATGTAGGAAGTGATTTTAACTAGCCATATCCAAAATTATATCGCTAAGGCAGAGGTGTTTGAGAACTTCATTAACCAACAAGAATACAGGCTTACATCTGACAGGGGCCTTGTGATAAGAGTGATGAGAGACTACCAGAGAAAAAAGACAATTAGCCATAGAGGCAATGACGGAAAAGCGATACTGAAGAGGAGATGGAATGACGGTGTGAAAGAGGCAGAGGCTTCGAAGTACAGAGTCTCGCATATCTAGGGGGAGGTGAGGCGGGTATGAAGCAAAACGGAATGGAATGGACTGATATCTGGGGAGGAGAGACAGTTGAGAGTTGCGGTCAACATTCTGTAACCAGAGAGAGAGATCATGCGACCAGATGAAACGGCATTACAACCAACGGTGTCTAAATTGAAGTTTCAAGTCTATGTATGGTCAAGGAATAAACATGATAAAACAAGAAGCGGTGCCTGGCACAGCAAACCCATCCCCGGCAGTCGTTTTAGTGCTGGCATATAAACACAACAGGATATCTAGTCAAAGATGTCACATATCAAGTAAATCTGGTGGAAATTGGCGATTTTGTCCATTTGACATACCGGACACTGACCTCCCTACCGCTAACTGGGTGGTGACCCCCTTGATGGAATAAGGCATGTTATAGGATGTAGATTTGAACGATGCATCTTTAGGTTTTGGTTTCATGTCGATATGACGAATTTGAAAGAAGTTATGTTGAAAAGACAAATTATACATTTTATATTTGGGAGGCGTACAGCCTGGGCCTTGGCCCAGGTAGGTCCCAAATTTAATCAGGTGATCAGAACGTCATAGCCCAACATCCCTGTAATTTTAGCCAAAATCGCACTGGTAGTTTTTGTGTAAAATTGTTAACAGACAAACAAAGAAGTGAAAATAATACCCGTTCGTAAGGCTGACATATGATTCCCCACTGCAGATTGGAGTATTGTGTATATATTTGGGAATATGTTAACGATGAACTAACTAGGTTCGTTACTAACTTAATAGATTTGCTTCCAGTCTGTTATATTTATACTCATTGCATACATAGCCAGTTACATGACAACAGAAAAATTACACCAGTAATTTTGGCGACGTACTGTAAAATCAATAATACAGCCAACCGTTACATCAATGTGTGATTGGATTTTTTTTTTCTGTGTGTGTGTGTAAGAGAGAGAGAGAGAGAGAGAGAGAAAGAGAGAGAGAGAGATGTTGGGACTGTTGGGACTGTAAAAAAATCACAACATGAAGTTTTAACACACCTCTTTAACCTGCCCCGTCTCAACCAATTTTCCACCACTGACCCTTCCTCAATCCTGACAATTTTGGAAAAAAAATTTTTTGGCTCCAATCTCCGGTTTTGGTGAGAAACATCGAAAATTCATAGAGAAATCGCTCACCTGAGGTTTAACCCGCGCCGTCCCGGCGACGTGAATTAACGCGGCAACATTGCAAGGTCCCTAATTTGCACAATTTTCAATTTTCGCGGGTGATTTCGCGCGTGATTTTTGGCACGTATACACGGGACACCTTCCTCTATTCCTCTGCAAGATGCCAAGCAGGAACAATGCCCTACACCGCATAACCTCTCTCCCCCCCTGCACACCATTCTCTCGGCAATTCACCTGTTACCAGTGACCTGGCCAATAAAGACATTCAGGGCCAGAGTGATTCCCCAATCGACTACAATGTGGAGGACAAAGTTTAGAGGAAGAAACAGTCAGAAATGATGATCAGGTAATGTGGGAAAAAAAAGGTCATGAATGGTGATGAGTTAGTGAGTGAAACAATACTTATAATGCCTATATTACTGTTTGAAAACCAATATACTCTTGTACTACATATAAATTCGTACCAAGTAAATAAATAAATACTGTTTATGAGTGGATAAAATAGTTACCCTCCCATAGAACTCGTTTTCTTTGGTGCCAGCCTGTTAGAAAACCCAGTCAGGTAAGGAAGTACTCGCATCTAAATCCGGTATTTTAAACCTCAGGTGAGCGATTTCTCTATGAATTTTCCATGTTTCTCACCAAAAGCGGATGTTTGACTCCCCCAAAAAAGGTCCAAAAACGTCGGGATGGGGCGGGTTAAAATACTGGATACAGGTAAGAGTATCCCTTACCTAACTGTGTTTTCCATCAGGCTGGCTCCAAAGAAAACGAGTTCTGAGGGAGGGTAACTATTCCCCACCACTCATAATCGGTACTTATTTATTTATTTGGAACGAAATTATATGTAGTTTAGAGAGTATATTGGTTTTCACACAGTAATAGAGGCAATATAAGAATTGTTTCACTCACCAAACACATCAACATACCTGAGCTTTTTTGGTGATCATCATTGCTGACTGTTTCTTCCTCAAATGCTATGTAAACTTTGTCCTCCATATTGTCATCGACTGGGGAATCACTCTGGCCTTGAATTTCGTACCGTGGCACGACATGTCTTTACTGGCCAGGTCACTGGTAACAGGTGAATTACCAAGACAATGGCATGCGGGGGAGGGGAGGTCATGTGTGGTAAGGCATTGACTCTGCCTGGCATCTTGTAGAGGAAGGTGTCCAGTGTATATGTACCAAAAACCACTCATGAAATTTGAAAATTATGCAAATTAGGGACCTTGCAATTGTTGCGTGTTTATATATATCAACGGGAGCCACAGTGACATACGTATGGATGTATACATACGTCAATGGAAGTCGGCGAGTTAAGGGCATGGCAGGGCCTACCTTGTCTTTGTAAGGTTTCCAAACAGCTGAAACTTCCATCTCTCGGATACCTTCCCTACTGAGTGTCTTCTCGATCATTTCACTTTTATACATCAGCGCCAGGCACAGAGTGACGACGCAGAACATGCTCTGCTCTGCCGCATTTGCCTTGGGTTGACATTTTGTTTTCCGGGATGAATAAACAATGTGATGAGGAAAAAAACAGCACACTTACCTTAGAAAAAACAGTAAATGTCTCCCAAGAGAAATGATCATTGATGTTTTTATTCTTCCTTTAGTGTATCGAGTCCTGAAAATAAATACTATGGTATTTGGAGGAATTTTTTGGCCACACATCTGTCGTAGTCCAGCTCATGTACGTTGTCATGTAAATGTAAATGAACATAGTTTTATTTCTCCATGTAGTTATGCTTGTTCCAAAATTATATGCATAGTAGTGACTAACAGATTATTCATTTGGTTAATTCATGCAAAATATTTATGTAGGACACAATGGAACATGCCATTTATAATTCGCGTTATATCGCACAAGTACTACAGAACTACCGACAGGTAGCAATGCCCTCATGCAGCTGGCATGTGTGTGTGT
The DNA here is from genome assembly GCF_032717465.1 of Coenobita brevimanus. Taxonomy (NCBI): domain Eukaryota; kingdom Metazoa; phylum Arthropoda; class Malacostraca; order Decapoda; family Coenobitidae; genus Coenobita; species Coenobita brevimanus. The sequence goes on along the minus strand of NC_136986.1, from coordinate 11,065,613 downwards.
GTGTGTGTGTGTGTGTGTGTGTGTGTGTGTTGTGTGTGTGTGTGTTCGATAGATGAATGTTCATTTCTTACCTCATATTCCACACTTTAAGTATCTCATAACGAATCAAGATCATGTAAAGAAATACACTTCTAACATGTCGGTTTGACACTAAGAATCGATAAGAGCTTGGGAGGTCGTGACATCAAGTTTTGTACAAAACCAAATTGAAATGATAACAGCAGAAGACGACACGACACTCTCAGTAGGCGACAACAGAGGGTTAGATGCAACATACGGGGTGTCCATACCATATGGTCACAAGTCTTGGATTGCCATGCGCCCCTATTCTTCGGAATTGACCCGACCTGTACACCCCATTCCGGGCACACTACCTTCTCACCAGCCCAGCCTGTGTCAGGATCGGAATGGAGCTGAACCTTATGCTCCCTACAGCCCCACGGAGACGGCCTCAAGGCGCTCCAATTTAGAGATGGCCTCCAGCCACTCCACATCATAGGTGGCCTCAAGCCACTCAGCATCAGAGACGGCTTCTAGCCACTCCATATCTGAGACGGCTTCTAGCCCTTCCAGAATTGAGATGGCCTCCAGCCGCTCCAATTTAGAGATGGCCTTCAGCTACTCCACGTCAGAGGTGGCCTCCAGCCACACAGCATCAGAGACGGCCTCTAGCCGCTCCACATCAGAGACGGCCTGTAGCCCCTCCACATCAGAGATGGCCTCAAGCTGCTCCTCAAACGAGACAGCCTCAAGCCGCACCTCACAAGAGACGGCCTCAAGCTGCTCACCTACTGAAACACCCTTAGGCAGCTCCACCAGGACTACCCGCAGGGTCGGTAGCAGTCCTGAGGACAAGACACCAGTGACGGCCTCCAGCCATGCAAGATGGAAATGTACAAGTTGAAAGACAAAGGCGAAAGTTTACCTAGGCAGGGTGTAAGCACAGAAGCACAGTTTTTGAGGACAACAGGAGGGACTCCATCAGGTCCATATGCCGTGTTAGTATTGAGGCCAGTGATGGCAGAAAATACATCAGCTGAAGAAATTTTAATGTCAGTCATGAGGAAGTTAGAGGGGGGGTAAGTGATGGAGGAACAGCACCGGAATCGTCTAAGGTGGAATTGGAGGAGAAAGTCTGAGCAAAGAGACCTGCTTTATCAGTAGAAGAAATAGCTAGAGCCATCAGAGTAGAAATGAGGAGGGAAGGTTGATGAGGTAAAGTTGTTAGAAAGGTTTTTGGCAAGGTGCCAGAAAGAGCAGGAATAATTCAAGTTGGAGAGTTGAGAGCATTTAGTACGGATGAAATTATTTTTAGCAGAGTGAAGAACAGACTTAGCATGATTCTGGGCAGAAACATAAGAAAGATGTGATTCAGGGGTGGGTTGGCTTCGGTACCTTTTATAGGCCCTCTCCTTGTTGCGGACAGAATTGGAACAAGCGTGTTTAAACCAAGGCTTTCTTGCATTAGTCAAAGGATATGAGAAAGGAATGTATGCTTCCATACCCGAGAGAATAACCTCCGTAATGTGCAAGGCACTCTCAGATGGCTCCCGGTCTTGGAAGCAATAATCATTCCAGGGAAAGTCAAAGAAGTACTGCCTGAGGGCTTCCCAATCCGCAGCTCCAAAGTGCCACAGACGACGTTTCTTTGGAGGGTCCACAGGCCGTATTGGAGTGACAGGACTAACAAGGTTATGATCGGAGGAGGCCAATGGAGAGAAAAGATTAACAATGTAAGGAGAAGGATTAATTTTAAGGAAGAGGCCAAGTATGTTGGAGCTCTCTCCAAGGCGGTCAGGGACATGGGTAGGGTGCTGTACAAGCTGCTCTAGGTCATTTAGGAATGAAAAGATGAAGGCTTGTTCACCAGTGGATCAGTGAAAGGAGAGGAGAGCCAAAGGTTGTGGTGAACATTGAAATCTCCTAGAAAGGATATTTAAGAGAAAGGAGAAATGAATAGAATGTGTTCTGTCATAGAAGTAAGATAGTCGAAGAATTCTTGATAGTAGAATTAGGAGATAAGTAAACAGCACAGATATATTTAGTCAGAGAATGACAGGGGAGCCGAAGCCACAGAGTAGAAAATTCAGAAGAATGAAGTTGAGGATCATGAGAGCAAGACAGGTCTTTGCGTACATATACGCAACATCCACCTTTGGCTTTGAAATGAGTATAGCGAAAGTAGTAGGATACAAAGAAGGGTTTGCTGTCAGTTACCTCAGACAGCTGAGTATCAGTAAGGAAGAGAAGGTGAGGTTTAGAGGAGGAGAGGTGTTGTTCAACAGACAGAAAGTTAGAGGAAAGGCCGTGAATGTTGCAGAAATGAAGAAGGGAGTCAGACAGTGGATCCAGGCAGCTCAAAGAGTCGTCACTGGGAGAGGGGCGGATGGTGGGGGCATTTGTGGTCCCCCCCTGGGGGGGATCAAGTTATTCAATTATATATACAGATTATAATGTTTGGTCTTTGAGAGAAATTATCTCTCAAAGACCAAACATTATATTCTGTATATATAATTGAGTAACTTGATCCCCCCCAGGGGGGGGCCACAAAGCTTGGACCTTGTTGGAAGGACACAAGTCAAGTCAAGAGAGAGAACAGGGTGACATGGAGGAGATTTGTTTGTGTCCACCCCTTGTGGATGCTACACTGGCATCTGGTAGTGTTCATGAGTGGAATGTCACACAGCCATATTCCAGAACTTCTGCTTACCAGAATTCTTTTATTTCTCAAACTGCATCTCTCTGGAAGTCGCTTCCCCGGAGTTGTTTCCCCTCCAAAATTTCAACCTACAGCTGTTCAAGTCCAGCTGTTACAGATATTTTATGACTGGAGGACACCAGGAATTTGGTATATATATATATATATATATATATATATATATATATATATACACAGTAGACCCTAATTATCCGCGGAATTTGTATCCGCGGATTTAAGTTTCCACGGATCAAACTCATTTTAACAGTGGACTATACACTGTAAATTAATTTGAAATTGTTGCTCAATGCACACTTCTTTTGTCGCTACAGTTAGTAGTTGGCATAACCGTTGCCATACCCACAGGCATTCCCGCCACTCTGCCAATCTTATTGTAAACACCAGTCGTCGTTGCCCTTCTCGTGTTTACAACTCTACTGTACTTTCACTGTGTAAGAGAAAAATGGCTCCCAAGAAACAAGTAAAGGATAAGAGCATTCGTTCTACAGTGAGCCAAAGACAGAGTGTAAGGTGTTATCATTGGCAGAGAAAAGGGTCAGACTAGATTCACAGCTTACCAACAGTGCCTCCACACATCTTGTCACCTCACCATATTGGCACTGTAGGAACTGCACTACAATCATCATCATCATCATACAGCAATTATCGTCATCTATACAGCAATCATCATCGTCATACAGCAATCGTCATAATTGTACGAAGTTTATGAAGAGAACACACAGTCATTTGGTGAGTGCTAAAATGTATTTGTAATATTCTAAAACATGTTTTTATTTTTTCAGGGATGTGCTTAGCTTATGTGGAAATAATATGCCATTTTGTGATCATGACTTGAGTATACATGAAATTTGCCTTCTGCGGGGGTCTCTGGAAGCTAACCCCCGCGGATAACTAGAGTCTTATATATATATATATATATATATATATATATATATATATATATACTGAGTTTGAACACCCGACTGTCTGTCACACTCAATCTGTCTGTCAACTACCCCCTCAACTTGTTTGTCTCTGACTGCTTGTCAGTCACTAAGCCTGTCTGTCCACTCTCCACTCTGTTTGTCAGCAGAATAGAAGTTCTGGAGAGAATGGTAGCACTTAGCTTGCTTATGTCAACTGCCCTCAGGTGAGTGACCACTGGGGGATTTGCCCCAGTGGTTCCTGATGGAAACCTCCATTGCTTCATCTATTAACCCCTTAACCGTGGGGCGTCACTTTCATGACGCTTGGGAGCAAGGGATCATACCGCGGGGTGTCACTTTTGTGATTCTGTGCTATTTTGAATTCACCCGGGCTTTCAAGTGGTGGCTTTTATCATCTATCAGTACTGCCAATGTCCAACATTAGTCAGCACTCCTAATCTCATCTGTACTCCCATCCATTGTTGACAATTTAGCCATTTCTCCCTGTTCTTGACTCCCCTCCCTACCCCCCCTCCATTACCCTATCCTCTCGCCTGCCCGGCCATGCTACGCTAAGTAAATCTTCCCTGGAATTTTTCACTGATTTCATCCATTGAAATAAGCCCTATGCCCTATTCTTATACCAAATAATATATACAACAAAGAAATAAGGTAAGTGAGAGTGCCATACACCTGGAATTGGCTAATTATCACCTGACAGCACCTCATGTGCACTCGTTCGCTAATTTTCTCTGTTTATTTCCCCTTGAAATATGCTGTATAATCTATTTTTGTAATAAATATACATATAAGGAGGGAAGGGAGAAGCCTAAGTGATATTTACATTCACCTGGAACTACCTAATTTATAATGTATTGTCTAGATTTCCTGCCAGTCATTTCACTGCTATATATTAGCTGCTGTCCAGATGCTAACGTTGGCAGTAATGCATTTCCCTAGGTAGGCCACCACCTCAGCCCACCCTTATCAGTTCATTCTCATCTTCCAATGTGAAGGTACGTCTGTTTGCTCCTGCTAACTTCAGGAACTTTTCACCCCCACGCAAAGGGCCCTGTGACCTTTACTCCCTACTAAACCTCTTGTGAAAAGAGGTAAAGGGCTGACAATTGATAAAAGAGTGACTACAATCTTTCTATTGAGTAAAACAGTGCAAGTGGAATTGTAAATAATGTGTAAATAATGTGTAAACACCAAGTGAAAGTAATGAATGTAAGTATACGTGAACAGTGGAAAACAATTTTATAAGTTACTTCAAGTGACAGTGCATAACACAGTGTAAATAAAATAGAAATGTAAATAACGTAAATAAAATAGAGAACGTAAATAGAAATGTAAATGAGTAGTATTATAAGAATACGAGTATATACCCTAGGAGTAATGAAAGTGAAAGTTTCACTGTAGCATATATGAATACTATGAGTTATAAGAGTGAAGGTGAAAGTGACATTCACTCTCAATGCTAGTATACAGGACGAGAAAGTGAATGCTACGTATTTTACTGAAAGAAATTGAATCCCTACAGTGACAATAAACTAATACTACTGAAAGAAACTTATGGATAAAGACTGTAGATATATATAAGTGTTATATAGTATTAGAAATATAAAGTGTGAAGGGTTTTATGAATAAATGACAGAATACCAACAGCGAACTAGCGCAAGTGGGAAGGTCATACGTGCTCGGAATTTTCATTGCTTTCACAGTGTTTTTTATTTTGGAGTATGGATCCCAAACTATTTGGTAATCATAGAGTACTGTTTATAGTGTTAATATCTGGCTGTGGTAATCATATTACGGGTTGTCGGGAAGTGTAAAGTGGAGACTTCGTTACCCAACTTCAGAGGTCTCCACAAGTCCTACGGTAATCGACGAAGGCTCAACAAATATCCCAGGAGAAAGCTGAAGGAATGTGCCATATGTATATTTAATGTTACTATTCTAGGGCTAATAACTGATTTTTGGCAAATATTTTTTGAGAGTCTGTTGGAGCCCGAATAACCCCGCGGGACATGCAAAACATTGGGAAACATGCCCGCGGTGTAAGGGTTAAGAGCTCCTAGACTCCCCTGAGGAAGAGCAGCCTCTTCACTCCCTCGTGGGAGCTGGTAAGACATGATAACGTGACCTGGGGTAAATGGAGGTGAGATTTACTTTACCAGACTTGTCTGGCTTCTGTTTTCACTTAGTGGAAATGTAAGAAGCAAATTTAGGATCGGAAAAATCAGCGAAATAAGAGAGTTGGGTCTCACAGAAGGACACAGCTGCTGACAGGACACAACTGCTGATGCATAGGAGACATTAGGCTTGAGAGTATCATGAAGTTCTCACACTTCTTCCTTGCATCAGAATCTGCTCTCCATTGCCTTCACTGTGCAGACCTCCTTGTCCTCCGTCCACTTCTAGTAGCCCCTCAAGGAAATGGAGTGAGCACCCTTGCAGTGAAAGCAACATTGTGTCTAAGATGTACAGTTGTGTACATCATGACCAACAGCTGCATTCTTCCTGGACACTGAGTTTGTCAGCCCGACACGACTTTTCATTATGCCCATGAAGTTGGCATTTGGAGTAGCAAATTGGGTTGGGGATATAGGGCCTGATGTTAACCCTCTTGCGCACCATATGTTTCCAATTTTGGTTCCCCACACAGAACCAAAACCCCATTCAGGCTGCCTCCACTCGCACATAAAAGAAAAAAAATTATGTGGCCAAATTTACCCTCAGAAAATGCATATATTGTTATAAATCACATCCCATCATCTTCGCTGATGACTATACTATCAGATAAGAAAAAAAAACATAAAACAAATAAATAAATGTACAGAAATGAAGAATAAACCTTATTTAGGTGAAAACTAGCTTTTGATAACTTCCCAACACCACTTTGAAAATTTGTTCCCGTGATGCGCAGTTGCAGAGGACATGTCTATATGCAGAATTTCAGAATCTTTCAAATGAGTCCGGTTTTGAGTTGATACGTCCAATAGTTTTCAGGTAAATCGAAAAAAAAAACTACGAAAATAGTAGTAATTTCTTACGTTATTTGTGACACTGTAACAAACATATATGTAAATTCTATCCAATTTATTAGCCAAAATTTTAAGGAAGCCCTTGATATAATTCACAGTGTTATAACCCTCATTGTCGCTGAGACAATGCATTTTGAAAAGTTATGATGGGTTGCGTGCGGTGACAGCTCGTACACTCCAGCCCGTAGGCTGAGTATGTTCGTCTTTCGGATCTTTTCCCTAAATAACTATTTGCACACATAGGTTACATTGCTTTACAAAAGTATGCATAAGAAATTATCAGCTTGATCATGCTTTCTTCAGTTTTTTGATGTGACCTATACTTTACGAGTAAAATGACAGAAAAGCAATGAAATGCACCACATTTTCCCTATAAGAAGTATATGGTAAACAAACGATTTATATCTTACAATACACAAGTATAAAAACTAGACAACTAAGCTAGTTTCTCACGTCCTCTAGCAGTGTTGTAGTGTTTCTTGAGAGGAGATGGAGTTGCAGAGAGGAGAACAGGTACGATCACAGCCTGTGTGTGTGTGTGTGTGTATGTGGTGTATATATGTGTGTGTGTGTGTGTGTTCTTACCTAATTGTTCTTACCTAATTGTATCTTAACAGGAATGAGTCAAGCTCGTACTGTCCCGTGTCTTAAACCATATTTATCGTACATATCCTTAAATTTGTGAATTGTTTTGGCACACACTATTTCATTCGGTAGTGCATTCCATTGATCAATTGCTCTGTTTGGGAAACTGAATATCCTTACGTCTTTATCACCTCTCTTCTTATGCAGTTTTTTGCAGTGTCCTCTTGCTGATGCTTCTCCATATGTTAAGTAATCATTTATGTCTATTTTCTCCTTCCCTGATATGCACTTATATAGCATTATCATGTCACCTCTTTTCCTTCTCTCCTGTAGTGTTGGTAGATTCAGTTTATTTAGTCTTTCTTCGTGGCTTAGGTCCCTTAACCCCTTAACCGCGGGGCGTCACGCCCGCGTCACTTTCGCGACGCTTGGGAGCAAGGGATCATACCGCGGGGCGTCGCTTTTGTGATTCTGTGTTATTTTGAATTCACCCGGGCTTCCAAGTGGGGGCTTGTATCATCTATCAGTACTGCCAATATCCAACACTAGTCAGCACTCCTAATCTCAGCTGTACTCCCATCCATTGTTAACAATTTAGCCATTTCTCCCCGTTCTTGACTCCCCTCCCTACCCCCCCTCCATTACCCTATCCTCTCGCCTGCCCGGCCGTGCTACGCTAAGTAAATCTTCCCTGGAACTTTTCACTGATTTCATCCATTGAAATAAGCCCTATGTCCTATTCTTCTACCAAATAATATATACAAGAAAGAAATAAGGTGAGTGAGAGTGCCATACACCTGGAATTGGCTAATTATCACCTGACAACACCTCACGTGCACTCGTTCGCTAATTTTCGCTGTTTTTTCCCCCTTGAAATATGCCGTATAATCTATTTTCGTAATAAATATACATGTAAGGAGGGAAGGGAGAAGCTTAAGTGATATTTACATTCACCTGGAACTACCTAATTTATAATGTATTGTCTAGATTTCCTGCCAATCATTTCAGTGCTAGACAAAGCTGTTTCAAGATCTAACATTGGTAGCTCTGAATATATATCTCCTAAGTAGGCCTCTAATCTATTTTCGTAATAAATATACATGTAAGGAGGGAAGGGAGAAGCCTAAGTGATATTTACATTCACCTGGAACTACCAAATTTATAATATATTGTCTAGATTTCCTGCCAATCATTTCAGTGCTAGACTTAGCTGTTTCAAGAACTAATATTGGTAACTCTGAATAACCCCTAAGCAGGCCTCCACCCTGGCCCTCCGTTATCAGTTTACTCTCATCTTCCGAAGCAAGGGTACGTATGTTTCTTCTTGCTGACTTCAAGGCCTTTTTTCACCCCCATGCAAATGGCCCTGTGACCTTTACTCCCTACTAAACCTCGTGTGGAAAGAGGTAAAGGGCTGACAATTGATAAAAGAGTGACTACGATCTTTCTATTGAGTAAAACAGTGCAAGTGGAATTGTAAATAATGTGTAAATAATGTGTAAACAGCAAGTGAATGTAATGAATGTAAGTATACGTGAACAATGGAAAATAGTTTTATAAGTTATTTCAAGTGACAGTGCATAACACAGTGTAAATAAAATAGAAATGTAAATAACGTAAATAAAATAGAGAACGTAAATAGAAATGTAAATGAGTAGTATTATAAGAATACGAGTATATACCCTAGGAGTAATGAAAGTCAAAGTTTCACTCTAGCATGTCTGAATGCTATGAGTTATGAGAGTGAAGATTAAAGTGACATTCACTCTCAATGCCAGTATACAGGACGAGAAAGTGAATGCTACGTATTTTACTGAAAGAAATTGAATCCCTACAGTGACAATAAACTAATACTACTGAAGGAAACTTATGGATAAAGACTGTAGATATATATATGTGTTATATAGTAATAGAAATATAAAGTGTGAGGGGTTTTATGAATAATAAATGACAGAGTACCAAGAGCAAACTAGTGCCAGTGCGACGATCAGACGCGCTCGTAATTTCCATTGCTTTCACAGTGTTTTTTTTTTTTTAGTATGATCCCAAACTACTTGAAAATTGTAGAACAGTGTTAATAGTGTTTGTATCTGGCTGTGGTAATCATATTACGGGTTGTCGGGAAGTGTAAAGTGGAGACTTCGTTACCCTACTTCAGAGGTCTCCACAAGTCCTACGGTAACCGACGAAGGCTCAACAATCATTCCAGGAGAAAGCTGAAGGTATGTGCCATAAGCATATGTAATTTTATTATTCTAGGACTAATAACTGATTTTTGGCAAATATTTTTTGAGAGTCTGTCGGAGCCCAAATAACCCCGCGGGACAAGCAAGTCATTGGTAAACAAGCCCGCGGTGTAGGGGTTAAGCTTGGTATCCATCTTGTAGTGGCCCTTTGAACTTTTTCAATCTTGTCTATGTGTTTTTTGAGATGAGGACTCCAGACTACCGATACATATTCCAGGGTTGGTCTAATGAATGATGTTATTATCCTTCTTAACATGTCTTCATTTATGTATGTGAATGCTATTCTCATATTTGCAAGCAGTGTATACATGTTCCGTACCTTCTCGCCGATGGGGTCAGCCGGAGATAGTCTGTTATTGATAATCACACCTAGGTCCTTCTCTCTTTTTGATGTGTATAGGGTTTTATTTCCTAACTTATAATCCCAATCAGGTATTTTTCCACTTTTACTAAACTTGATTACATGACACTTGTCCACATTGAATTCCATTTGCCATGTATTACTCCATTCATGAAGTTTATTTAATTCGTCTTGTAGCTCTTTACAAGAGTCTGTGTTAGTCCTTTGTATTTTTGCATCATCTGCAAACATATTCAGATAGCTCTCATTTCCAGTGTTACTGTTTATATCATTTATATACACTAAAAACATGATTGGTGCCAGCACTGAACCCTGTGGTACTCCACTAGTCACTTCTTTCCATGATGAGGAGTTTCCTCTTAGTACTGTTCTCATTTCTCTTTTTATGAGAAAATCTTGCAACCAACAAAATAGTTTGCCTCGAATTCCTCCTTGATGGTACAGTTTCCATAAAAGTCTTTGGTGTGGTACTGTGTCAAAAGCTTTCTTGAAATCTAAATAGATACTGTCAACCCATCCTTCTCTTTCTTGTATTGTGTTTGTTACTCTGTCATAGTAGCTCAACAGATTAGTTACACATGACTTTCCTTTTCTGAAACCAAACTGTCTTTCTGTTATCATACTGTGTTCTTCTAGATGATTTACCCAAGCTTTTCTTATAAGCTTTTCTAATACCTTGCTTACAACACTGGTCAGTGATACTGGTCGGTAGTTCAGTGGATTTTGTCTATTTCCTTTCTTGAATAAGGGGACAATATTTTTTTTTTTCCCAAATATCAGGTAGTTTACCTTGACTCAAGGATTTCTTGAAAATTAAAAATAATGGTTTACTTAACTCCTTTGCACATTCTTGTAGTACCCAACATGAAATTTCATCAGGACCACTTGCTTTTCCTCTGTCTAATTTACTTAACTCCTCCTGTATTACTTTTTCTGCTATTTGTATATCTGGTAGTATGTGTGGACATGCATGTTCCACATAGTCCCTCTCAAAATTTTTTTCTTCTGTAAAAACTAATTGGAAATTCTTATTTAGTGCTTCACAAATATCTTTCTCTTGTGTATAAGTGATTCCCTCGTCCGTAATGGATTGTATTATATCTTTTACTTTGGTTTTGCTTCTGATATGGCTGTAAAACAGCTTTGGTTGATCACTACTTTTATTTATTATATCCTTCTCAAACTGTTTTTGGGCTTCCCTCCTTATTCTTGTATAATCGTTTCTTGCCTGTTTGTAATTATTATACGCCCTTTCACTATTGTGTCTTCTGTATCTATTCCACAATAAATCTCTTCTTTCTTTTGATTTTTTACATTCCGTATTGAACCATTTCTGTATTTTCTTATCTGCTTCTTTGTGCTGTGAGATGTACTTCTGGACTCCTATTTCATAAAATTCACAGATTTTTTTATATACAGCATTTAAATCTTGTCCTCTAAGCTCATTTTCCCAATCAACTTCTAAGAAATACTTCTTTAGCTCTTGATAATTTCCATTTTTATAGTTTAGGCTCTTTTTGTAACTTTCATTGCTGTTAATTATGTCATATGCTATCCTGAAGTTGTAATTTAGTACTGCATGATCGCTTTTGCCGAGTGGAGGGAGATATATTAAACTGTCAATATAATTTTCTTGCCTAGTAAATATTAGATCTAGCACTGAAGGTACATCTATCTATCTATCTATCTATTGCCAGACGCCTCAATCCCGTTTGGGGTGGCCACAAACAAGTCGCCTCCAAGTCGCCCTGTCCCCCGCCATTTCACTGCCCTGCTCCCAACTCACACCCCCCTCTCTCATATACCTCTCCACCCCATCCCTCCATCTCATCCTCGGCCTCCCCCTCCCTCTTCCCCCCTCCACCTCACTCACATACACTCTCTTCGTCAGTCTCTCACCCTCCGTCCTCTCCACATGGCCAAACCACCTCAGTGTGTTCCTCATAATGCTTCCTATCACATCCACATCAACACCACAACGCTCCTTTATATCCTGATTTGTACATCGAGTCCTCTTTTTCTTGTGGTTTCCCTCACATGTTGCGTTAGGAAAAACTCTTGCACGAGATCCAGGAGCTTTTGGTCCCAACAGCTTTCTTGGCTAATTATATCTAGAGTATCCCAATTTATATTTGTATTAAAATCTCCAGTTAGTATAATTCTTTCCGATTTCTCTTCCATTTTATGTAGTAATGATCTTAAACTCTGAATTGTACTCTGTGCCAGGTCCTCATATTCGTCTCTTTCCCATGTGTTCAATCTGGGTGGCATGTACAAATTGGCTACAATTACTTTCCCTTCAGATGTGTTAATCTCTACTGCAATCAGTTCTACTTGTGATGGTATATCTAGTTTTATTTCATTGACTTTTAGATTTTTCTTAGTTAATATTATAATTTCTCCTCCTTTTTTTTAAATTTCTGTCTCTTCTCCATATATTGTATTCCTCTAAGTTTAGTATGTCACTGGATATCCTTGGTGTTAATTTTGTTTCAGTTAGGCATATTATTTGTGGTTCATTTTCTCTGACATAATCATTCGTCGCTAGTAATTTAGATACCATTCCATCCACATTTGAGTACATCAACTTTATCATCTTGTTTATATACTTGTCATGACGTGGTTTTACTATCTTCCTCCTTTTTATTCCATCCTGTTTGTGTACCACTTTCGTACCTGCAATCCTATTACTTTGTAAAAAAATTTCTTCTTCTCCTCTTCTGATCTTCCCTCATTTTTTGATTTTGCTTCCTCCCTTTTCTCTTTCAGTAATTCCAGTTCCTCTTGTGGTAGGCCTCTTTTTATCCATACATTTTTGAACTCCTCTTTTTCCATAAGATTCTTTGCATTTTTTAGTATCTCCTCCACAGTGTTTACACCCTGGAAAGTCACCTTTAGAGGTCTTGTCTTGCTTTTCTCGTATTTCCCTAACCTTTTGTGTTCCTCTATGTCTTTACTACAGATTTCCTCTGATACTTCTTTCAGTAAGCTCATTACATTTGCCATCTCCTTTTTGTCTCTTGTGATCTTGTTTTTTACTTCTTCCTCTTCTATACCAGTGATTACTATAGATTTATTTATATCTACTGAATCTCTGACTAACTTTGGATTGTTTTGGATTATACTTTTCACTTCCTGTTTAATGCTTTTTTCCTTCACCCTTGTTTCTAAGTCTTTCTTTACTTTCACCATTTCAGCATACGTGGTTTCCACATCACTTTTGTAGCTTTGCACAGCTTCATTCACCTGTGTTATCTTCTCCTCAATATCACTGCTCTGGTCTATAAGACTGCTTACTTGCCTAATTGTCTCTGTGTCATTTTTGAACTCTTCCATAACACTCTCGTGATTGACTACTGTACTTGCCATTTCACTCATTTTCTTCCTAAGTGTACTCAGTTCCACTGTTAGTACACTGATGGTTGAGTCTTTCTTGTTGGCCTCCCTTCCTAGTTTTTCTATTTCTTCCTTTTGCAAGTGCATCTGCTTCTTTATTTCATCAATTTCATTTTTGAAAGCCATTTCTAGTTTGTGTACACGTTCAACCAGTCTATTGTGAGTCTCCACTTCAACCAGTTCTTGGTAGAAATCATCGTTTTGCTTTCTACCTTTATCCCTTTTCTTTCCCAAATTTGCTTTACTAAAGTATGTATCCATTTTGCAATACTAAAAGTACAGAGTATGTACTTACATTCCCCGTGCTGCTGTAAACAAACCTCAGCTGACTGAGATCATTCTTTCGTCTTGGTTCTCTTTTCTGTTTGAACAAGTCTTGTTTAACCTTCTTATTATTTTTTTCTTTTAATAATGAAAAATCATTTAGTTTAACCTGGTACAGAGCTTGACTCATACAGAGATACTAATTTAGGTAATGCCACTGGCTATGTTGGTTCAGTATGGAGCGCCGATGTCGCACGTCTGCCTCCTTTGACTGCCTCTGTGTGTGTGTGTGTGTGTGTGTGTGTGTGTGTGTGTGTGTGTGTTTGCAATGTGATTTACTGCTGTATGCTTTCATCAGTATGATACTGATGAAACTACAGTCCTGTGCAAAGCAGCACATTGGAAACGGGACATACAGTACATAGCTGGTGTCCCTCCTCCTTTTGTGCAAATAGAATTACACTTGGTTTCCATACGTCCACAGTCTCAACGACCAGGTATCTGAAGAATGACTTTAATATGTATTACACAGAGGTTAGGGTGATGCGAACACCACATTTTTATGCAGAATGAGGCTTTAACCCATCACGTCCCGAGGTTTTCCGCACCTCCGATATCCCAAAGTCCCGAGGTATTTTCAATTTTTTTTTTTTTTTGGCTAAAACCTTCGCTTTTGGTGAGAAACATCGAAAATTCATAGAGAAATCGCTCACCTGAGGTTTAAAGTACCCAATCCAGGTAGGAGTTCCTCCTTACCTGACTGGGTTTTCTAACATGCAGGCACCAAAGAAAACGAGTTCTATGGGAGGGTAACTATTTTATCCACTCATAAACGGTATTTATTTATTTACTTGGTACGAATGTATATGTAGTATGAGAGTATATTGGTTTTCAAGCGGTAATAAAGGCATTATAAGCATTGTTTCACTCACTAACTAATCACCATACCTGACCTTTTTTTGCCACATTACCTGATCATTATTTCTGGCTGTTTCTTCTTCTAATGCTATGTAAACATTGTCCTCCATATTGTCATCGATTGGGGAATCACTCTGGCCCTGAATATCTTTACTAGCCAGGTCACTGGTAACAGCTCCTTTGCCAAGACAATGGCATGAGGGGGGGAGGGGGGAGGTTATGCAGTGTAAGGCATTGTCCCTGCTTGGCATCTTGCAGAGGAATAGAGGAAAGTGTCCCGTGTATACATACGAAAAATCACGCTCGAAAATTGAAAATTGTGCAAATTAGGGACTTTGCAATTGTACGACGTACTGGTACATCGCCGGGACTGGCAAATGCAAATCGTTGCAACTTACCCATATGTCGACGGGATGTGGCGGGTTAAAAGCTGTTTCCAGGAATTAAATGAGTCACCAACAAGTTTCATACAGCTGGATTAAGTTGTTTTACAGTTTGGTGACTAAAACATCGTGATCCATAAAGCTGGGTCTGTACAAAGTGTGTAATGGAGACCTGAGTAATGCAAATGAGTAACAATGTGCTACATTGATCTGGCTGAGTAACAAGATGGACCATACAGGCTAGTTAACCAGCATACTGTATAATACAGAGATGAGTCAGTATTAGGCAGATCCGAATCACTTGATTGAAAATAAATTTTGTAGCATAGAGTTGGGTCAGTAACAGATTGTTGGAAATAATTGGATAAACAGCAGAATATTAAAAAGATATGGGTGATGAGCAGTGTGCTATGGAGAGATGGATATAAGTTTATCAGACAGAGTTAGGTAAGTAACAGCGATTCAACAAAGGTGGGTCAGTATCAGTATGTCAGTAAAGGTGGATCAGTAACTGTTACACAGAGCATGATACCTGACAGCCTAAAATAAAGCTTTATCATTAACAGAGTTTAACACGGACTCTGTTCATTGTGTTAGAATGTGATACACAGATTCTTTAGAAGTAGTGTATTATACAGATGTGGGTCAGGATCAGAGAGTGTTATACATAGGTAGTTTAGTAAGAGTATGTTACATAGAGCTGGGTCAGTAAGACAGTTTGGTACACAGAGATGAGTCACTGACACTGTTGCCGAGAGGCTGGTCATTAACACAATGTATTTCACAGAGGTGGATGAAGCCGGGAGGCAGCTTCTACATCATCGACGAGAACACTTACCACGATGACGAGCCCCCTGATCAGTACTTTTCTTTATCCAAAGTGTAACCTCGGCTATGTGGTTAGTACTGTGTAATAATGTCAACAGTTTTTCAAAGTGTTCTAAGTACTTATCAACAGCATTCACAGTTTGTCCCATTCACAGAAATTCAAGTGCATAAGCATTTGATTGCCACCAGTGGAGTATTCGGATAACCTGGTTGTTGGCCTCACAGACGAGGACGTAGAGAGGCAGGAAAAGGAGGCGCTGATGGGGAAACAGCAATGATTATCGACTAGACTGGTACTGGCTCCTGAGAGACACCAGATTCTTCTAGTTTGAACTGTACTGTTGTATAAAGAAGGAACATCATTTTAATGTAAAGAATGGACATCATCTGCGTGCCATAAGTAACTGGAAACGAAGGGTCTATTCTATCTATCTATTGCCAGACGCCTCAATCACGTTCGGGGTGGCCACAAACAAATCGCCTCCACGTCGCCCTGTCCCCCGCCATTTCATTGCCCCGCTCCCAACTCACACCCCCCTCTCTTATATACATCTCTACCCCATCCCTCCATCTCATCCGCGGCCTCCCCCTCCCTCTTCTCCCTTTCACGTCACTCACATACACTCTCTTCGACAGTCTTTAACCCTCCATCCTCTCCACATGGCCAAACCACCTCAGTGTATTCCTCCTAACGCTTCCTATCACATCCACATCCACACCACAATGCTCCTTTATATCCAAATTTGCAAGCCTGTCTCTCCATGTGACCCCACAGGGTCCTTTTAAATAACTCATTTCCAATTCTCTCACTCTTGACTTGTGTCCTTCCAACAACGTCCAAGGTTCACTTCCATATGTTAGAGTTGATATCACAATACTGTCATGTAGTAACTTTTTCATTTCCATGCTCACTTCCTTGCTCACTTCCTTGCTTCTTATCACTGCTTTCAAAGAACCAGCAACCTTTCTTCCCTGCTGTATCCTTTCAAGCACGTCACCCTCCACACCTCCATCCTTACTCATCACATTACCCAAGTACTTAAACGTACTCACATTTTCCAATTCCTCACCAACCAACCTCGCTGTACATTCACTGACTTCACCTCTCTCAAAGACCATCACTTTACTCTTCCCTACATTCACCTTTAGATTCCGTTTCTTACACACTCTCCCAAACTCATCCACCAAGCCTTGCAGCTCTCCTTCGTCTTCACTCAACAACACAGTATCATCTGCAAACAACAGTACAGGGAGTTTCCAAACACTATCCTCTCTCACCAAGGCCACATCCACTACCCTACCTTGTACTTCTTTTATTACCCCATCCATGTACAGATTGAACAACCATAGAGACATGACACATACCTGTTTCAACCCAACCTTCAAAGAGAAAAATTCACTCAGTTCACCATCCACACGCACTGCAGCCTTAGCACCATCATACATACCCTTCACAGAATTCAACAACTTCCCATGTACTCCATATATTCTTAATACTTTCCACAATCCTTGTCTATCCACCGTGTCATATGTTTTCTCCAAATCCATGAAAGCCGCATACAACTTTTTTCCCTACTCCAGAAACTTTTCCACTAAAGATCTAAGAATGAATATCTGATCTACACAACCTCTTCCCTTCCTAAAGCCTCCCTGTTCTTTTTCAACTAATTCCTCTGTTCTTTCTCTAACTTTGTCAATAAGTATCCTACCATACACTTTTCCTATTATAGTAAGAAGACAGACGCCTCTATGATTACCACACACTTCTTTTCCCCCTTTTCCTTTGTACAAGGGAATAATTGTACCTGACTTCCAATCCTCAGGGACTCTACCTTCCTCCCAGGCCATTCTGCACATCTTCCACATCCATTCTACTATTATCTCTCCCCCATACTTCATCATTTCACCACACACTCCATCAATTCCTGGGGCTTTCCCCAATTTAACTTTCTTCATTGTTTCCACAACTTCTATCCTACTGATTTCTTCCTGTCTTGTCACCTCCCTCCTCCTCGCAGCCATTTCCCCAGCGACTTATATTCGCATTACTTCCATCCTCTATTTTCAACAATTCCTTAAAGTGTTCTCTCCAGCTGCTCACTTTTTCTCCCTTCTCCACTAGTGATCTACCATTTTTATCTTTCACTCCCCTGCTAACTTCACTTCCACCCTGTCTTACTCTTTTCACCTCTTTCCAGAACATTTTCTTACAGTCCCTCCACTTTACACTCAAGTTCCTTCCAAAATCATCTGCTCTCTTCTTATTCTCTCTTACTAACCTTTTCACCTCTCTCTTTCTTTCTACATATAACTCTCTCTTCCGCCTCTCAACTTCTTCCACGCCCCTATTTCTCATCCATTCATTGTATGCTTTCTTCTTTTGTGCCACAGCCTACCTCACCTCTTCATTCCACCACGCTGTTCCTTTCACACCCTTCCGTCTTCTCTTCATCGCACACATGACATCACATGCTGCACATATTTCTTCTGTAAATATCCTGCACACACCTTCCACGTCCCCCATCTGCTCCAATTTATATTTGCCCAATCGTTCCACCACTTCTCTTTTATACTCTGCCTTTTTCTCATCCTCTTGTAACCTTTCCACTCTCCTTACAAATACTCCTTCTTCCAGTCCTTCCCTTCTTCTATTTCTCCATCCTAATTGACCTTGACTTTGGCCACCACCAAGTAGTGGTTAGAAAGTCCACTCCCCCATCCTCTATAAGCTCTTGCATCTATTACACATTTTCGTATCCTTTCATCCACACACACATAATCAATCATTGCCTTCTTTTCGTTCAGTTCACCACCCACCTTTCTCATCACTCGCCATGTATACCTGTGGATCATTTTGTGCCTGAAGAGGGTATTGGCTATCACCAACCCCCTCCCAGCACAAATGTCCACTAATGCACTCCCATTCTCATCTATCTCAGCAGGCACAACCCATTCACCAACTATTCCATCCACCTTCATATTCTCTACTTTACCATTCATATCACCGATCAAAACCACTCTCTCATTCCTTCCAAACTTTTCCATGCACACTTCCACATTTGTCCAGAACACTTCTCTTACTCTGCTTGCACGATCTTGAATTGGCACATACACACACACAATCGCCCACATTTGTATTCCAACTTGCAATCTTATCCACACAATCCTTGACCCAACTGATCCATACTCTCTTATGCTCTTCTTCCATCTTTTACTCACAACTATACATACTCCTTCTTTTGCCCTCTCATTCTCACCTACTCCTGCACATATACCCCATCCATACTCCCATTCTCTCACACTCTCTCCTCTCCATTTCGTTTCAGTTATTCCGCATACATCAACTTTCGCACCCTCAAGTACCTTGACAATCTCTCTCTCTTTCACCTCATCATTTGCTCCCCTTACATTCCACATTCCAATTACCATGTCCTTTGTCCTGTCCTTGGTCATCATCTTTTGGTCAGTCCTTGTTCGAGGCTTATTGTTTGTCTTTTTAGTTAGTTGTTTTCTGGGAAGGGGCACTAACCCTCTGCCAACCCTTTTAGTCACCTTTTACGACAACCAGGGATACTGGGGGAGTATTCTTGAAAACACCCCCTACCCCCAGAGGTAAACAAAGTGTAATTCTAATTATTCCAAATTTTGACTTCCTCAGTGTGAATGAGTCATTCTGCAAATTCCGTGGCTAATAATGAAGAATATATTAATTTTAACCCGCCCCATCCCGACCACTTTTCCACCACTGACTCCCCCCAATCCCGACCATTTTAGGAAAAATTTTTTCTTGGATCAAACCTTCGCTTTTGGTGAGAAACATCGAAAATTCATAGAGAAATCGCTCACCTGAGGTTTAAAATACTCATTACAGGTAGGAGTACCTCCTTACCTTACTGGGTTTTCTATCAGGCTGGCACCAAAGAAAACGAGTTCTGTGGGAGGATAAATATTTCACACCACTCATAAATGGTATTTATTTATTTACTTGGTACGAATTTATATGTAGTACAAGAGTATATTGGTTTTCAAGCAGTAATATAGGCATTATAAGCATTGTTTCACCCACTAATACCTGACCTTTTTTTCCCACATTACCTGATCATTTCTAACTGTTTCTTCCTCTAATGCTATGTAAAGTTTGTCCTCCACATTGTCATTGATTGGGGAATCACTCTGGCCCTGAATTTCGTACCGTGGCATGATATGGCTATACTAGCCAGGTCACTGATAACAGGTGAATTGCTGAGACAATGGCATGCAAGGGGGGGGGGGACGAGGTCATGCTGGGTAAGGCATTGTCCCTGCCTGGCATCTTGTTGAGGAAGGTGTCATGTGTATATGTACCAAAATGACTCGCGAAAATTGAAAATTGTGCAAATTAGGGACCTTGCAATTTTTTCGCATTTATGTACGTCGACGGGATTGGCAGTTACAAAACATGTGGACGTTAAAGAACGTCGTCGGGACGCCGTGGGTTAATTCTTCGTAAATACCCTGAATCTGCACAAAGTTTGTAGAGAATTCTTTCTGAATTACTTAATGGCACATATACTTATTAAATTTCAGCACTGCATTAACAATATTTCTAAATATATGATCCATTTTATGCCAGTAATAGATAGACCCCTGAGTAGCATACGTATAGCCACCAATGGATTTATTTGATATATATCCATATTTATGCCAGTCATAGACTAATCTGTGAGTAGGATACCCATAGGCACCAATGGATGTATTTAGCTTACTCAGTATATGATTCATGGAATTGTATTATTTCCCCCCTCTGTTAACTGCTCAGTGTATAACACCTTGGACTTTAATAATTTACCATTACTATATTAAATCTGTTATGTATAATAGCTTATGATTTTTTTTTTTCACTTTATTAGCTAGGCATGTGCGGGTAAGGGGATGGGTTTATTATGATGTGGCAGGGGTAAACCAGCTCTGCTGTCGGGCCTTGCTGCGGATGTCCCTGTTTGCATTGCGCAGTTGACCCTCGTGGGGTTTGGTGTAGTGAGGATCTGTCCCTTCTCCCCTTTGGGGCTAAGATGCGAATGAATGTGTTTGAATGGATGAGTAAGTGGGGAATGTGTCGTCCTGTCTGGGCTACCTCCCTTTCCTTGGGGGAAGCAGCCTAAGTATATAGATAGATAGATCTCTACTTCTTGAAGAAGGTGTGTGGCACGTCCCACCACCTCCTTTTGTTTATATGCATTTTCTTTAATATTATAATAAACATATTCAGTTTGTATATTAGCCTGTAGACTGGAGATACTGAAATATTTTTAATTTCGAAGGTTAAACAAAAGTGAGAACAAAACCTTCTGTAATTTGCAAACGATTTTCGAGTAAAGATCTAGTGAAACCTACGTTTTTCATTTGTGTAGCTATGTAATATATTTCATTCCTCTAATAAAGATGTGGATTCACACTTTCTTTTATTGACCCTAAAAATAATGGCCAAATAGCCTAATGCTTCACATATTAAGGCTCTGACATGGCTGCTTGCATCAGCCTTGGTAACGTAATGGCGCCTCATCAAGCTGCTTGACCTCTAGCAGCCTGACTGTTCCGTCCCTTAACCCCAAGGTCACATTAATTATCCTCGTTCAAGTATTTCTCGATCTACCTCTAGCAGCTCTACTATCATTGTTCCAAACTTTCACCCTCTGCACTCATTTGTCTTCTTCCAACCTCTTCCCTTGCCCAAAACACCTCAATCTTTACCTTCTCATCACAACAATAATGCATTTAAGTCCCATCCTTCCCCTCAACTCTTCATTCGCAGTCCTACCCCGGCCCTCCCAGGCTTGTCATTCAAGGATGCACTACACACCATTCTCATAATTTTCATCTCTGTACGTTTCAGACCAATATCTTCCTGCTTTACTGCCCGAATCTCACCACCTCACAGCATTAAATTCCTAACACATGCTGCATACAAGGAACGCATAACACGATGGAAGAGCCCTCTCAGTGCCAAGAGGGGCAACAAGTCCCTAAACTTCTTTCTACCATTTCTTGCCCTTGATGCTGGGGTAGCTCCAATCGTGCCTCCAGCACACATCATGTCCTTCATATAACAAATCTCCTGCATACACTCAGGATACTCTTGAGTAAAATTAGTCTCTCCACCTCTCTCAATTTCATACCGCACACTCCACATCAGCAGTATTTCACAGCCTGCCTCTAGTAATGTTACATCTCTTATGCACCACTTATCATGATCACTGCACAATGTGGATTTATATCCACATTCTAGTGGGAAACTGAGCTTAAACTTACTCCTTCTGCTTTGACAGCACCACCACCTGTACAAGAAAACATAACTTTTGTTTTATCCATGCTAACTTTCGAACGTTTGTGCCCCATTCCTTTCTCCACCTCTTGAATCTCATCTATCATTCTCTCACTCTCCGTGATCAGCACCTAGTCCTCAGCATACAACACTTATCAAAGGAATCCAGTTTTGTAGTAATGAGATAGAGAGAGCTTCGTGCACCACGATAAACAATAAGCGGCTTGAAACTGACCTCTAATGCACATCAATATTCATGGAAAACTTATCACTCATACCACACTTCTCTCAGCACTCTCGTTCACTGCCTTAACCACTCTAACTGAAAAGCTTTTGAAAACTTCTCACTTCACCACCTCCCTGTGCACTTTTTCAAGAGCATTTTACAAATCAACAAAAACAAAGTACAACTCCCTCTTCCTTTCTATCATATTTTTTCCTGAAGGTATTAGACAATGAATATTGCATCACTGGCCCCTATGTCTGACATAAACCCAAACTGCATTTCATGAATATTCACCATTTCCCTTATTATACCTTGAAGGACACTCTTCACTATGTTCATTATCAGGTTCAACTGCTTTATTTTCCCATATTTTCCTCATCCCAGGGCATCATCTTCTTTTATATAATTGTTCACTCATGGTCTTCACGCAGTCATCTGCAACAGCACACTCCTGTCTAGTAAGTTTAACCATTTTTTTGTTTATGTTGATTTTTACGCTATTTCTGATCAATGTCAATGCATAGGTTCCGAATATGCTATTTGTTTTTGTGTAAATCTAGAGTTACAGAATTTATGCAACAACATATGAATCATACAAGAACAGGAACTTCAACTTGTTACCATTTCGAGAATGTTGACATTTGAGAATGTCAAAGAATTTACGTATTTCCGGGTGTAAATTAATTATGTAAGTTTTGAAAGCATTTTGGATGTCGACCAGTGATTGCTGAAGGCCTCCAGAGATACAAGAGTGAGTTTAGTAACTGCTTTGATAAATTACACTGTATAACAAAGAATTTGTTTATTTGATTTTTTTGGTCTTGTTATACTAAGTTTTCCATGCTGATTCCAGTGGTGTATGTTTTGTTTGTTGATCTTTAGGTTTTGCCGACAATTGACAATAGCTTGTTTCCAGTCATGTTGCCGCAGGCCAGTGTAATGCCCGGCATAACGCTTACCACGTCACACACACAACACACACACACACACACACACACACACACACACACACACACCATCTATGTTCATGCATATTTTCTTATGCAAGAAAGAAGGAACCAAACGCCAGGAGCCCAAAAACAGTTCCTTCCAAGAAAAAAAAAATACAAAAGAGAGCCAAATTCAAGATCTGTTCATTTCGATGCTTGAACACACTGCGTTTGAAAGACTGGAGATCATGGGAAGTAGGAAATACTGACAGTGGGAGACAGTTCCTGAGGTGACCTGTTGCATAAATGAAGGACTGGGAGTAATGGTTAACTCTTGCATTAGAGAGTTGAACAGAAAAGGGATGAGAGTTCGTTCTAGACAGATGCTACTTGCCCGTCGTAGAAGTGGAGGAATGCAAGCAGACAGTTCAGGGGAGCAGTGACCATTAAAGTAAAGATAGAAATAAGATAAAGATACAACAGTGCAATGAAGAGACAGAGATTGAAGGGAGCCAGTAAGCGGTGGAGAGTTAATGAGACAAAAAGTTGTAGTCTACACAGGGGCGAATAAAACCTGTGTATAAAGTCAACAACTGTGCAGGGGTGAAGAAGGTATGGAGTCGGCTTAGCACACCCAATCTCTTGGAAGCAGATTTTTCGAGATGCAATATGATTTTTCCAAGATAAGTCAGGAGCCTTCCCAAATATGAAAGTTGTAGTCTACACAGGGGTGAATAAAACCCTTGTATAAAGTCAACAACTGTGCAGGGGTAAAGAAGATACGGAGTCGGCTTAGCACACCCAATCTCTTGGAAGCAGATATTACAAGAGATGCAATATGACTTTTCCAAGATAAGTCCCGAGTGAATGAAACCTCAAGCATGTTCATGGATGATGCAGGATTCAGCTGGATATTATGGAACATTAGTGGGTACTCGTGTGGAAGATTGTGTCAGATAGTTAGGTGTAAAAACTTAGTCTTTGATGCAATTAAAACAACAAGATTATTTTTACCCCAGTAAGAAATACGAGCCCTATCAGACATTAAGTGTGCCACAGCCTCATCCCTTGTTTGTTGAAGTAACTGCAGACATGATTGTTGTGAGAACCGAACGGAAAGGTGAGGGGTAAAATCATCAGCGTACGAGTGGGTAAAGTAAGTATCAGCCAGAGAAATATCATCTGGCACCCAATTAGTAAGGATATTATCGCTATCAGAAAGGAATTTTGCCATCATTTTTTTTTATGAGTCATACTCTGGGCATAGGCTTCACAGCCTGCTATCAAGGCCCAGCAGTCCTCTCACATACCATTCACCTGTACATGTCACATGCCGTCATGGCTCTAGTTACAGCACAGGCAGGGCACAATGAAAGGCATTCTACCTCCAGTGCTTTTATCCTCTCCTCGCATATGGGACTTTCTGATACACAGAGAACTGCACTCACTTGTCCTACTAAGTTGTTACCCAAAAGGAAAAGGACCCATTTTACGGAAACTTTTAACGATGACCACACATACTTGACCTGAAGTTAATTCTAACTGAAGCTCCACTTCAGCCAAGGGACCAGACACATAATAAAGTACTCCCTATAATAAAATACATTCATCAGGCTCAGCAACATTTATTATCCTCTTCAGCCTAAGAGACTGTGAAGCACCTGTCTCAGGGAATTGTGACTTTCTTAGTATTTTCATCGTCAATTATTGCTAGTCTTTTAGAAATGAAACTTGCAAACAGGGTTTCTTTGGTGGAGTCACTTTGCTTACTGTTTGAGGAAGGATCCTAAGTAAATTAAGATTATTATTACTGAGAAGTTTCACTCATAAGACCTGAGTAGTCGGCTTAAGCTCAAATTTAGCAAGATTATCTGCTGCATATTGTCGAGGGTCAGTTTGCAAACATGCTCTAACATCACCAAAATTCATCATCATGATAGATAATTACATAATAAGGTTCAGACCAAAATCATTAGGCTAGCTTGGCAGAGGTCGCCGATTTAATTCTGCCACGGACTGTGCAAGGAGATTTCTGGCTTTGATAGCCAAACCAAGGGCAATTATACTTAAACAAATATACATTACTTTACTTAGAAAACCTCTGTACAGCACCAAACAGATTCATTTTCATAATAAAAGGTGCACCGTAGGACACTCTGACTTGATCAGAATCACTTACAAACCTACTCTGGTAAAATCCATCGACATTTCAGCTAAATGGGAACAATTATATTACTAGGCTGCTGTGTACAGGTTGATCACACAATATTACAAAAACTGATGACTTGATGTCTTGGAATACATCTTACACTAAATCATTAACTAAGAGAAGGATTTAGAGGGGGCTGGAATCGAAAGTCAGGGGCTCTCCAGCATCAAGCCACTGTTCATCTATCCCAGTAGCCATGCCTCTTTTCTTTCACTGACCTATCAAAGCAGCAGCATTGTTTCCAATAGTCCTTAAAGAGGTTGGTACCATCAGGTTTTTCAGCTGGAATTGGCTATTGCATTTTAGATGGGCGGTGCTAATCACTTGGGTACGGCTCCACCTGCTTTCTCTCTCTATAATTCGACATAAGTTGATCCTTATTATTGCTGATACACCGCGTTCCAAACCGGGTTGCAGTTGAGTCATTTGTGAAGGTAACTTGACTGTGTCTTCACATGGTAACTTCAACTGGCCAAACCCCAGACTAATAGCCTTGCAGCGGCCAGTAACAAACAAAGTATAAGGGAAGTTTTAAACTTAATAAACATTGTCTTCCTTAATGACCCTCGAGGAGTCGGTAGGCATAAATACTAAGTCTTCTTTCCGATATGATGACGTCGTTTTCTGTTTGCATTATTTATAAGAGCAAATGTATCGACCTTGACTTAGAAGTGGCACCAGGTTCATCTGAAATATGAGCCCAGTGGACTGCAGGCTTAAGATTATGTTTTCCTGCAACTAACCTTCTTCTTTTCAGGGGATGGGGAGGGAGCCGAGAGACGTTGATATAACTGGACAGTGCAGCAGCTCAGTTATACTGATGCCCCTACATGAAGGCCTCCCTCTCCCACTCCTTTGGTTACCTTAAAGAGACCATTCAACTCGAGAAGTTGGACATAGCCCTCACTAACTTGTCCAGTAGAAGGTTCTAAATTGATTGTAATCGTCTGGCAGGCGTAAGACCAATAAAATATGAGTATCTACAAGGTATATTTGGAGGTGGCCATAAAGTTGGGAAAAAATACATGAAGTAATTCTAAGTAAAACATAGGTTATACTATGCTTTTGCAACTTCCCGCCTGACAAAGCACATACCCCCCCACCTCCTTGCATACCTAACCAAGCACATAACGGCCCTCCCTCCCAAATCTTTTCTTTTAAAGGTAGGCGTAAGGAGAACGTCTTGAGAACACACATGGGCCCATCAGATTCTTTGTGTGTGTTGCATTGAAATCTATGGAAAAATTAATTTTGTTACTTTTTCATTATTTAAGGCAGTCAGTTATCAAGCCTGAAGGTCAGACTCGTCAGAGGTTCTAGTCCTGACTCCTGGCCCTGCTACCTCTTCTGACGTGGAGTAGGAAACTTGGTTATTTTCTTGCACATTTTGGAACACATAAGCACCTTGTCAACACTGTTCAAACAGGTTACAGGGGAAATATTTATTGTATTTTTACTCTTTCCAGGACTGTCAGAATGCTTGACTAATGTCTGGCCCAAAAAATATAAACTTTTGGCATAGAAAATGGTATAAGAATAATCAAATATCCGTACCAGGAAATTAGGAAAAAAAAACATTAAAAAACAAAAAATATATATATATAATTTTTTTTTGTAAAAAAAACATGAACTATTTTTTTTTTTTCATCACTAACAAGAACTATGCCAAAAATCCCTTTCAGCATTTCCCCCAAATTTTCCCAGGGGGGCAAAGTGCCCCCCCTGCCCCCCCAGTGGCTGCGTGTATGAATTTATGTCCTACAAGTCTGTAAGTCATTTGTATATTTTCCATACTATTCAATTTCATGTTTTATAATTTTTATTATCAATAGTACTTTCTTTACAGGCCATTCATATCTACCTGTCTATTGCCAGACGCCATAATCCCATAAGGGTTGGCCATTTGACTTTGATTTATTTGTTTTACGGGGAGGGACACTAATCCATCACCAACCCACTTATTGACACGTAGGGAGAACGTATAGTTTGGTTATATGGTTACCACCTAGCATTGTAAATGGTTTCTTGGCTTACAGGAAACCATTGGCTTGTCACTCAACGTAAAGCCACCTGTAAAGGAAAGATAAGCAATAAGAAGTGACAAGAAACATGGGAGAAATAGGAAGCGAGGAAGGCAGGCAGAGAAAAAGAATGATAAAGGCTAAGTAAGAAGTAGGCTGCATTACATCAAGTGAGTGGATGATGGTCACCACCACCTACCAAATTATATACTACAAGTCTCTAAGTCACTGCTATGTTTGTCACACTATTCAGTTTTGTTATGTTTTGAAATTCATGTTATCATGTCCCATTTTGTGTTAACTTATTTTCTACAAGTCTGTAAGCCACTTTTGTTTTATTTGGCATACTCTTCCAATACATGTTATGTTCTGTGTTATATTTTCATTTCGCGATTTACAGCAAACTATTATCCCATGTATAGTTATGTGTCTATATGACTTGACCACAACCCTGTTATCCATATCAATGCTTATTACATTCAGTAATGAACAGTTTCAAATTAATCTGAGATGGGCAGGATAATATACCTGAACCTTGACCCTACTTTATTGAAACCACCCTTATGTAAGCCACCACAGTATAATAATGACAGCATTTTAGCCAGCTGTTATTCCATCCATATGTATGTGTGCCTATATGACTTGAACATAACTCTTTCATCCATATCCATATCTTCCGTACTATACAATGTCAAAGGAATGCGAAAAAAAATGGGAGAAATGGAGTTCCCCCGAGCTAAGCCCTGTATTGGACTATATAAGCCCCGCTAGGGTAACAGGAGCGAGCTACCACTCCCGGCACGGCAGCCCGGGCGAGGCTCGAACTCTCAATCCCCCGATTAACCCCGCTAAAGTGACAACGCCGATATATCACCCACAATATTTGAATATTAGGCTTCCCTGACCTCATCCGACCACAGATTGTTAGTCATCTTCTATAATGACATTTCATGAGTATGGAAATAGATTTATTAGACAAAGGAAATAGGAGCAATTCACTCTGCACACTTGATTTCCGGCAGCCCCACCTTCGTCCGTTTATCACTTACCCTCACCTGAGCGAGCCCCGTCTTTGTCTCCAATCTCCCACTGGTGTTCTCTCTCTCTCTCTCTCTCTCTCTCTCTCTTCATCAGTACACCTCTTTTTTCACCCTATGATTTGTTTCCATACCCATATCCACGTATTCTTCTTGTGTGTGTGTGTGTGTGTGTGTGTGTGTGTGTGTGTGTGTGTGTGTGTGTCAGAGCATGGGCGTCTTGCATGAGGGGCGTGGTGTAGCCAGTGGGCTTTTTTCTTGTTTTTCACACTGCACATGAGGTTTTTCATCAGCACTCCCCCTTTTCCCCCACTGGTTTGTGTTTGCACCGACTTACTTTAGAGGCTGGTCAGGACACACACACACACACACACACACACACACACACACACACACACGACAAATTCTTAGTGTCACTAACTAGCTATCTTGTGAACATACCAGGGCATTTTAGCGAGCTATTATCAGGTGTACAGGTATGTCTATGTCTCGGTGTGACTTGAACATCACCCTATCACTCATATCCATGTCATATCCATATCCACATATTGTTCTTATATTCCACGGTACACATCAGCCACGTACTTTATCAGTACACCCATTTCCCGATGTGGTTTACATTTGTATCGCTGTATTCTGTTTAATTTAGGGTCCGCTCTGATGCTCCATTTTCCCTCATACTCAGTAAATGTAGGATGCTTTATGCCACCAACTTCTCTAACTTGTGTTCACAACTTCGCCATTACCATGGCGTTTTAGAAAAAAAATGTTTACCAGAGGATACACAGATATATGGCAAATACACTGATACATATTTCATGTTGTTTTGCGAGAGCAGAGTTTTGGAGAGATGGCCACACAGGCAAAGGTTCCCTTTCAACTAAATACCGCAGTCAAAGGGTTGAAAGTGAATATAATGTTGGAGCGGCTTTGGATGTGTGTGTAGTCTGTGAACCAACTGCAATCGGCCAACACAAGCTGAGTGGGTGCAAACATGCTTTATAGTAATCCGCCCACACAAGCTGAGTGCAAACATACTTTTTAGTATGCGACACTGGCTCAACCACAGCACCCATTATGTCGGCCAAAGCAGTACGTGGCAAAGTTTATTTCCCTGGCGGAGCACATACCCTGGTTCTCCCATGTACGAAAACGCACACTGTACCACTGTACCACAGAGGCTACACACACACACACACACACACACACACACACACACACACACACACACACACTCAGCCATATTGCAGAACTTCTGCCTATCAGAATTCTTTCATTCCTCGAACTGCATCTCTCTGGAACTTGCTTCCCCAGAGTTGTTTTCCTCCAAATTTCAACCCACAACTGTTCAAGTCTAACTGTTACAGATATATTATGAACGGAGGACACCAGTAGTCTGGTGTATGGATTATTTTTTTTTACTCATTTGTTTTTCCTTCCTCCGTTCTGTTATTTATAAAACATATATATATATATATATATATATATATATACCGGTATATATTTCTTTCTTCCTAATTTCATTTATGCATACATTTAAATAATTATATACATTTATATACATTTTCTTATGCAAGGAGGAAAGATTCAAAAGCTTGAAACCTGCAAGATTGTTGCCTCCAAGAAAAACAAAAAACAAGATAAGAGACTCAAATGCCTGGACACACTACGTTTGAAAGACTGGTGATCCTAGGCAGTAAGAAATGCAAAAGAACGAAGACAGTGCCAGACTTGACCTGTTGCATACATGAAGGCCTGGAAGTAACGGTTAGCTCTTGCACTAGAATGTTCAACAGAAAAGGGATGAGAGTTTGTTGCTAGACAGTCTCTCTTCTCTCTCTCTCTCTCTCTCACACACACACATACACACAAACACAATATTCAGCAGGCTATTATTTCTCTCTCTCTCTCTCTCTCTCACACACACACACAGAAAAAAAGGAAAAAGAAAGAAATATTCAACCACATACAAACACCATCTCTCTCTCTCCCAAACACACAAAAACTGCCCGCAGTAGTGGTGAGGGAATGCTAGCAGACAGTTCAGAGGAGCAATGACCATTGAAGTAGCGATAGAATAGAGATACAGATGAATCAGTGCAGCAAAGAGACAGAGGTTGAAGGGAGCCAGTAAGAGGGGGAGAGTTAATGAGACTAAAAATCTTTGCCAACAGCATATTGAGAAGAGTCCCATGTGGGGAACCAATCCCCAAATGAGATTTATAATCTTCACAGGGGCAATTAAAATCCAAGTATAAAGTCAATAAATGTGCAGGGGCAAAAAAGGCACGGAGTCGGCCTAGTACACCCAGTCTCTTGGAAGCAGATTCTGCAAGAGGTAATATGATTTGTTCAAGACAAATCCCGAGAATATGAAACCCCAAGTATGTTAAAAGATGATTTAGGACCGAGCTGGGTATGGTTAAAAAACTAGAGAATACTTCTACGAAATATTTTGATGAGTTGAAAGACGTAAGAACTGAGTTTTTGAACCATTTAAAACAATGAGAGTACTTTTACTCCAATTGAGATTTGAGCAAAGTCACATATTAGGTGTGCCATAACCCCATCCCATGTTTGTTGAAGTGATTGTGGAGATTCATGCTGGGAGAAGTGAGTGGAAAGGTGAAGGGTGGAGTCTGCAGTGTATGAGTGGATAGAGTTTGATGTAAAGCTTAGGAGGTCACTGATGAATGGAAGGAAGAGAGTTTGTGATAAGACAGAGCCCTGAGGAACGAAGAGAGTTTGTGATAGGGCAGAGCCCTGAGGAACACCATTATTAATACTGTACCTCTAGGAGAAGAATGGTGGCCGTCTACACCAGTGGCTACAGAACGACCAGAAAGGAAGCTAGAGACGAAGACGCACATAGAAAGATAGGAACAGTAAGAGAAAAGTTTGGAAATCAAAGGATTATACCAGACTCAATCGAAAACCTTTGAGATGTCAAGTGCAATGGCAAAGCTTTCGCCAAAGTCCCGAAAGGAGGATGACCAGGAGTCTGAAAGGTAGGTGAGAAGATCACCAATGGAGCTTCCCTGGTGGTACCCATACTGACAATTGGAATGAAGGTTGTGACAGGAAAGGTGCTTTGAAAGTTTTTTATTCAGAATAGATGCAAAAACTTTTGAAGTACAGGATGTTGAGGCCACTGGGCGATAGTTAGAATGCTGTTAATGGTCACCCTCTTTTGGACAGGTCGAATGAGAGCAAGCTTCCGGCAAAAAGGAAAGGTACAAGTTGAGAAACAAAGGTGAAAGAGTTTACCTGGGTAGGGTGTAAGCTCAAAGCACAGTCCTTGAGGACAATTGAAGGATCCCATCAGGCTGATATGCCTTGTTACCTCGCCCGGACTGAGTAAGGCGAGTTTTTTTTTTCTCTTTGTTTCCTTGATTGTTAGCAATATTATGGAAAAACGGCTGAATGAAATTACATGAAATTTCCAGAATATGTGGACACTGGCGTGTGATTAGTGTACTCCTTGATGGTGTACGTGGCTGAATATATGTTGATGACCTTTCAATTTCTGTCTCTACATCTAGAATATCTATGATGATTGAGAGGAAGTTGCAGTGTGGGCTAAGTTTCGTGGTTTCTGTTTTTCTTTAACAAAGACAGTGACTATGCATTTTTGTCGTCTTTGTGCAGTTCACCCAGGCCCTGACTTGTATTTCTATCGTTGGAGAATATCCTGGATGGAATAGACTCAGTTTCTGGGTCTACCTTGGGTTCCTCATATTCGTTCTGTCAAGGCAGCTTTGAGTCTCTCGAGGGTTTTGGCTCATACCACTTGGAGTGCAGACCGTCATACTGTACCCTCCTCCTCTTGCATAGGTCCCTTATCCTTCCCAAGCTTGAATATAGGTGCGAGATCTACTGTGCAACAGATGCCCGTCTTCAGAAGTAAGATTCAGTGCATCCTGCTGGTGTACATCTGGTAACTGGGGCATTCAGGTCATCCCCGTTTTCAATTTTGTTGGTGGATGCTGATGTCCTCCCTTTGGATTTATGTCGCCAGTCGTTGATGATGAGACGCCTTCCAGACTCAGTTCCTTGTGCCACGGTCTCCCAGGATTCCTGGGTTTCTGTTTATGACACTCGTCCTTGTTTCCCGAAGCCCTTTGGTTACAGGGTCCAGTCAGTTATGTTAGCCCTCTCTGTCCAAGACTGACAGATTGTCTACATTGGATCCCGAGAGTGGGTTTTTGGCTACTCCCTCGCTTGACATTTTGTAAGTCTTCTGTTGGTAAAAAGAGCTCACTTCCCTCTCAGGTGTCCCTCCCTCTCCTTTTAGAACATTCCTCAACCACTGAGGGCTCTGTCCCTGTCTATACTGACGGATTTAAGACTGTTACTGGAGAAGGCTTTGGTGTCGTCTTCTCATTCTTCAGTTAGGGCTGTAGTCTTCCTGGTTTTGCTTCAGTATATACGGCGGATATCACTGCGATTTTTTATGCTCTCCATATCATTTTTTTCTCTACCCCAATCTGTTTTTTCTAAATTTTGGTGACTCTCACAGTTCTCTATCTGCACTCGAGTCTTCTGATTTATCCAACCATTGGTTTTATCAATTTTAGAGTGGCTTTTTCTTCTTGCTCATCGTGCGAGCTTCTGTTAGGTTCGTATGCATGTTGGTGTGGAGGGCAATGAGAGGACGGATACATTAGCTAAAGCTGCATCTTCTTGGCGACCCCCTACCAACTACCTGTTTCCTGCTTGCAATATTACTTTCCTTGAAGTATGCGATTGGAACTTACTGGCAAGGACAGTGGGATGCTGTTGTTCATAATGAATCTAAATTTTTTTAGATAATGGTTGTGCTGAGGATCCTCCCCTCAATGCCTCGGCAATTGGGTGTCTCTTGCCCGGCTTTCCACTGGGCACTCATGGCTTACACGAGTTCTTGATGTGTGGTGGGACTTAGCCATATTGTGATGGTTGCTTTGCTCCCCTTACTGTCCGTCACTTGCTGGTCGAGTGTCCAAGTCTGGGGACCCAACAACAGGGAGTCTTCCATACGTTTAAGGGGGTGGATGGTACCTAAAGTCTTTCCTCGATGCTTGAAGGAGCCTGCAGCGATTTCGCTGATGTTTTTAGTTTCCTTCAGGAGGGGGCTTCCTAACACTTTTATGGGTAATTGGTATCACTGTACTGCAATGAAAAAAAAAAAAAACGAAAATAGCATTTTTAGGGGTAATTTCATGCGTAGGTCTAAAAAATCACACTCGTTTTACTGTACGACTCACCAATTTCACATAATCATGTTGGTAAGGGTTATTCATTGTAACAGTTTCAAAGCACTGAATAGGATAGTCTTTTTTTTCATAACAGAGGGAGGAAAAATAAATTAATAACAAAAAAATAATCCATACATTATTTTACTGGTGTCCTCCATTCAAAAATAGACTGTAACAGTTGGATCTGAACAACAGTAGGTTGAAGTTTGGGGGGAAACAACTCTGGGGAAACGAGTTCCAAAGAGATGCAGTTTGAGGAATAAAAGATTTTTGATGGGCGGAGGTTCTGGAATATGGCAGTGTGAAATTCCAGTCATGAGCACTACCAGTTGCCATGTAGCACAGGGGAAGACATAGAGAGGTGGCACAATGATGCAACTTCGTCAGAGCATTTACCACAAAAATATGTGTAAAATAATGCAAGGGTGACAACATTCTTTCTTACCTCTAGGGAAGGTAGTTTAACTGTAACAGCTGGATTAATAATAATTTTAACAACACTATTCTGAATTTTGTTTAGTTGTTTTAGCACAACCTCTCTGCATCCATTCCACAAGAGTGAGCAGCATTCCAGCTGAGAGCGAACTGCTCGCCTGTGAAGAAGCTACGAACTCTGTACAAGGCCACGTAAGAAGTATCATTTCATATTCTTATTTATGTGTATGCTACTTTATGTAAATTTGCAAGTCAACTGAAATATTCTATATTATATTTCTCTCTCTTTGCGGGTGTTATTAATTGTACTGAAGCAACTATGCTCAGTAATGTAAAAATTCTCCAGACAGTTTTTGTTATATTTGTGGCTTGTTGACCCTGAAACATTGTAAAAGACGACTGATTTCTCACGTGAAGAAAGTATATCAACTGTATTTTGGTTGCAATGTATGCGATCAAGACAAGCGATGGGCTTCTCATATATGCTGTATCGTGTGTGCTGGTTTACTCTCAGCATGAGTCAGTGACACTGGTCCTGGTCTCAAATTTGAAGTGCCGATAGTTTGGAGGGAGCCAATGGACCATTCAATGGACAGCTACTTCCGTATAACAGATATCACAGGGATGATGATTTCCTCCCTTCAACCTCTCTATCAGTTACAATTCACAGAAAGGACAAATGTTGATAAATTAAAGCATTTTAGTCTAATTCAAAAACTGTGTTCTAATGAGCATGCCTGCCTTTTTCTTCTACAGGTCGTAACCGGACGGGTAAAAAGGCTATTGTGTATCCAGGTCTTCAGTCTGCCATTCATCCTGTTGGACATTCCAGTGATATACCTGTCCCTCAGCCTCCATCCGGAATATCAGGCGATGACACGGACAGCTCAGATGAACCTGAATCACAAGAAGACTCGTATGAGCCACAACCAGAGTCTTAAAAAAAAAAAAAAAAAATCTCAGCACACGGTTTTAACTATATGACCTGGTTCGTGATCTCTCCATCACAAAACAGCAGAATGAACTACTAGCCTCTCAACTGCAAGAATGGAATTTGTTGGATGAAGATACCTGTATTACATCATTCAGAAAGCGTTCAACAGATCCTGCAACAATACTACCCAATGGAAAATAATAACTGTTTTTGCAATGATATTAGGGGACTTTTGATGCCCTTGGATTGAATTTTGAACCCAGTCACTGGAGGTTATTTAATGATGGATCTCCCTACAGCATTAAAGATGTTCTGCTACACATATACACCATGCCTTCTATTCCAGTTACACACTCAGTTACTTTAAGAGAGACATATGAAATTCTGTCTTTCATTCTAGACTGCATGGAATACATTGAGCATGAATTGCTTGTTTGTGCAGATTTAAAAGTTTGCAAATTTTAAGTACATGTGTTTTCTATTTAAGTGGGACAGTCGAGCAAGATCAGAACACTGCACCCGGTTGGAATGGCCATCACGAGATTCACTGGCACAAGGATCCCACACAGTTATTAATGAACGACTAGTGAAGGAGGAGAAGACCATTTTGCCACCACATCACATAGAACTGGGTTTAATGAAAAAGTCTGTCAAAGCGCTGAAGCATAAACCTGCATTCCTGTACCTTGAGGAGAAATTTTCCAAAACTGATGCGAAGATCAAAGAAGGCATATTTTTCGGCCCTCAAATTCGTCAGCTCTTATTTTTGACAATGATTTTCAAGCAATGATGGATGAAACTCAGTTAGCATCTTGGTGTGCATTTAAGGATGTGTGTTGTAGTCTTCTGGGAAAGCTCAGAATCATCATGATAGTTTAGCAGATGAACTGATCAGGAGTTGCCAACCTCTAGGTTGTAACTTGTCATTGCAACTACATTTTCTGCATTCACATCTTTCCTTCTTCCCAGAGAATGTCGGGGCTTTCAGTGATGAACATAGAGGTTCCATCAAGACATAGCAGGAATGGAGAGTAGGCGCAAAGGTAAACGGAACCCAGCCATGTTAACCTATTTCTGGTGAATCTGATGTGTGCCCAACCAGAGGTATCGCACAGACGAAAAAGAAAATACTAAGTACACTAATTTATCCCAAATTGACTGTCCAGTGTTTATTAGGATTAGCTATTTGAAATTATACAGTCTTCGCATCAATTCCAAGTGAAAAAGAAAATAATTATGAATGCTCTATTTACTTACCTCGTAATATTTCAATATTTTTTGCCAAGAAGGTTTATAAAGCCATTCTACAGAACACAGACGTGCTAGAGTTATATAGGTGTCAGATTCAGATTGAATTGACAATTAAAAAAATAAAAAATATTAATTTGATTTTTTTCCTTTTTTACCCCAAAACTTTTTATACAGTGTTCTGAATCAACTACACTGTCATCAGTTTAAGTATTTCATGTCTACGAAACAATATTAACTTTGTTTTGATCGTCTTTTACCTTTAGTCCAGTGGCATATGACCTTGGCATTTGCCCTGCCAGATTTTTATTATATTTGATAATCGTTATCATCATTTTGGCAAGGTGCCAGGAGCAGCTGGAAGAATTTGAGTTGGAGAGTTCAGAGCATTTAGTATGAATGAAATTATTTCTAGCTGAACGATGAATAGACTTAACCCCTCCTTGGCCGCCGGCGTCGAATGATGTTGTTTAGCCGATAAATGGCCACCAGCGTCGTTTGAGCGCGGCCTTTAAAAAAAAGTGCAAAAATCTTTGGGAAGTGAACGAACGTTCTGAACGTCTTCACACTGACCTACACTACACTCTCATACACCTTATCAAACAGTTCAGAGCCTGCTGCTGTGATGAGTGGATTTTCGATTTTTTCGCTCCTGGCCATGCCAAAATAAGCACAATTACACCCATTATCTCGACCCAGGCAGAACATATCATCTTTGTCCTGTCTTGCAAAACACACACAACCACCTGTTTACAATTATGAAGTAATACAGGCACATACAAAAAAGACATGATAAGTGAAAAGTACATTTTTCTCTTGGTATCTTTACCTATTTGCTTAGGTTTGCTGTATTGGTTTGGATCATTAGATGCAGTGCAACTTGTGGAAAACTGTGAAAACCTTCGGGAAGTGAACGAAAATCTGGGACATGAGACTAACCTTGACTTCACCCTCTCACATATCATCTGTCAGTTCACCACCTGCTGTCGTGACGAGGGGTTGTAGGCCTACGATTTTTTCGTTCGTGGCCATGCCTAAAAACACATAGTTACACCCATTATCTCGACCCAGACAGAAAATACAATCTTATTCCTCCCTTGCAAAACACACGCAACCACCCTGTTTACGAGACAGCAATTTATGTTGCGAAAATAAGAAGGTAAAATGAGAAAGATGAACATGTTACTACGGAAAAAATACGGTTTCCCCCGTCTGTAAACGTATTTATTTC
Source organism: Coenobita brevimanus (assembly GCF_032717465.1). Lineage (NCBI taxonomy): Eukaryota > Metazoa > Arthropoda > Malacostraca > Decapoda > Coenobitidae > Coenobita > Coenobita brevimanus. The sequence continues at coordinate 11,028,153 of NC_136986.1, read as the reverse complement.
TGCTTGGTATCTGTATTCTTAGTAATTAGACTTATTCTTAGGTCTGAATCTGCATTATGATTCTATTTTTAGCCATGCTCGTGGTGTGGGAGCTCGAAGTTGCGACTCAACTTCCGTATTGCTAATCGGATCTGACCTTCCACTTTATTCTTCTGTGGCAAAATCTAACCTTGGAGGACGTGCAGTTTTCTCATTTAGGACCGAAAATTCAACTCTTTCGCTCCCTTTTCCAAGCATGAGCACAACGATAACCTAAAAAATAACTCGAAACTACCATAAACATATTTTATATCAAAAAGGTGAAAAAATATTCATAACATTTTTTTTTTTTTTCAGCCATTCCTAACAGATTATGTACTGAAATCATTCGATATCATCATCTCATAATATACATAAACATTTCAGCACCATTCGTATTGTTATGGGAGGTAAAAAAAAATAACAACACCTGCCCAGTTGCGTTGCAGCAGCGTCCCTGGGCGGCGATATCGATTGCCGATATTTCTGCAACTTCCGCGCTCCATTGCAAGCCACAAAATGCGTCTAGGAAGCTGGGATTTGCAGTGTTAGGTGCATCAGAACTTTCTCTTCAATATGGCAAGAAAAAAAAAATCAATTTTCGAAATTTCTTCCCTGAATCGTGTTAACCCCTCCGTGGCCGAGGGGTTAACACGATTCAGGACAGAAACATGAAAGAGATGAGACTCGGGAGGGAGGGGGGAGGGTGCCTCTGGTACTTGTTGTAGGCCTTCTCCTTGTTGTGGACAGAAATAGAACAAGCGTGAGTAAACCCCGTTTTCTTTTCTTTCTTTTTTTTTTTTTTTTGCATTAATCATAGGATATACTGTCATGCACGAGAGAATAGCCTCCATAATCCGCAAGCCACTCTCAGTTGGCTCTCGGCAATGGAAGTAATAATCATTCCAAGGAAAATCAAAGTAGTACCACCTAAAGACATCCCAATCAACAGCTCCAAAGTGCCATATCCACCACTTCATAGGAGGGTCCACAGACCTTACTGGAGTGACTGGACAAGTTAAGGTGATAAAGCTGTGATCAGAGGAGCCCCACGGGGAGAAAAGATTAACAATGAAGCAGAAAATTAGTTGTAAGGATGAGTTCAAGTATGTTTTAACGTTCTCCAAGGCGGTCAGAGATACAGGCAGGGTACCGTATAAGCTGCCCAAGGTCATTAAAAATAAAAAAGATGTAGGTTTCTTCATCAGGTGGATCAGTGAAAGGAGGGGAATGCCAAAGGTAGTGATGAGCATTGAAATTACCTATAATGTAGGTTTCAGAGACAGAAAAATATCAATAGCATGTGTTGCATCTTAGAAGTATGATAGTCGAAGAATATCTCATAGTAGATTTAAGGGGTAAGTTAGCACAGATCTATTTAGTCAGAGCATGACATGGCAGCCGAAGCCAGAGAGTTCAAAACTCAGAAGATCCAAGTCCTGGAACAGGAGAGCAAGATATGTTGTTGCATACACATAAAGAACAACCACTCTTAACTTTGATAGGAGTATAGAGAAAGTAGGAGGATACAGAGAAGGATTTGCTAATACAGACATGGTGTCCTATAGATATGTACAATATGATAAAAATTGTAATCGGCAAAAAAATAATAATAATAATAATAATTGCAGAGGAGGCGTTTTGAGATCTCCAAATGAACAAGAAATGTCGTCCCAGGAAGCTCACTGACACCTCCTTCTTTGTAACTTATTCTACATACCATACACTGGTGTTCACTTGTTTGTTATTCATAGCCTTCTACTATGCACAGAGTTGCTTAGATAAAATAAAGGTAATAATAAGGAGTTTATCCAGATATAAACAGTTAGCCTAACGAGTACAAAGGAGGGTGAACCTGTTGGTCCTGCTCATGCTGTTTGCCAAAGGGTAGGCAATAACTGAGTCAGTAAAACAAAAGACGCTACCAGCGAACTATATACAAAATAAAATGGTCTCATAAGGAATATAAAGGAAACCAATTCTATTGGCCCTTCCCATGATGTTCTTTTAATGGTTAGACGAAAACTAAGGCAACAAAACAAGAGATATTAGTAATGAGCTATATAAAGAAATAAACTTATAGAGTAAGGAATACAACGGAAAACATACCTGTTGATCCTGTAGAAGCTGTTCGTTATACGGTCGGCGAGAAGTAAGGCATGCATTCTACAAGTCGATGACAAGGACGGCAAATCTGGTAGGCTCCCCACACGCATCAGCTCCCAACTCGAAGCCAAGAGGAAAAAAGATACCATGGAAATTTCGTAGGATAAGATGAACAACAAAATTATGCCACACTGTTTTAACCTATACAGGTAGGCAACATCAAATTAACGTTATAACCTATACAGAAAGGTAATGTCAAATTAACATTATAAGGTGTACAGGAAGATAACATCAAATTAACATTATAACCAGTGCAGAAATGTTAGGTCAGATTAACATTACAAATTGTACAGGAAGGTAACATCTGATGAACACTATAACCTATGCTGAAAGGTACCATAACATCAAATCGGCACTGGATATGCAGCAGTGTTGTTCTGCAAAGTGTTACCACATTTTTTCTCTGCCTGATATTTTACGCCCTTCCTACTAACACTGAACTATTTTTTATTAGTTTTTCCATGGACATAGATTTTGTACCCCGTTCCTTGAGGTCCAGTAGTCCTCCCACGTGCCATTTAACTTCTCCTCGGTCATATTGAATCTCTATTATTCCCATTCTACAAAAATTGTAACTGCCTTCTGTTTGCCAAAACATATAATTAATTCAGATCAGAACAACGTTTAGAATACTTTTCATAACCCTTCTCATAGGACGACGTCTTGTTATACAGTAGTTTAATTATTCCATCTCTAGACGATTGTATTCAGCTTAGGAAGGACCTGATAGTGAAGGAGCTGATAAAGCTGCACTTAAACCCACATTTAAAGAGTCTGTCCTCAAGCTGAATGAACTCGCCATAAGGCAGCGAGTAAAACTGAAAAATAAATAAATGAATAAATAAACAAATAAACAAAATTATAACGTCCTGGGAATGATGAGTTTAACCCCTTCATTTTAGTGGCTCATACTTTATGAGTGCTACAGTACCTCCAGATCTGTATTTATACATATGTCTATATGCCTATGTATCTATAAATCTGTCAGTCTGTCTATCTGTTGTTTGATGCTTTAATCCCCTATGGAGTAGCTACAAACGGATCTCCTCCTCGTCGCCCTGTCCTCTGCCATTTGGCTGTCCTACCTTCAAATCATACCCCCCTTGCCTCATATATCTCTCCCCACTCCATCCCTCCATCCCATCCTTAGTCTCCCTCTCCCCCTTCACCTCACACATATACACTATTCATCAGATGACACTGGCAAAATTTGGGAAAAATAGCAAAGGTAGTAATATGTTCTTTTCACTGACTTTCCATTATGAAAGATCTCTGCAAAACTAAATAAAATCGTCCAATGGTGTAACAAATTAAATAATACGTTCAAGTATTGTGGAGCAAAACGCCCTCACTGGACTGACGTAACTTTTACTGTATTCTTGTTATTTACAGACTATTTCATTCAGCTTACCTGAGACTTTACAACAGCAGGGGTTAGGTGCAGCATTCACTAACCTCATTCATATGAGAGATCTTCCCTAAGGTGAATAAAATCGTCTAGAAATAGCAAAAATAACGTCGGTAAATTATCATGGCAATGAAGTGGAGATTAGGCAGTGAAATATGTCAGGGATTCACCTTGCCCGTTCGTGCGAGGATATTTGGGTGCGGGAACCGGGTGTTGGCTTAATATAAACAAACAGACAGGCCTGATGGAGCCTGTATTGGTTCCATCTGAGGGTGGTTGGCGTTTCATGCTTAAGTAATGTCGCTTAGGGACTAGTGAGGCTGGCCACCGTTGCCTTGATTATCGGGACTTGGTGGCCTTGCTCCATGCCCCTACACTATTGTTTATTTGGGGGAAAGTGAGATTGGAATTGTTTTTATATAAACATAAATAATTAAATATATAAATAACTGACCAATTTTTTTTTTTTTTATGCTTGCTGGAATCATAAAATTTTGTTCCTTCGTTTCTGATTTTTTTTTTTTTTTCTGTAGGGAGGTCAATTGTATTGCAGGCTTGTATGAAGGCTATATCTAACCCTTCCACCCCGAAAACTGCATCATAAATTAAGCAAAATTGCTTTGAGTAAAAACAATTGAAAGGAAAAAAGAAAAAAGTGAGAAAAAAGCTATGGTACTGAAGGTGTTAACCACTTCAGAAAAATATTTTCGAACTTGAGGGGTTGGACAAAAGCCTTTATTAATTCTCTTACTACATGAGGGTCTCTCGTGAGATGAAAATCGTCTAGAAGTAACGAGAATATAAGGGAAAAAGTACTTGATGCGGGAACGTTATATTATATGCGAACTGAGCTCTTCGTTACTGAAAATCGTTTAGCGAATGAGTGACTAACAGCCTGGTTCCTAGAGAGGCTGACACAATTATCGAAAGGCATGATGGTGTAGTAAGGGTTAAGTAGGCATCGAGGGTTGCATTGTTGTTGTCTGCACAGTCTACACATTACTCTGTCCTTGTATGCCATAGTTAGTCCTTGAACACTATTATTAAGATCTCCACATTCTGTGGAATCCTTACTGATATTGTCGATATTATTATTATTATTATTATTATTATTATTATTATTTATTTATTTATTTTTGGGGTAGGGGGAAGGAGATCTAGAAGGCTGGCATTTCAAGACCTATCGAGTTAGAGACTTGAAATTTTCGGTTATGATGTATCTTAGTTGCAGGCTTCTTTTAGCACGAAAACTGTACAAAATTTTTTTCTTATCACTAGCGCTCTCGATGTATTTTTTTTTTCAGTTTTGGCACTCTTGAGTAGCAAAAACTACTCAGTTCATTGCTTTGCAAATATTCCATTATGAAGTCTTCAACATACACTAGTGCAACTGGGTATTGATACTAAGATCCAACAAATATTTTTTGAGATATTGAGGGAAATCAAACTGGCCGCCTCATGCCTGACATTAATAAATCGGAAATCATTTGGCCGAATCTGACCGTACTCGGTGGAAATGTAGTGTGTCATGAGTGAACATGACCTGCACAGTATGAAGGACCTTGAACTTGATCTCATGGTCAGAGTTCAAAGTCAGTAATAAATTTGAGCCATACCAAAAGTCCTTTAATATTAGGTCTATAATGATAACAGAAGTATTTTCATCTGGAATGTGGAGTTCTTTGAATACTACATCAGCATTACCAGAATTCTAGTTATTATTAGTATCATTATTATCGTTATTATTATTATTATTATTATTATTATTATTATTATTATTACCACTACTACTACTACTACTACCACCACTACTACTACTACCACTACTACTACTACTGCTACTACTACTACTACTACTACTACTAAACCTTTCCGCATCTCAGTGCAAAGATTTCTTGTTTTTGTCAATATTTTTATTCTTTCCACTTTTAAAGTAAATGGCCATTACTTGGAGGCTCTTTAACTTTTAGCCTTCAAATTTCGTCAGGTTAATCATCCACTGGCGTCTTCTTCTGGTGAAATATGTTGGCAATTCTTCAACCGAATCGCCGCATATTACTCACAATGTAAAGAAAATGGATTCTGGGATGTTAGCTTAAGCTCACAAGATTAAATTTTACTGCAATATAGCCTTAAAGCGGCTGCATTGTCCAAAAGGGTAAGTTTCCAATCAGGTGATTATTTTCTGAGATCGCCTGGGTCAAATATCAAGACATTTCTGAATATTCACTTAATTTTCCATGAAGGATTAAAGCTAGAGCCACCGAACTTGGTGGACCTTTAGACTGTGATGACCTGAGGCGACATGCACAAGATCAGTGACCTTGACTACAGGGTCACTTTATTACTCAGCCTCTAGTAGGGCAATGGCTGTTGGTATTTTTTCTTTATCAAAATTGTCCTTGGACAGTTTTGTGTGGTCCTAGTTACTACTACTACTACTACTGCTACTACTACTATTATTATTATTATTATTATTATTATTAGCCATCCATCCATCTATCATCCAATCCTATGTTGCCCCATGAGGAGCGTAGGAGCCCGGGGCTAGGCAGTTGGTCCTGACATTTAAGATGAGAGTGATCAGCCTCACTCATCCCTGATTGGCATTACGTGAGCAATAAGCCCCAGCCACCCCTTGGATATAAACCTTCATCGGCTCAATCCGATTGGAGCACGATAATTACCCACTAAACCACCATGCTCCAAAATTTGGTTATATGGTTACCACTCAGCGTAGTAAATGGTTTCCTGGTGTACAGGAAACCATTTGGCTTGTCACTCAGTGTAGAGTCACCCACGGGCAGAAGGAAGAGGAAAGAATGAAGGAATGAAAGACAGAAGAGGGAGTGTAAAGTCACCCGCAGGCAGAAAGACGAGGAAAGAATGAAGGAAAGAAAGACAGAAGAAGATGGAAGGAAAGAAGGATGGAGGAGAGGACAGAGCAGACACCCGAGAGCAGCACTACATTGAGTGAGTGGCTGGTGAGCGCCCCTACCTGCCACAAATTATTATTATTATTATTGTTATTGTTATTATTATTATTATTATTATTATTTACACAAATCAGGTCGAGAGCTGTAAATAAACATAAGGAGATACATGTATTACTGAAGTGGTTAATCAAGGTAAGACCTAACCTGTCCAGTTGGAAAAGTGTCTGCTTAACTGAATATAGTAGTGGGGATATTGCAAGGGCAATGTAACATTAGTCAGCGTATTCAAAAGGTTAAGAGGCAAAGGCAGCTGGTAAGGCCTACATGATGTGGCTCTGTCTTTTGAGCATGGAGGTAGGTGTGTTATGTGGTGCAAAATTAAACCCTTCATTACGATCAAGTGTTTTCTACACGGCGTTTCTTCCAACCCAACAAAGTTCCCTAACCTGTTTTAGCTCAGTTGATCGCCAAGTGTAGCCAGAATGGAGGATTGATTTGGCTGGTCGCGAAGGAGACTCATTCCTACCTCATAACTAGGACTAAGTAAATAACTTGGAACCATGACTTGGCATTCAAGTAGTTGGAGTGGCCCAGTTCCGACAGATGAAAATAAACACATGATAATGCATCCTGTTTTTGTTTTTTTTTCCTTTTGACTTTGCAGAAACTTTTCGCCTTGAAGGGGTCGGTAACGAGTTCCACTGTGCACTATCAATTAACTTGGCCTAAAATTGTCAGCTGTCCATCCTGAATGTTGAGCCACAAAAAGAAACTAACACAGAAATATGCCAGTCACGAAGAAGTGCTGAGGAAGGGATGTAAATAATATTACTGTGTTTACCTGATACTGGGCTGCGGAAAACAACCTAGAAAAGTACATGAAAAAAATGATAATAATAAAAGAGAGAAAACGCCCGGATAAACGGGATGAAGTTGGCCAGTTATGAGCTTGGGACTACTAGGAATTTGAAAATATATGCAATGGTAATTTTCGTAGTAGCAGCATAAGTCGCATATAAATAAACGAATACCTTTGAATAGCTTTGACACACGATCAGGTAGTTGCTGAGCAATGTTATGTTTCAGTTTAGTCGTAAGTAAGGAAGATGATAAGAAATTTTTAAAACATGGTGAAGAGGTGAACGGTCCCCGATACTGTACTTTCCTTATGTGAGGCCAAGTTGAAGCATACAGTTATTCAACAGGTGTTTGATATTATGTTAGAGGTTTTTCTCATGGTATTTCTACCATTTTACGCGATTTGTGTTAATGCAACGAAAATTATTAGTGCAGATCATTCAAATTTTCTTGTAGCCCAAAACTCGCAAGTGACCATATCCTCCTCGACCATGAAAGTCTCCATTAAGCTCCTCCTACCCAAGAAAAAGGCACCAAGATCAGTATTAGAAAGACGTCCTGCTGTGGCATTATAATAATATATTCCTTAACGGTGGATAATGAAACAATATATGAATGAATGAGGATATAATACTGAAAAACTTCATAATATGTCATACTGGGTACTGGTCACTACATGAAAGATCCGTAACCATAAAACACTGTAATATCTTCCTTATTTACCTTGTAACCTGATCTTCAAGGATACTTACCGGAACTTCAAATATTATATAATCTAATGCTTTTCCAATCTTTTCATGTTCTAAAAAATTTCCTTATAATCGAGTATTCCGAGAAATATTATATGTTTAGGTTCTTACATATATCCTGACTACATAATATGTCATTACAAACTGTTTTTAATAAAGTTACAAAATCTTATCTTCTTGCATGTCTTCTAGGTTGTTACCTGTATCCTTAGAATAAAATCTTTCAATAAACATTCTAGTTGCTGAATGTATCAGCACAACATAATATTCCTACATTCCCTGAAGTTTATATGTATACTGTATATCATAGTAACCAAATACTACAGTACATCTTGATTTTAAATATATGCAGTCTTCTATGTTCAGGAGTGTATTATGACGCCTTTCTATTTGGTAGATTTTCCTGGTTCTTGATTATACTGTATAGTATTTTGAAACCCTAATTTTGTGGCCACTGCTGGTTCTTGAATGATTCACAGGTAACTAATATTCCAATACAGTACTTGTTTTTGTTTTTTGAATATGTTCCTCTACAGTAATATAATATTACAGCATATCTTCAAACATGTTGAATATAACCTTAAAACTAGGCCTTCTAAAACACCATTATTATTTAAAATATTCTTATGTCTTGAAACTATTGCATATTTATGTTGCTGAATAATGAATATATCTTTAGACACAAATATTCTAGCATATCGTGTAGGTTTGTAGCCATAAGCTCATGCGCTAATATTCCGGGTAGCTCTCAGCTCTGAATGTATCGTAATAACAAATTTTACTATAACAACTTGGTTTTCAGATATAACGTATTTTTATAAACAAATCTCTCGTGCAGACTCATCATTCTAGTTCCTGAATATCTCTTTGTAATTTAAAGATCCACTATATCTTCATTGTTCTCTCAGCTCTTCAGAAGAAACTCCGGAACACCAAATCTCCCAGCCCCCCTATCACCTGCAAAAAGGGTCCGATTTTTTAACTTTCACCAAGGTAAAAATTTTGTTTACAGATTTTAATGCTTGAATTTACACACCTGCAAATGTGTGTTTCACTCTCGTATGACGTACGGTTACCTCAATATCGATCGTAAAAGAATGTCAAAAATAACTGTTACACCTTGTGAATAGAAAGAGAGAAAAAAATTGCACTTAAGTAAATTTTGGTCTGATGGATTTGAAGAACCTGATTACACACACCAGAAAAGGTATATTTCACTCCCAAATGTTTAATGAATACTGCACAATTGGCAGTCAAAAAAAAAAAAAGTCACTCCTCACTGTGAGCAAGGATGTGATGTCCTTCAGAAATAACGGGGAATAGGGAGGCAGAGGGAATGTGGGGGGCATCAAGAGGGGGGAAAGGGAGGGAATATATCTGCCACACACACCCAATATCGTCTAAACGGGGTATGGTGGGTAGTTTGGATGGGAGGGGACACAGAATGCAGGATCCAATGAGGCAAAGGGAGATGGAGAGATGGCCTGGGGAGGGGGTTATCCCCACACCTTGAGAGGGGGCCGGATCATGCCTCCCACCACATGATCTCGTAGTTCCCACTGACCAGGTCCCATATGCGTCATAAAGAGGCAGTGCTACCTACTACCTACTGCCTCTGTACCATCGACAGCCATAGGAATTCATGCGATATTTTCCGTAAATGTCGTTCAACAGCCATAGGTCTTTAGGGCAGATGTGCAGAAACTTAGGTGCTGAAGAGGGATGCCTTCGTGTGGTGACATCGATATGAGCGGGTGATGGAGCTGGCCAGTTATGCAGATATCCCTGACTCTCCTTCCTAACCTTACAAGGAGGATGGTGGAACGTGGAAGAAGGGTAATTTTGGCATGCAGTCTGCCGAGTTCATGTTGAAATGAGCATGAGATTGCAACTACCACTACGACTACTGCTGCTACTAGTACTACTACTACTACAACCAAAACACATGGAGTTTCATTGAATGTAGGAGCTGAGATGGAGGTTGTATTGGTTGTGGTTGTTGGTGTTCCTGGGATGGCATCTGTGGGAGGCACTGGCACTAAGGCTGGTCCAGGTCGAGACAGGCCTCAAGCTGTTGGCGGGGAATACACACATTTACAATCATTTTATCTCTTGGTTCTTGGAGTGGAGAACACACATTTGTAATTATTTTAAATCTTTGATCTTGGTGTAGAGAACAGACATATACAATTATTATTTCTCTTGGATCATTGTGTGGAGAACAAACATTTAGTTATTTTAACTCTTTCGTGTGGTGTGGAGAACAGACATTAAAAATAATTTTAAGTCTCTGGTCACTGTGTAGAGTACAGACATATACAATCATTTTTAAATCTGTTATTATCATGTTTCCCTTAAGTGGACAAGCTCTCTTAAGATAATAGAAATATCATGATAAATTCTTGTTTCTCTTTCTCTACTAGAATATTAATCAACGTAGTTATTATTTCTTTCCAAGTAATACAATTTGTGGTACGTAGGGCTGTCCACCATCCACTTACTCGATATAGTGCTGCTTTGAAGTGGCTCTGCTGTGAATGACTAGCCAAATGGTTTCCTGTAAGTCAGGAAGCCACTTATTCCATTGGATCGTAACCATAAAAGCACATAACGTCTTGTAGATTAGAGAACTAAGGCACTCCAGCCTGACTGAGCAAGTAATGGTTTAAATCAGAGGGACTGATGAAGTTTATTGCTCATATAATGCCACTAGTGGGACAGGTCATCCTCGCCTTACATATCGGGACATAAGCCAAGCCCCGGACAACTACACTCCTGATGGAACAAGAAAGGGTTGGGAGATGGATGGATGATATATACACTGAATGTCTCGGGATTTTAAGCAATAATTTCAAGGGTGATTCTAGGGTTGATTTTGAGTAAAAAATGCTATATCAGCATAGGTCCCATTCTCCACCATTACGGAGGTACATTTACTAATCACCTTAGGCTGAATTATGAAGCTAACCATTTTTGTCTATAATATTATTATTAATAATTGTAACTACGCAATTGCTGAGAACTGATCCTATGTTGATATAGCATTAATAACTCAGATTCAGCATTAGAATCACCTCCTGAATATGCTCCACCAACTACAGGGAAGTACAGTGACACACACACACACACACACACACACACACACACACACACGTTTATATATGGTTGGGGCGCTCGCCATCCACTCACTCGATGTAATGCTGCTCTCGGGTGACTGCCCTTTTCTTCCCTCCATTCATCTTTCCTTCCATCCTCTCCTGTCTTTCTCCCCTTCATTCTTTCCTGGTCCTTCTGCCTACGGGTAACTTTACACCCCCTCTTCTGTCTTTGTTTCCTTCATTCTTTCCTCTTCCTTCTGCCTGTGAGTGACTCTACACTGGGTGACAAGCCAAATGGTTTTCTGTACACCAGGAAACCATTTACTACGTTGGGTGGCAACCATAAAACCAAATTTTGGCACCTGGAGGTTTAGTGGGTAATTACGGCACTCCAATCGGATTGAGCCATTGAGGGTTAATGCAAGGGATGGTTGGCGTTTATTACTCACGTAATGCCACTCAAGGATGAGTGAGGCTGGTCACTCTCATCTTAAATGTCAGGACCAACTTGCCTAGCCCTGGGCTCCTACGCTCCTCATGGAACAACGTAGGATTGAATTATATATATATATATATATATATATATATATATATACAAAAGTCCAACCGCAATGCCTCCTGTGATTACAGACAGTGTGCCACCGAGTAGGCACTGTCTCGGCAAATCAGAGACCGGGACATTAAGCAAAACGAAATCCATGAATTTCTCTATGTAGAATGTAAGAAGCTTCAGTGAAGATTACAAACTTGATAACTCGATGACTGAATTTGAACACATTAATTGGGATATTGTAGGTCTGAGTGAGATACACAGAAAATATAAAAAAAATAATTCAGCTCCAAGACAGCGACCACACATTTTACTACAGAGCAAGGCAAAATGAAAGAGTTAGTGCTGTAGGATTTCAAATTAACAGATATCTTGTAGATAACACTGTTAGATCCATCAGCGTATCTGATAGAGTAGGACAGATTGTAATTAGATAATGCAAAAAATACGCCCTGAAAGTAATACAAGTATATGCACTGACTTCTCAAAGCTCAGACAGAGAAACAGAAATATTTTATAATGACATCTCCCAGATTAAGAAAAAAAAAAAAAAGACCGCATATACTCTACTGATAGGAGACTACAATGCAAAAGTTGGGAATTCAGAAAATGGAAAAGCATCTATGGGAAAATTCGGAGTAGGACAAAGGTATGAAAGAGAAGAAATGGTGGTAAATTTTCCCGAAATATATAACATGAGAATAATGAACACACTCTTTCCCAAAAAAACTGAGACAAAACTGACCTGGAGAAGTCCAAATGGAGAAACAAAGAATGAAATCGACTTTTATAACAGATAAGAATATGACGATCATAAATGAAACAGTTATCAACAAAGTAAATATAGGAAGCAAACATAGAATGGTAGGTTGCACAGCCAGATTCAAATTTAGAAGTGAAAGATGATCAAAAAATAAAAAGATATGGCCAGTAAAAGTAAACGAAGACAAAGCAGCCTTGCAGATAAAAATATGAACATATTTCTGGCTCAAAGTTAAGCTGAATGTCACTTTGATTAGGTGAATGATAGACTAACAAAAGTACTAAGAGAATAAATGGAGGTAGTAGGGAAAGTTAATGCGATGAAAGCCAACAAGAATGAATAAAAAGTACACTCTTGCTTATAAAATGAAGAAAGGAGATGAAGTGAAAACAGAGATGAAATAGAAAGAGTGGAATTATTATTATTATTATTATTTTTAATAACAGAACAGAGGAAGGAAAAACAAATGAATAAAAAAAATAATCCATACACCAGATTACTGGTGTCCTCTGTTCATAAAATATCTGTAACAGTTAGACTTGAACAGCTGTGGGTTGAAGTTTGGAGGAAAACAACTCTGGGGAGGTGAGTTCCAGAGAGATGCAGTTCGGGGAATGAAAGAATTCTGATAGGCAGACGTTCTGCAATATGGCTGAATGATATTCCAGTCATGAGCGCTACAAGATACCCGTGTAGCACGAGGGAAGGCATGGAGAGGTGACACCATGGACGCAACTTCGTGAGGATTTGCCATAAAAATATCTGTAAAATAATGCAAGGGAGGCAACATTCCTTCTTACTTGCAGGTGAGGTAATTTATTTGTAATGGCAGGGTTGTTAATAATTCTAACAGCTTTGTTCTGATTTTTGTCTAGTTGTTTTAATGCAACCTCGCCACATCCATTAAACAAGGGTGAGCAATATTCAAGCTGAGAGAGCACATGACTCTTAAAAATTATAGCTAACTGCTCGCAGTGAAGAAGTTACGGACTCTGTACAATAATCCAAGTGTCTTTGAGTCAGTTTTTAGCAAGTGATCTAACATAAGAGGTCCAGCTTAGGGCATTGCTAAGTGAGACACCGAGAATTTCGCTATTTTTGGAGATGGGTATATTAGTAGCACTGAAGATAATGCACGAATCTGGCAATATCTGTCTATTAGTATATTGTATATATTTAGTTTTACTAGCATTAAGTGAGACAAGGTTGTTTTGTCCCCATTTCCTGATCGTAGATAGGTCTTGCTTTATGGAGATGGCTGTACTGAGTTGAGAGGTAGAAATATTAGACTTTGTAAATGGGTGTCTGAGTATGAATGAACTATGTAGTGTTGAGTCATCTGCATATGAATGGATGGGATTGTGGGTGACAGATAAGAGATCATTAATATGAACCAGGAATAGGGTTGGCACCAGAACTGACCCCTGCGGCACGCCGGCGTTAATTGAGTGGAAACTGGAATATACATCATCTACTTATACTGTTATTTACCTGTCACTAAGATATGAGGAAATCAAAGGAACAAAAGACGTTAGTCCATAGCAAGGGAGTTTGGACAGCTTATCAACATGAGACAGAAAGAAGAAAAAAAGGAAGAGAAAATGGATCAGATCAAGGAAACCATCAAAAAAGGAAAAAAATCTGAAACAGGTCCGAAGTAAAATGGCAATAGGAAAACAACAAATTATATATCTGAAAGAAAAATGGTCAAGTCGTTAAATGCAGAGGTAGGATGGTGAAGAGGATTGAAGAATTTTACAAAGACTTGTATGCATCAAAAACAATAGTACTAATAGCTGACTTTTCAGTGGACATAAGTAAAATACCTGAGATAACACCAGACGAAGTCAACATTTCTCTTAAATGTATGAAAAGGAGGAAGGCTCCAGGCAAAAATAGAATTATGGTATATTTAATACTGGATGCAGGAGTAGAAGTACAAAACAGGCTCGCCCACTTGCTTACTGAGTATATAAAACAGAAGAAAATTCCCAAACCATGGTGTGTAATGGAATAGTTATTTTGCCTCACAAAAAAAGGCGACTCAAAAGCTCTTGGTAACTATCGTCCAATTTGGTCATCATCAGCTATTTACAAACTCTTCACTAATGTCCTTACGAACAGAATGACAACAAATTTGGATGAAAACCAACCCCATGAACAAGTAGGCTTCCAAAGCATGTATTACACTACTGATCATCTGCCTACAATGAGTCAGCTAACTGAGAAAACTACAGAATATAATAAACCAATGTGCTTACATATTGTTCTCTCCGACAAGGAGAGTATGTTTTCACCCCAGTTTGTTTGTTTGTTTGTTTGTCTGTTGGCAGGATTACTCGAAAACCAAGCAATTTTTACCAAACTTGATGGGTAGATAGCCCACGTCCCAGGAAATTATCGATTAACTTTTGGGATCGATCTGGATCATATTACAGATATCGCCCTTGTTGGAGAGATGCGCTAGACTGAATGCCCCTCTAGTTGATTATTGCAAGGCTTTTGGCTCAGTGGAGCACATAGCATTTAGAAGTTCATTGTGAGAACATGAAGTTCTGTAAATGAGAAAATTGTAAAACTGCTCGAAAACATATATAAAGAGGGAACTGCTGGAGTTAAATTACACAAAGACTTGGAAAAAATTAAGTTTGAGAAGGACGTGCATCAGGGATATGCAGTTTCACCAAAATTATTTACAGCATGCTAAGAACGTATTTTGAGAAAGCTAGACTGGGAGAACAAAGAACTAAACATAGACGGAGTAAAGCTAAGCCATTTAAGATTTGCAGATGACACTGTCCTAATTTCAGAAACATTAGAGGCATTAACAAACAAAGTTAAATGACCTGAACAGAAAACGTCCCAAAGAAGGGTTAACAATGAATTACAGTAAAACTAATGTTTAATCCAAATACATCACTGACCTGAATAGAAAACATCTCAAAGCAGGGTTAAAGATGAACCACAGTAAAACTAACGTTTCATCGAAATACATCATTTAATCTTAATACAATGAAGAGCGTCATCAAAATAAGGGAAGGAATCTTTGAAGAAGTCGAGGAGTACAATTTCTTCAGAAAAATACTAAAACTACCGAAAGACCACGATAGTGAAATAAAGAGCAGCATTACAGTTTGATGGAAAGCTTTCAGTAAACATTCAGACATCATGAAAAGTAGCTTGCAAATACTGTATGTATGAAACGAAAAGTATATAAAGAATGTATATTTCAGCTATGTTGTACGGTTGTGAGACCTGGAAACTAACAAAACTGATTGAAGAATAACTAATCCATTCTCAGTGAGCAAAGGAAAGGTCAGTGTTGGATATATCTTTAAGAGACGGGAAAAGATCAACTTGGCTGAGAGAGCAGAGTAAAGTGAAACATACTATAGAAGTTATAAAGGAACAGAAATCGAGTTGGTCAGGTCATATAACAAGAATAAAGGACAGCCAATGGAATAAAAGGCTGATTGACTGGACTCCAAGAGATTGTAAGAGTAGCAGAAAAAAGGCAGACAAGAAGTGAAGAGATGATATGAAGAAGTTTGCAGGCAAAACGTGGCAGAGACTGGCTTAGTCAAGGAATTCACTGAGAAATAATTGGGAGAAGCCTTTTTTCAGCAGTGGACTTGCAATGGCTGATGATATATATATCTATATAGATAGATAGATAGATAGATATACGAGGTGCTACCTAAAAATTCCAGTAATTTGAACAAAGGGAGCCAACCGTTTGCAGTTTTGCCTTTTGTTGCTAGGAGTCAGCAGCATCCCTTGTGCATCAGTGTGGCCCCAGTCGTGTCTGCGAGTGGACGTGTTGTTGAACCACACATACTACTGTAATGCGGTGGTTAGGTGGTTAGGCGGTTTTGCAATGGCGGACCTCACAGAGCAAAGAACCTGCACCAAGTTCTGCTTCAAGATCAACAAGTCCATATCCCCTCTGGCCCTATTTCATACAGAACCACAAATCGCACCCTTTACTAAAATATCCCCATTTTGTTTTCTTGGTGACCATCTCTTGACAAACTTCCATAACAAAGGTGGCACCAGTTGTTATATCAAATTTCAATATGCAGTAGACACCATTTTAAGCTGCACTTCATCTAGTTTTGATTACTCACTCTATAAACTAAATTGTCAAAATAGTACCAAATATATCTATGTAGTCTATCACTCCCCCAAAGCTTCTTCGGAACCCAGTGTATTTGATTCCATTTCCACACAGTTGAGTAACCTTAACCTTGCCTTTAGTATGGAAATTACCATTCTGGGTAATTTTAACATACATAATGTTGAATGTTTATTGCATCATGCCATGACTGACGATGCTGGTCTAGAGTGCGAGCTGTTTGCAGAATCGTTTAATCTCACCCAGCTGGTAAAGTAGCCAACCAGAATACCAGATAATCCTGACCATAATGCCCATCTCTTAGATCTATTCCTGACAAATAATCCTGATCAAAACAGGATAGAGGTATTGTCTCAACCTGGATCCTCTGACCACAGTCTCATCAATGCCTCATTAGTTAGCCCCCCAAAACCTCCTTGTTCTCAACCTGTCAGGGTGACCTCATGGCACTTTGATTGGGCAAACTGGGATGGATTTAGAAATTACCTTGCTGACATTCCATGGCAGTCTTTCTTCTCTAGTGATGCCAGTTCTACCCAGTCCCACATTTGCGACTTAATACTAGCTCGTATGGATTTATTCATACCAAGTCAACAGTTCACTAAAAGATCGAACTCTCCAAAATGGTTTGATAGCACCTGTGCCAGAGTAACAGCCCAAAAGTCATTAGGATATAACTCTTATTTAAAATGAAAAAATCTGAATCACTCTCTCAATATAAAATTGCTAGAAACCATGCAAAAGGTGTAATAGATCTCGCTATTTCAAACTTTCTTCAAAATCAAGCATCAGAACTAATTTACAACCCTAATGACAATAGAATATTCTGTTCAACTCTCAGTATTTTTCAACAATAACTTTAACAAGTCATCATCGTTTCCCCCACTATAATCTTCAGATGGCAACATTACAAATGACCTGCGTAGGAAAGCAGATATCTTTGCCAGTACATTTGCCAGAAATTCTACCATAGAGGAAGCCAGCCAGAACATCCCAATACTAGAACTTGACTCTCCCGAAACTGTTCTGCTTAAAATACAGACAGGATATTTTAAATCCATCCTAGACAATTTACCTACCAACAAAGTTCCAGACCCAGATGGAATTCCTCCAATTGTTTTGAAAAAGTGTTGCCCAGATCTTGCCTCTGTTCTTGCTAAATATTCAGACTATGCATACGTACTTCTTCATTCCCTAATTCATGGAAAAAAGCCAAGATCCACCCAATACCTATGAAAGGAAGTTCCTCTGACCCCTCTAATTACAGACCAGTAGCTGTCACATCTTCCCTTGGTAAGGTATTTGAAATTTTAATTAATAAGCACATAGTCAAACATCTTGAATCCAACAACCAGTAGTAATAGACAATATGGTTTTCGCCACGAAAGATCCACCATTCATATAGTCTCTTGACTCATACCATCTATCAATCAATTGACCTACATGGAGAATCTCATGCAGTAGCCCTTGATATTTCTAAGGTTTTTGACAGAGTATGGCATCGTTCCCTATTGTCCAAACTCCTTGCTATGGACTAAAAATCTTTTGTTCCTTTGATTTCCTCATATCTCGCTGACAGATAAGAGTAAATGTTGGTGATGTACAGTATATTCCAATTTTGACTAAATTGACGCCGGCGTGCTGCAGGGATCAGTTCTGGCGCCAACCCTGTTCCTCGTACATATTAATGATCTCTTATCTGTCACCCACAATCCCATCCATTCACATGCAGATGACTCAACTCTTTATAGTTCATTGACACTCAGACACCCATTTACAAAGTCTGATGTCTCTAATTCTCAACTCAGTACAGCCACCTTCATAAATCAAGATTTATCTAAGATCAGTGAATGGGGACAAAACAACCTTGGCCAATCTTCCAAACTGAACACTTATGGTTTCTATCCTTCTACCTGTGCCTTCATCTCTGGCTTTCTTTCTGGTTGCTCTATAGATGCGGTTGTAGACGGCCACCGTTCTTCTACAGCTGTCAACAGTGGTCCTATCACTAACTCTCTGTCCTATCACCAACTTTCTTCCTTCAATTCTTGAATAACCTTCTGAGTTGTAAATTTAGCCTCTTCCACTCATATGCTGCTCACTCTACCCTTCACCTTTTGCTTATTGCATCGTCCACCTCAGCAATTACTCCAACAGACAAGGGATGAGGCTGCGGCACACCCAATGTCTGACTTGGCTTATATTTCTGACTGGGGAAAAAAGTAATCTTGTTCTTAATACATTTTTCGATCATCTAAATCATCTGCAGGAGTATCCTTTAAAATTTAACAATATGCACATCAATCGTGCATCATCTTTAAACATACCTGGTGTTTCAACCTCCCAGGATTTATGTTGGAAAGACCATATTACCTCTCTTGTAAATTCTGCTCTGAAGAGATTATCGTGCTATGCCGACTCCACACTTAATTACTCTTGCACAATTGTTGACTTTTTACACGGGTTTTATTCGCCCCTATGTTGTGTACAACTCTCTTGTGTGGGGAGGGTCCCGACCTACAGCTTTTTCCAACAAGGTGGCGTCAAAGACTTATCGTTTCATTAACTCTCCTCCTCTTACTGAATCCCTTCTATTTCTGTCTCCTCACTACTCTGTTGCATCTTTATGCATCTCTTAACTTACTGATACATTCCTCCACCAATATGACAGGTGTCTAGCAGCCGTCTGGCAATGAACTAGCATCGCTTTACTGTCCACTGTCCAGCTTTCTAATGCATGAGTTCACCTTTTCTCCCAGTCACTCATGTATGCAACAGGTCAAATCGAACTGTCTTCCTCATTCTGTATTTCCTACTGAGTATAAACTCCATTCTTTCAAACGCAATGTGTCGAGGCATCTCGAAATGAATGAATCTTGAATTTGGCTCTCTATTATCTTGCTTTTGTTTTTTATTGAGGGAACAGTCATATGGACTCGTGGCCTTTGGTTACTTCGTCTTTGCATTTTAAAAAAATCACTGTTTATTATGTTTTTGAGTAGTTTTACAATGTCTGCGAGAATTTTTTGTTTATGGAATGTATTTATGATTATTCTTTGCTCCACTGAAATGAAAGTCTTTTCGTATTCATCTATACCCAAGCACAGCAGTACATTATATTCTGTAATTTTCACAAATCGCTGAATTATTGTGTGTAAATGATGAGCAGTCGTATAACCGCATCGGAATCGTGCCAGCTCACGAGGTTAGTTGGCTTCCAAATTTGCCGATATTCGGTCTGTCAGGACTTTAATGAAGAATTTGTAAATAAGTGACAAAAAACTAATAAGTCTAATAGATCCTAAGATATTTTGAGTCGCCTGCCTTGTTGTATACCAAAATAACTATTTTATTACGCCTTGCATTGGGAATTTTCATTTTCTCTATACACTGGGTAAATAAGTGAGCTAGACTGTGTTAACTTTCTACTCCTGCATCGAGATGTAAACGCGCTTCTATTTCATCTTCTCCTGGTGCCCTCCCTCTTTTCATAGCTTTAAATGTTTTACTAGGTCTAATTTTACCTCTGGTATTTCAGTTATATAATCTAGATTGTGTGGAGTAGACTGTAGCACCAGTCGAGCAGGGCAGTACTCCCGAGGTGGATGGAAAGCTGATGACAGGGAGTGCTGGAGCTCCCGTTTCATCAGCCCTCAGGACTAGTTCCTGACCATCCCCCTTTGCTGAACTTTTTCAGTGTCTCAGTTACACAGAGAGAAGGCCAGCATGCTCTCCAATACAAGTTTCCTTAACTGTCAACACCAAACTACATGCACAGTACACACTACACTTCCTATTCAAAATTCACCAAAAATGGCGTCAATTCACCCAGCCTCGGAGTCCCCGGGGGGGGGACCATAAATGCCCCCGCCATCTGCCCCTCTCGCGGTGACGACTCGAGGTGCCTGGAACCACTGTCTGACTCTCTTCTTCTTCATTTCTGCAACATTTGCGGCCTTTCATCTAACTTTCGCTCTGTTGAGCACCACCTCTCCTCCTCTAAACCTCACCTTCTTTTTCTAACGGAGACTCAGCTGTCTGAGGCAACTGACAGCAAACCCTTTTCTGTATCCTCCTACTTTCTCTATACTCATTTCAAAGCCAAAGGTGGCTGTTGTGTATACATATGCAACGACTTATCTTGCTCTCGTGTTCCTGAACTTGATTCTTCTGAATTCTCCACACTCTGGCTTCGGCTTTCCTGTCATTCTCTGACTAAATATATATGTGCTGTTTACTTATCCCCTAATTCTACTGACTATCAAAAATTCTTCGACTATCTTACTTCTACGATGGAACACATTCTGTCCATTTTTCCTTTCTCTGAAATCTCCATTCTTGGAGATTTCAATGTTCACCACCACCTTTGGCTCTCCTCTCCTTTCACGGATCCGCCTGGTGAACAAGCCTACATCTTTTCTATCCTTAATGACCTAGAGCAGCTTGTACAGCACCCTACCCGTATCCCTGACCGCCTTGGAGAGAGCTCCAACATACTTGACCTCTTCCTCACAACTAATCCTTCTGCTTACTCTGTTAATCTTTTCTCTCCGTTGGGCTCCTCCAATCACAACCTTATTACCTTAACCTGTCCTATCACTCCGGTACGGCCTGTGGACCCTTCAGGGAAACGTCGTCTGTGGCATTTTGGAGCTGCGGACTGGGAGGCCCTCAGGCAGTACTTCTTTGATTTTCCCTGGAATGATTATTGCTTCCATGGCCGTGAGCCATCTGAGTGTGCCTTGCGCATTACGGAGGTTATTCTCTCGGGCATGGAAGCATACATTCCTTTCTCATATCTTTTGACTAAAGCAAGAAAGCCTTGGTTTAATCACGCTTGTTCTAATGCTGTCCGCAACAAGGAGAAGGCCTACAAAAGATACCGGAGCCAACCCACCCCTGAATCACATAATCTTTATGTTTCTGCCCGGAATCGTGCTAAGTCTGTCCTTCGCTCTACTAAAAATAATTTCATCCATACTAAAATGCTCTCAACTCTCCAACTCGAATTCTTCCCGCTCCTTCTGGCACCTTGCCAAAAATCTTTCTAACAACTTTACCACATCATCCTTCCCTCCTCTTTTCTACTCTGATGGTTCTGTAGCTATTTCTTCTACTGATAAAGCAGATCTCTTTGCACAGACTTTCTCCTCCAATTCCACCTTAGACGATTCCGGTGCTGTTCCTCCATCACTTCCCCCCTCTGACTTCCTCATGGCTGACATTAAAATTTCTTCAGTTGATGTATTTTCTGCCATCACTGGCCTCAGTACTAACAAGGCATATGGGCCTGATGGGGTCCCTCCTGTTGTTCTCAAGAACTGTGCTTCTGTGCTTACACCCTGCCTAGGCAAACTATTTTGCCTTTGTCTGTCAACTTGTACCTTTCCTTCTTGCTGGAAGTTTGCTCTCATTCAGCCAGTCCCAAAGAAGGGTGACCACTCCCAACCCTCCAACTATCGTCCAATTGCTTTAACGTCCTGTATTTCAAAAGTTTTCGAGTCAATTCTTAATAGAAAAATTTTAAGGCATCTTTCCTATCACAACCTTCTTTCTGATCGTCAGTATGGGTTCCGTCAGGGACGCTCCACTGGCGATCTTCTCACCTACCTTTCAGACTCCTGGTCATCCTCCTTTCGAGACTTTGGCGAAAGCTTTGCCATTGCACTTGACATCTCAAAGGCTTTCGATCGAGTCTGGCATAAATCTTTAATTTCCAAACTGCCCTCCTACGGTTTCTATCCTTCTATCTGTGCCTTCATCGCTAGCTTCCTTTCTGGTCGTTCTATAGCCGCTGTTGTAGACGGCCATCGTTCTTCTCCTAGATCTATCAACAGTGGTGTTCCTCAGGGCTCTGTCCTATCACCAACTCTCTTCCTTTTATTCATCAATGATCTTCTAAGCTGTACATCTAACCCTATCCACTCATACGCTGATGACTCCACCCTTCACCTTTCCATTCGGTTCCCGCAACGCCCATCTCAACAGTTACTTCAACAAACAAGGGATGAAGTTATGGCACACCTAATGTCTGACTTGGCTCATATCTCTGACTGGGGTAAAAATAATATGGTTGTCTTTCATGCATCTAAGACTCAGTACTTACACCTATCAACCCGACAAAATCTTCCACAGGTATACCCACTAATGTTTAATAATATTCAGCTTAATCCTGCATCATCCTTGAACATGCTTGGGGATTCATTTACTCGGGACTTATCTTGGAAAGATCATATTACATCTCTTGTAAAATCTGCTTCCAAGAGATTGGGTGTGCTAAGCCGACTCCGCTCTTTCTTTACCCTTGCACAATTGTTGACTCTATACAGGGGTTTTATCCGCCCCTGTGTGGAGTACAACTCTCATGTGTGGGGAGGCTCCCCACATACAGCTCTTCTCAATAGGGTGGAGTCAAAGGCTTTTCGTCTCATTAACTCTCCTCCTCTTACTGACTCCCTTCAACCTCTGACTCTTTGCCGCACTGTTGCATCTTTATCTCTTTTCTATCGCTACTTTAATGGTCACTGCTCCTCTGAACTGTCTGCTTGCATTCCTCCACCTCTACGACGGACGCGTAGCACCCGTCTGGCAGCAAACTCTCATCCCTTTTCTGTCCAACTCTCTAATGCAAGAGTTAACCGTTACTCCCAGTCTTTCATTTATGCAACAGGTTAACTCTGGAACTGTCTCCCTCTGTCTGTATTTCCTGCTGCCTATGATCTCCAGTCTTTCAAACGTAGTGTGTCCAGGCATCTCAAAATGATCGGATCTTGAATTTGGCTCTCTATTGTATTTTGTTTTTCTCTTGGAGGGAACTGTTACTGCGGGCTCATGGCCTTTGGTTCCTTCTTCCTTGCATTAAAAAAAAAAAAAAAAAAAGTTACATGCAGTATCTTTAGCCTACTATTTTCTTTAGTGCATACAGTTTTTTTTTGCAAAATTCCTCTGCTCTCATCACCGTCTTCTCTCGTCACTGGTGACTCCAAAATCATTCTCCTTCTGGAATGTAATTTGTTGCTTTCCCAGGGTCAGTTTGTTTCTGACATGTTTCAGACTGTATCTTCTTTTGATGGTTTCGTTGACCTGATCCATGATCCTCTCTTGTTTTCTTCTCTTTCTCATGCTGATAATCTTATTTAACCCCTATCCGCTGGGTAACGTTATACATGTCACAATCGGGCTGCTACTGGGCCGTCGGGTAGTGACTATACTGTAAGTGTCTTCCCGCCACCGTTTGAACTGGCCGCCATTTCATCTCGCCACCAAAGGGTAGAGAGGGAGTCCCTCTATACCAAACAGGCAAGAGTCAAATGTACAATACTTTCTTCAGGTTCGTCTTTGTCTGATTCCATCTGCACCGCATGTGGCCAATTGCATCATCCACCCCTGCCAAGCCTCTTTCCAAGGACACTGAAAAAGGGCTCAGGATAGTGCCAGAGAGCATTCCTTGGATGCAACAGAGTCTAGTTTTTCCAGTAGTGGAGTAAGTTGTCACGTTGAGACTAAAGCCATAGTGGGCCCCACCCGCAGATGCATGAACACGTCCTGCTGTCAAGCTGCTCCTGCTGCAAAAAAATTGTTCTATTCCCCACATCATTACTCATAAATGCAAAGACCTAGAGACCTGGAGATACTTTCATTCGCAAGACGAAGAGATGCTGAGTAAAGTGTTTTTTAATCCTTTTCCCTAAGTGCTACAGTTTCCGAAATATTAAGGTTTGAAAACAAACAGTTTTCTGTTGTTTCTGAAAAATTACCCGTAGTGAGGGTATGACTTTGTTAAATATTGCCTGGCAATTGCGGGTTAATTTTGTTCTTTCCATTTCATCTTTCTTTGTGTTTAGTTTCATCTCCATTCTTCTTTTCAAGAGCTCGGGGGTCATTTTTTAATGCTTCTTAGCTTTGGTTATAAAAGCTTTCTCTACAACCTTCGCTGATGCCTCCATTTAACTCATAAAGTCACACTCGGCATAACTTAGATCATTCCTATCTGAAAGGCTACTTTGTTTTTTCTAACTTTTATTGGGCATAATTTTAATCTTTAATCACCCTCTTTCCACCACTTCTGACTTTGAATCTGGTGGCAAAACCCATTATTCCTTGGTCACATCCTATATTTATTTCTTTGATAGAAGCAGCATTAATGATTATGTTGTTTTTAATGCTATAATGAAGTCAGCCTCATCCTTTGTTCCTCCATTTGGGATTCTTGAGGTTCATTTTCTCCCTGTTCTTTTGTGAAAGAATGTGATCAGTATTCTCATGTTATACATTGCAGCAAAGTTTACAATTTAACCTCTGTAAATCCTCTCTCCTACTCCGAATTTTCTCATACATGCTGCTTCATTTTTCAGTTTTGCAACTCTTGCATTGAAATCTCCCATACATACAGCATATATATATATATATATATATATATATATATATATATATATATAGTTTTTCTGTGAGATGTCGTCATAGATTGTTTCTGTTTCTAGACCTAAACTTTGAGAGGTGAGTGCAAATGGCTGTATTACTTTCGGGGCATATCATTTGTATAGTCCACTTACAACCCATGCTATTCTGTCAGAGATACTGCTGAATTTAACAATGTACTCTGCAAAATTTATATTAATTAGAAGTCTTACACCAGTAAGTCGTGCATTCCGTCCTCCTCTGCAGTAAAATAAGTGGTTTCTGTCTTGGTGCTGAATTTTTTTTTTTCTTTTCTGTGGATTTCGCTCAGGCCTATTATATTCTACCTAATGTTTTCAAATTCAGTTATTAAGGTATCAAGTTTGAAATCTTCTGTTTCACTCCTTGCATTGTACCTGTATATTTTGCATGAATTTCATTGTATTTATTGTCCTGGTCTCTATTTTGCTGAGACAGCCTACACACCGTTAAACACAAGAGGCAATGTAGTCAATCTGTAAAATTATTACCAGTAGAATTCATGTTTGGTTTGGGTACTGTGGCATTTATCTTACCACCAGGCCACATAGTGTCTGGTGACATGCATTTTTTTTTTTCCCGCCACCTTATCCAGTATATTCAATGGAGTCCTATATATCAGTTGAGGGCATCAT
Source organism: Coenobita brevimanus (assembly GCF_032717465.1). Classification (NCBI taxonomy): domain Eukaryota; kingdom Metazoa; phylum Arthropoda; class Malacostraca; order Decapoda; family Coenobitidae; genus Coenobita; species Coenobita brevimanus. The sequence continues at coordinate 11,002,401 of NC_136986.1, read as the reverse complement.
GAACTAAGCCGTCTAAGATGATACTTCATATACCTATGAGATGTTCCTTTATCTGCCACGTCAGGTAGCAGAGGATTTATGTCTCTGGAAAATTATATATATATATATATATATATATATATATATATATACATAAAATCATAAAATTATATGAATACAGTAATCCCTCATTTTTCTGGATGTGCAGGACCCAGACGTGTTCATTGTCTAGATACTGGACCTTCGCTCTGTTAAACTATTTTCCGAATTTACTTCTTAATATCTGGACCTAAAAGTCCCTTAGAACTTCGGCCGGCAAACCAGCATGTTCAAACATTCGGTATTGTGGCTCGGCCCTAGCCGTGTGCAGGAAATAGGCCGCAACCCACAACCTAAGCTAAAATGTTCGTCCACCCTCGTACTGAATGGTCAAAGTAGTGCACTGGTTCAGGAGAAGTAGACTCTTTAAGTTCAGGAGAAGTTCCCGAGGCGTGGAAGACCGCAAACGTAGTGCCAATCTTTAAAAAGGGTGATAAATCAGCTGCGTCGAATTATCGTCCGATAAGTCTAACGTCAATAGTAGGAAAAATGTTGGAGTCAATTTTGGCAAGTAAGATTAGAGAACACTTAGAAAGACTTAATCTTATAAACGAAAGTCAGCACGGATTCAGGCAAGGACAATCCTGCCTCACAAACTTGTTGTCATTCTACTCGGAGGTCTAAGAGGCAGTAGATAGCGATAAAGCTTACGATGTTATTTATCTGGACTTTAGTAAAGCTTTTGATAGGGTCCCACACGAAAGGTTAGTTAGAAAGGTTCGAGCACACGGTATAGACGGCGATATCTTAAAATGGATAGAATCCTGGCTGAAAGGACGAAAGCAGAGAGTATTAATAAATGGAACTAAGTTGGACTGGGGCTTAGTAACTAGCGGTGTACCACAGGGTTCAGTACTCGGTCCCTTATTATTTATCATATATATAAATGATCTAGATTTAGGAGTCAATAGCAGCATCAGCAAATTTGCCGACGATACAAAAATAGGGCGTATCATTAACTCGACTGACGATTGCCATAACTTACAAAAAGACCTCGATACATTGTCCAAATGGTCTAAAACTTGGCAAATGGAATTTAACGTTGAAAAATGTAAAGTACTTAACGTAGGCAAGACCATTGGAGATACTAAATACAGCTTAGATAACAAAGAAATTAGCAAATCGGAATGCGAGAGAGATCTAGGAGTTATGATTAGTAACGACCTTAAACCAAGGCAACAGTGTATTAATGCGAGAAATAAAGCAAATAGGGTCCTAGGATTTATTTCGAGAAGCGTGAGCAATAGATCACCTAAAGTAATACTGAAACTTTATCTAGCATTAGTAAGGCCACATTTAGACTACGCCGTACAATTTTGGTGTCCTTACTATAGAATGGATATTAATTCGTTAGAAAATGTACAGAGAAGAATGACAAAAATGATACATGACGTCCGGAACCTGTCATATGAAGACAGACTGAAAAGACTAAGTCTGCATTCGCTAGAGAGGCGTAGAGTAAGGGGAGACTTAATTGTGGTGTTTAAGTGGATGAAGGGTATAAATAAGGGAGATATTAGCAAGGTACTTTAAGTGAGCATACAGGATAGAACTAGAAATAATGGTTTCAAACTAGAAAAATTCCGTTTCAGTAAGGAAATAGGTAGAAATTGGTTTGGTAATAGAGTAGTAGACAGATGGAATAAGCTACCTAGTAAAGTAGTTGCTGCCTCTTCCATTGAGAGTTTCAAGCATAGGCTAGATAAGCATATGACTAATAAGGGGTGGATATAGAAAAAAGAAAATCTTATAACCAATACTAATTCATAATTTTTCCTTTTCAGGTTACACTATGATAGTCTCTATTCTCCTTTCACACTTTCCTGTAAAATGTCCACGCCAGTTTTTCTATACTGCATGGTGTTCTTTCTGACTTTTTCCTGCCGGCTTCGGCTGGAGGGTTTGGAGGGCGGGGGAGAGCCTTCTTCTTTGCTATCCTTATCTCATTCTAATAGTTCAGTTACTCTTCTAGGAGCTGTCTAGCATGGGCCAACCGGCCTACTGCAGTTATCCTCTCTTCTTATGTTCTTATGTGAACCTGCAGCACCCTAGTAATACTGACTGTCACCCAGAAACAGTGTCAAAACTTCCCATACACATCCCCACCGAATGTCCAAAGTTGTGCAGCCACCAGGATAAGTCTTTCCAACTACTGCTGTGCGTGTAACACAGACCACAGGCCATGAGTACATTTTCGCTTACAGTGCCTGTCCGCCTTTACTGAATGTCCAAAGTCGCCCAGGCACCGGGTGTTGTGTTCCCCAACAGCCACTGTGCATGTAACACAGACTACAAGCCACAAGTAAATGTTTGGTAAAGGCACCCGTCTGCCTCTACAACTGAACGGCAAGAGTCCCCAAGCCTCTGGGATGAGTGCAATACCCCCCACCAAGCTCGCCTGTCCACTTCCCTACTGAATGGTCAGAGTCTTCTGACAGGCCACATTACTCATATACTGCCTGAGGCAGTGATGTAGCGGTCATCCACTGTTGTCACGTGCGGTAATCCTTGCCTGGGCAAATGGAAGTGAATGTTGTATGCGGATGTTTGCCTAGTTTTGTTTCATCTGTGCTCAGAAGCAAAAGTAGGGTGCAGTTTGGCATTTCTATACTGCTTGCCTGCCCACAGGCCCACACCTCAGTTCCTGCCTTTGTCTCCACTGTGAGTGGTCATGCTTTTTTTTTTTTTTAAAGCAAGGAAGAAGGAACCAAAAGCCAGAAGCCCACAAAACAGGTCCTTCCAAGAAAAAATAAAAAACAATACGAAAGAGAACCAATTTCTAGAATCGTTAATTTCAAGATGCCTGGACATTAGAGAGTTGGATAGAAAGGGGATGAGAATTTGTTGCTAGAGTGGTGCTACACACCCATCATACAGGTGGAGGGATGCAAGCAGACAGTTCAGGGGAGCGGTGACCATGGAAGTAGCGATAGAAGAGAGATAAAGAGGCAGTGGTGTTGAGAAGAGACAGAGGTTGAAGGGAGCCTGTAAGAGGAGGAGAGGTAATGAGATGAAAAGCCTTTGACTCCACCCTATTGAGAAGAGCTGTAGGTGGGGAGCCTCCCCACACATAAGAGTTGTACTTCACTCAGGGGCAAATAAAACCCGTGTATAAAGTCAACAACTGTGCAGGGGTAAAGAAGGAATGGAGTCGGCTTAGCACACATAATCTCCTGGAAGCAGATTTTACAAGAGATGTAATATGATCTTTCCAAGATAAATATCGAGTGAATGAAACCCCAGCCATGTTCAAGGATGATGCAAGATTGAGCTGGATATTATTAAACATTAGTGGGTACTCCTGTGGAAGATTTTGTCAGGTTGATAGGTGTAAAAACTGAGTTTTTGATGCATTGAAAACAAGATTATTTTTACCCCAGACAGAGATACGAGCCAAGTCAGACATTAGGAGTGCCATTGCGTCATCCCTTGTTTTTTTGAAGTAACTGCTGGGATGGACGTTGCGGGAACCGAAATTGAAAGGTGAAGGGTGGAATCATCAGCGTATGAGTGGATAGGGTTAGATGTATAGCTTACAAGATCATTGATGAATAAAAGGAAGAGAGTTGTTGACAGGACAGAGCCTTGAGGAACACCACTGTTGATAGATCTAGGAGAACTATGGCCATCCAGAAAGGAAGCTGCAGATGAAGGCAGAGATAGAAGGATAGAAACCGTAAGAGGGCAGTTTGGAAATTAAAGATGTATGGCAGACTCGATCGAAAGCCTTTGATATGTCAAGTGCAATGGCAAAGCTTTCGCCAAAGTCCCGAAAGGAGGATGACCAGGAGTCTGAAAGGTAGGTGAGAAGATCGCCAGTGGAGCGTCCCAGACGGAACTTATACTGATGATCAGAAAGAGGGTTGTGATAGGAAGGATGCTTTAAAATTTATCTGTTAAAAATAGACTAAAAAACTTTTGAAACACAGGATATTAAAGCAATTGGACGATAGTTGGAGGGTTGGAAATTGTCATCCTTCTTTGGGACTGGCTGAATGAGACCAAACTTCCAGCAAGAAGGAAAGGTTGAAAGACTTTACCTAGGCAGGGTGTAGGCACAGTAGCACAGTTCTTGAGGACAAAAGGAGGGACTCCATCAGGCCCATATGCCTTGTTTGTATTGAGGCCAGTGATGGCAGAAAATACATCAGCTGAAGAAATTTTAATGTCAGCCATGATGAAGTCTGAGGGGGGAAGTAATGGAGGAACAACACCAGAATCGTCTAAGATGGATTTGGAGGAGAAAGTCTAAGCAAAGAGATCTGCTTTATCAGTAGAAGAAATAGCTATAGAGCCATCAGAGTAAAAAAGGGGAGGGAAGGATGATGAGGTAAAGTTGTTAGAAAGGTTTTTGGCAAGGTGCCAGAAGGAGCGGGAAGAATTCGAGTTGGGGAGTTGAGAGCATTTAGTATGTATGAAATTATTTTTAGCAGACAGAAGAACAGACTTTACACAATTCTGAGAAGAAACATAAGAAAAATGTGATTCAGGGGTGGGTTGGCTCTGGTACCTTTTCTTGGCCCTCTCCTTGTTGCAGAGAGCATTAGAACAAATGTGATTAAGCCAAGACTTTCTTGCCGTAGTCAAAGGATATGAGAAAAGAATGAATCCTTCCATGCCCGAGAGAATCTATCTATCTATCTATATACCTAGGCTGCTTCCCCCAAGGAAAGGGAGGTAGCCGAGACAGGACGACTCACTCTCCATTTACACATCCATTCAAACACATTCATTCGCATCTTAGCCCCAAAGGGGAGAACGGACAGATCCTCACCGCATCACACCGCACAAGGGTCAACTGCGCAATGCAAGCAGTGACATCCACAGCAGGGCCCGACAGCAGAACTGGTTTACCCCTGCCACATCATAACAGACCCATCCCCTTACCCGCACCTGACCTGACTAGCTGATCAGACCAAATGCGGGAGAATATCCCCTCAGGGCTGCGTCATCACTTATTCATTCACAATTTCTCTCCATTTATTTCTGTCACGCACAGCCACTCTTCCTTGCTCAACAGACATCCCTCTCGCATCCAGCGCTCTCTTCACACTGTCCATCCATCCTATTCGTGGTCTTCCTCTCAGTCTTACACCTCTCACATCAGATCTAGTTATCTTTTTCACCAATCGCTCATTATCCATTCTCTCCATATGCCCAAACCATTGCAACACCCTCTGCTCAACTCTGCCAGCCATCTCCCGAACAACTCCAGTTCTCCTTCGCACTTCATCATTTCGCACTCGATCCATACGCGTCACTCCACACATACTCCTCAGACATCTCATCTCCATTACATTCAAACTTTTCCTCTCTGCTACACCCATATTCCATGTTTCAGCCCAATATAACGCAGTCGGTACCACAACACCCTCATACAGCCTTCTCTTTACATCCATTCTAAGCGAACGACATTTAAACACTTTTTTCATTCCTCCCAGCACCTTTCCTACTTCATTTATTCTGAACTTCACTTCTGCATCTATTCTTCCATCCACAGCAACATGTGACCCTAGATATTTAAAACAATCTACCTCCTCAAGCAACTCACCATTCAAAACTATATTAATCCCCCTACCATCTATCAACCTCTTACACTTCATCACTTTACTCTTATTCTCATTTACTTTCAATTTCCTCCTTTCACACACCCTTCCAAACTCCTCTACCAACTGTCTCAATCTCTCCTCTGAATCAGTCACCAGTGCAGTATCATCTGCAAACAGCAGCTGCTTCAGATTCCACTCTCCTCCATCAACATTTACCAGACTCAGACCACCTAAAACTTTTGCATTCACCTCCCTTACAACACCATCCATGTAAATATTAAACAACCAAGGCGACATCACACATCCCTGTCGCAGCCCCACTCTCACGGGAAACCAATCACTCACAGCATTTCCCACTCTTACACACGCTCTACTATTTACATAAAAACTTTTCACCCCTTTTAGTAACCTACCATCAAGTCCATACAATCTTAAAACAGTCCACAAAGCCTCCCTATCAATTCTATCATACGCTTTCTCTAAATCCATAAATGCCCAAAACACATCCTTGCCTTTCGCTAAATACTTTTCACACACTTGTCTCACAGAAACACCTGATCAACGCATCCCCTCCCTCTCCTAAAGCCACACTGCTCATCACTAATCACTCCCTCTGTACCCTCTCTAACTCTCATAATTAACACTCTACCATACACTTTACCTACAACACTCAACAGACTTATACCCCTAAAGCTAGTACATTTATACTTATCACCCTTGCCTTTATACAACGGGACCACACAAGCACTTGCCCAGTCAATTGGCACCATACCTTTCTCAAAGCACACATTCAATAATCTTACTAACCAGTCAACAATAGTCACTCCACCACCCTTCAGGCATTCCACAGCACACCCATCCATACCTGCAGCTTTCCCTGTTTTCATCTCCTTTACTGCCTTCTCCACTTCCTCCTTCGTGATCAAAGAATCATTCAACTCTCCCAACACATTTATTCCTTGCACCCTTCTATCTGCCACAATCTCAGCCACCCTTTCCTCCTCTACATTTAACAATCTTTCAAAATACTCTGCCCATCTCTTCCTTACTGCATCCATCTCAATTAACATCCTTCCATCCTCTGCTTTTACTCGTTCTTCCTTCCCAGACTCTCCCTTTCGCACCCTTTTCACCTCCTTCCAAAACATTTTCTTATTCTGTTGAAAATTCTCTGTCAGCCGCCTACCCCACCTCTCATCTGCTGCCACTTTAGCATCACGCACAGCCCTTCTCGCTCTATTCCTCTTTTCCTTATACCTTTCATATGACATCTCATCCTTCCTCTGCAGCCACACTTCATATGCACGTCTCTTCTCAGCCACAGCCATACTTACTTCCTCGCACCAACATTCACTTCCTTTTCTTACACCACCACCCACACGTCTCACACCACACACCTCATCTGCATGCCCCACCACATCACTCTTAAACAACTGCCATTCCTCCTCCACACTGCCATTTTCCCGATCTTTCACTGCGTTCCACTCATCTTTCAATTTCTCCTGATACTCTATCTTTTTCTCTCTTTTATCCAACTCACTCACTTTCAAAACCTCCCTGCCACATCTAACCCTCCTAGCTCTCACCCATCTCTTACCTACTCTTAACTTTCCCTCCACCAGGTAGTGGTCAGACATACCTCCACCCTCCCCTCTCAGAACTCTCACATCCAACAATCTTCCTATTACATTCCTAGACACAACCACATAGTCCATCAAGGCTCTATCAACAACCCTTCCACCCTCCTGTCTCACCCATGTATACTTATAAATATCTTTCTTCTCAAACAGCGTATTCCCAATCACCATCTCTCGCTCAACACACATCGCTATCATTCGTTCCCCATTCTCATTTCTTCCAGGCACACCATGCATACCAACTACGCCTTCAACTGCTACATTTCCCACTCTAGCATTCAGATCTCCCATCATTACCACATTCAAATTCGCTCCAAAACTCTGCAGACACTCATCAACATCATTCCAGAAAGACTCCCTCTCTTGTTCATCCCTTTCACTACCAGGCCCATATGCACTCACAAACACCCACAACTCACGTTCAAATTTCACTTTCACCCACATCAGTCTCGATGACACCTCCTTCCATTCAATCACACACTGCTGTACTTCCGGACTCACTAACAAGGCCACACCTTCTCTTGCCCTTCCTCTATCAACACCTGACAATCTTCCATTCACACTTCCAAACATAGATTCCCCCTTCCCTTTCATCTTCGTTTCACTCAAAGCTAACACATCCAACTTTCTTCTCACAAACATTCTCCCAATCTCCTCCCTTTTAGCCTCAATTGTACTACATCCACGCACATTCATAGACCCAATCTTCAGGGTACGGGGATAACTCCATCCCCCGTCCCTTTCTCTGGCCTGTCTCTTTTTAGGAACTAAAAAACAGAGGAGGGGGTCCCTAGTCCCCTCACCCCGCCCCTTTTAGTCGCCTTTTACGACACGCAGGGAATACGGTGGCAGTATTCTTCCTAACACAACCCGGCCGCAGAGTAGTAGCACCACCCCATAGTGCGGCCAGGTTGTGCCCCCCCCGCCACAGGGGGGGCATGCTCAGATGCGTCCCGGCCATGGAAGCAATTGTCATTCCAGGGAAAACCAAAGAAATACTGCCTGAAGGCCTCCCAATCTGCAGCTCCAAAGTGCCACTGTCGACGTTTCTTTGGAGGGTCCACATGCCTCACTAGAGCAATAGGACAGGTTAAGGTAATAAGGTTTTGATTGGCGGAGCCCAACAGAGAGAAAAAATTAACAGTTTATGCAGATGGATTAGTTGTAAGGATGAGGTCGTATGTTGGAGCTCTTTCCAAGTTGGTCAGGGATAAGGGTATGATGCTGAACAAGTTCCTCTAGGTCATAAAGGATCGAAAAGATTTAGGCTTGTTCACCAGGTGGATTAGTGAAAGGAGAGGAGAGCCAAAGGTGGCGATGAACATTGAAATTTCCTAGAATGGAGATATGGGAGAAAGGAGAAATGGATAGAATGTGTTCCATCATAAAAGTAAGATAGTCGAAGAATTTTTTTTAGTCAGTAGAACAGCTTGCAATCTTTGCTGTAAATGCGGTTGTTTTTGTGGTGGTCCCCTACCTTCTTCAGGTTATGGTCCTCCTCTGTTGCATTCTTGTGCATGTGATGATGGCCCCGCCACTACGTGAGAAGCCGAACAGGACAGTTTTGACTCTGGAGAGGAAGCGCGAGATAATGAGCAAGATTGATGTGGGCTGGACCACAGGACGCATACGGGAATATGATCGAGCCTGTTCAACATTGTTTGATATCAAGAAGTCACAGATCAAGCTTTCACAGTATGGAAAGGACTTCGGTGAAAGCACATGTAAGGGGAGAGGAAGGTCATGGCCCAGGCCTGGCATGCCGTACTCCACTGGTAAACATTGGTTTCACCAGCAATGCACTGTCGGTGGGCTTCTGCGTGGGACCAAGGTGAAGGCTACAGCTGAGAAGTTTGCACACCTGCATAATCTGCACAACTTCAGGGCTTCCAAAGGATGACTCTTTCACATCAATCTTCACCATGGACTTACAGGCTATAAGGCACAAGGCAAGGCCTTGGACATGGCAGCAGAGGAGGTAGACCCATTTCACCAGAAAGTGCAGCATCTGATAATGGACGAGGGTCTTGCCCTTGGCCAAGTCTATAATGCTGACGAAACTGGTCTGTTCTATTGCTCATTGTCCACCAACACGCTGGCAAAGGAGGAGAAGACTGCCTCATTTCAAGTTACCAAAACAATGTATCTCTGTTTTGTGCTGTGCTAATGCTATTGAGATGCACTGTCTCAAACCTGTTACTGTTGGGCATGCAAAACAACACATTGTCTCCCTGGGTTAATGGATTGCCTGCCTGTTGTGTGGTACCATTCTGTGAAGGCCTGGTTTACTGCTAAGATCTTCAGAGATTGGCTTCACAGACCTTTCATCAAGGAGGTCATCTGTTATCAAACAGTGGTCCTTGGTATAGTTTACGTCAAGGTGAAGGCACTCCTGCCCCTGGACAAAGGCCCCGTGCATCCACTTGAGAAGGATTTGGTTGCTGATGATGGGTGCACTAGGTACAGTCGTCAAACTTTCCACCTGGGCCACCTAGCTGCTAGAGATGGGTAACGGGTGCTGGCAACTGTGTATCTGTTTGTTCGTGTGTACATGCTCGACGAAAGTTCGGATCATCAACTCTCGTCTTCCGAAGTGAACCTCAGTTAGAGTTCATAGCAATATTCAGTCGACAATTTTTAGCTGATAGGATTTCAAAGGAACTTCTTGAAAGCATTGGATAATGCGAGTATTGGAAACAATAAGTAAAATAATCTAAAAGACCGCATCTTTACATATATTCCATATTTATATATGTATTCTTTTTCATTATCTCATGACAAACCCTAGCAAAAAATTGTCTACTGAATGATTTGGGGAAGAAGCGTCTTATGACCGGCCCTTACGGTAGAAAAATAAATACCGGTGTCTGTTCGTTTTGCATTTTGCCAGTCCTGGGCCGGTCGCGATTAAACATACTGAAATACCATTCTTGATCCGAGACATGATTAGATAAGTTAGGTCATTAACTGTTACAGGATTACTCATTGGGTGGATATTAATTTAAACTAAGTAGGAGAGATAGGAATTGTAGATGTCGGAGGTTGAAACTTGTTCATTGAGGCAGAATACTACCTCGAGTCAGCTAGTCATGAGTCGATGGGCGCTAAAGCTCCTAGGTTCGTGGGATTAAAAAAAAAAAAAAGTGTTCCAGCCTTTAATGATAATTTCATGTTCGTTATGTTGCATTTACGAATCACATAAGTAATATCACAGGCAATGGTGATATAAATCTGATATAAAATTCATGAATGAACAGCAATTGTGCTTAATATGACTGAAAGCTTTTGCATACTGTGATGGAGAGGTGGTGTCTTCATCTTGCTATAATGTGAGATAATGTTGCTCGGTGAAGAATCAATGAGCATGTAAATGTGTGACCTCACACATAAGCGGCACTGCTCACAATCATTTTTCATTGTAATGTGTAATTCAGTCATTTGTTAGATGAATGAAATATAATGGAGTACTTTAATGACCATAGTCATATGAAATATGATACGGTAAGTCATTATCATACCTGATATAATAGCTACATTCCACAACACTATGCATAAACTCTTTGCCTGTTGAGATGACAGTATTTTAGCCTCCTACCTCTTTGTGTTGCACGATAGAACACATAAAAACACTTACTTGAAGTACTACCAGCGAGGATTTAACCCCTTAACCGCGGGCTTGTTTTGCTTTTTCTTGCAGCTTCCACGGGCATATTCGCGCTCCGACAGATTCTCTAAAAATATTTGCCAAAAATCAGTTATTAGTCCTAGAATACTAAAATTATATGTGCTTATGGCACATAGCTTCAGCTTTCTCCTGGGGTGTTTGTTGAGCCTTCGTTGAGTACCATAGGACTTGTGGAGACCTCTGAAGTTGGGTAACGAAGTCTCCACTTTACACTTCCCGACAACCCGTAATATGATTACCACAGCCAGATATTATCACTAGATACACTATTCTATGATTCTCAAATAGTTTGGAATCCATACTCCAAAAAAAAAAAAAAACCCACTGTGAAAGCAATGAAAATTACAAGGGCATATGACCTTCCCACTTCCGATCGTTCGCCGCTGGTGTTTTGTTATTTATTATTCAAAAAAACACTCACAGTTTATATTTCTATTACTATATAACACTTATATATATATCTACAGTCTTTATCCATAAGTGTCCTTCAGTAACAGTAGTTTATTGTCACTGTAGGCATTCAATTTCTCTTTCAGTAAAATACGTAGCATTCACTTTCTCGTCCTGTATACTAGCATTGAGAGTGAATGTCACTTTCACCTTCACTCTCATAACTCATAGTATTCATACATGCTAGAGTGAAACTTTCACTTTCATTACTCCTAGTATATATACTCATATTCTTATAATACTACTCATTTACATTTCTATTTACGTTCTCTATATTATTTACATTATTTACATTTCTATTTAGTTTACACTGTGTTATGCACTGTCACATGAAGTAACTTATAAAACTATTTTCCACTGTTCGCTTATATTTACATTCATTGCTTTCACTTGCTGTTTACACATTATTTACAATTCCACTTGCACTGTTTTACTCAACAGAAAGATCAGAGTCACTCTCTATCAATTGTCAGCCCTTTACCTCTTTCCACATGAGGTTTAGTAGGGGGTAAAGGTCACAGGGCCCTTTGCATCGGGCTAAAAAGTGGCGGAAGTTAGCAGGAGCGAATCCGATGTACTCTCACCTTGAAAGATGACAGTTAACTGATAGTGGTGGGCCGGGGTGGCCTACCTAGGGAGAATGCATTACTGCCAACGTCAGCCTCTTGAGAGCTGCTAATATATAGCTGTGAAATGATTGACAGGAAATCTAGACAATACGTTATAAATTAGGTAGTTCCAGGTGAATGTAAATATCACTTAGGCTTCTCCCTTCCCTCCTTATATATATTTTTATTACGAGAATAGATTATACGGCATATTTCAAGGGGAAATAAACAGCGAAAATTAGCAAACGAGTGCACATGAGGTGGTGTCAGGTGATAATTAGCCAATTCCAGGTGTATGGTACTCTCACTTACCTTATTTGTTTCTTGTATATATTATTTGGTATAAGAAAAGGACATAGGGCTTATTTCAATGGATGAAATCAGTGGAAAATTCCAGGGAAGATTTACTTAGTGTGGAATACAGTGTGGTGGCCGGCAATAATTAGGTAGTTCCAGGTGAATGTAAATATCACTTAGGCTTCTCCCTTCCTTTCTTATATATATTTTTATTACGAGAATAGATTATACTGCATATTTCAAGGGGAAATAAACAGAAAATTAGTGAACGAGTGCACATGAGGTGTTGTCAGGTGATAATTAGCCAATTCCAGGTGTATGGCACTCTCACTTACCTTATTTCATTTTGGTATATATTATTTGGTATAAGAATAGGGCATAGGGCTTATTTCAATGGATGAAATCAGTGGAAAATTCCAGGGAAGATTTACTTAGTGTAGCATGGCCGGGCAGGCCAGAGGGGAGGGTAATGGAGGGGAGGTAGGGAGGGGAGTCAAGAACGGGGAGAAATGGCTAAATTGTCAACAATGGATGAGAGTACAGATGAGATTAGGAATGCTGACTAGTGTTGGACATTGTCAGTACTGATAGATGATACAAGCCACCACTTGAAAGCCCAGGTGAATTCAAAATAACACAGAATCGCAAAAGTGATGCCCTGCGGTATGATCCCTTGCTCCCAAGCATCATGAAAGTGACGCCCCGCGGTTAAGGGGTTAAGCAACTGGTAACAGTGTCTGAACATCATCCTAATATTTATTGGTCAGTGTCATTCATGATGGCAGGTAATCTTACTTGTAACTGGACGTACATGTTAGGTAAATGCATTCCTCTTAAACCTATATTGATAATGGTATTAAATGATATCCCTGTTATATGGAATTACTGATATAAGGAGAGAGTAAGAGAGAGAAAGGCTTGAAGCGATTCCAGTATATAGTGCATTAGCATGTTATGGTTTGTGTAAAAATAACATAGAAAATATAATGTTAAGTACTGTTAAGAATGCAAATATTTAGCAGAATGCTAATGGATCTCAAAATCTAGTTCGGCAATTATTATCACTGACAGTATGAAAAACGTAACGCCCCCACCCCCACCCTCCGGTGCCTGCCCTGGCCTTCACTATGCCAAGCTCCCCCTTTAAGCAGCTCTCCCACCGGCTCGACCAGTTACAGCAAAGTGTCTCATGGAATTGTTGCATGCCAAAGATTGCATGGACCAAGACCAAATAAGTGTAGTATGATATATATTATTGTATTATATATAATAGTATATATATATATATACTGTATATATATATATATATATATATATATATATATATATATTACCTTATAAAATTAATATAGAAATATTTATTTGGCCTTGGTCAAGGCGACCTGCGACACACAATTTTCCGTGCGACCAGTTTCATGCAACTGGCTGAGCCGATGAGAGAGCCTCCTTATTCCTGAGAAATTTTTCTCCCCACCCAACTCCATACCCAGCCATCTGTGGGGTGAACTGTGACTCTGACGGAGGTTCACTGCAGACAAAGAGTTGATCATTCGAACTTTCATCGACCATGTACACATGAGCAAACACATACACTGTTGCCAGCACCCGTTATCCACCTCTCACGGCTAGGTGGCCAGGTGGAAAGTTTGGCAACTGTACATACCTCTGCCACCTAATACAACTACTCTGATTCAACTAGTGGACCAAGAGTGCTGAAGTACATCAGGCACCCGCACTGTGACAGGGAGTTGGCGCCACTGAACCTGGCAATGGAGCTGCGGGCAGTCAGGGACGTTGCCATCCTTCTGCAGAATCATTGGTCCTATCATCAGACCAGGATCAATTTTCCTCAAACCTGCCACCCCCACAAGTGCCAGCCCATTCTCACCACAACCACCTCATTTCCTGACATCACCATCGGAACCGCAACCCAACGCATTGACAGCCGCTGAGTCTCCGTTTGATGAAAGGTTCTGAGATGGGTAGGCCACCATCACCACACGGCACGTCGCCACGCATTGCTTAGGTCCAGCAGGTAGAGGAGGAGGAGGAGGAGTTTTTTGACCCTTGCTAAACATGAAAGTTAGCCAATTGACCACATGGGACAACTGTACACCTGCTGGAGATGCGCAGGTTAAGAAGTTTGTCGTGCACTGGATGATACGTACCCGAATCGATTGTTTTTTTTAATGGCCGCGAACTTTAGTTTTTTCGTTGTTTTCTTGGTGTTTAAAATTATTTTGGATATTCCCATGGGTGTTCTGATGTCAAAATATGGCAGATTGACCTGCAAACAGTGTCAATATTAGGAGGGGTACTGTAAGTACACTAGTATATAGATAGGGTGTATTTTTTTTTTTTTTTTTTTCATGGTTTTCTTGGTGTTTGAAATTATTTTTGATTTTCCTGTGGATGTTCTAATGTGTACCCATACTATGTTGTACCCATACTATATACACCTAAAACCTATGTATATATGTATATGTGACCAGTACCATTGATGAAATCAGCACAGTTCTCTAAACTGCTGACTTAAGCTAAGGTTCCCACGCCCGCTGCTCGCTGTGAGTCAGTATGGGGCTAGAACTTCTATATCTGTGCTCTGTTAGAAGTCTAGTCGGCTCAGGAGGTGATGTAATGGTGAACGAGAACGTAGTCTCTTTGCGCTATGATTTAGAGCCCCTGGCCGACGTAGCCATAGCCCTTCCTCACTTCGCACGCCAATTGGATGAGATCAGGGCCCAACTGTCAACCATCGTGGGGAAACACAATCCTAATCAACCTTGGTACCCATTGTATCTCCCACTTTCTTGGCAATTGACTTACATCTATGACAGGTTCTCTCAACTAAATAACACGGTCTCCAGTCAGACACCAGTAGGTCGTTCACGTGTAAAACGAGGTCTCTCTGACTTGGGAGGTGAAATTCTTAGTGGCTTAATTGGTGTAGCTACAGCTCGTGACCTTTCAGACTTCAAATCCGACCTAGCTCACTTGGTCAAGGCCCTAGAATCTCAGAGTAGAGACATTAAAGTCCAACACACTACGTTGCAAAAAATTACAACCCACCTCAGTGAAGTCACTTACACTCTGAACAACTTCACAGACATTCTCAGACAACAGATTTCTAGGATTAATATTGTTTCTCAGCTCGTCTATCTAAAACTTCACCTGGGCAATCTCCAACTCTCTATTGACTCTCTCCTCTCTCAAGTTTCAACCTTGGTTCGTATTCTAGTTGTTGCTGTTGATGGACGTGTCACTGTGGACTTAGTACCTATTTCTGCTCTTCGCTCTGTATTGAAATGGGCTTACTCTACCTTCGACTTGTCTCCACTACTTTCTTTTTCCTCTCTAGAATTCTACTATCCAGTTCTTGAGGCAACCCTTCTTCCAAACTATGTCATGGTTCATATTCCTCTTCGCTCTGCCATCACCTTTAACCTCTTCCAACTTATTCCCTTTCCTTTCAGGTTTAATAACTCCCTAGTACAAGCCACTGTTCTCTCGGAATATTTCCTCCTATCCCATGATCATCTTTCCATTGCCTTTATCTCCTCAACAGATCTCACCAAATGTTCTTTCCTTACCCCTACGTCACGCCTTTGTGCAGCTTACCTTCTAACTATTTTCCCTAGTAGCGCCGCGCTCTGCAAGTCTGCCTTAGTTCTCAACCATTCTGTACACTATGCCTGTTCCTTTGCACCGGCTCCAGAACTTCCAGTTCATCACGCTCATCTCAACCACGTCCAGTATTTCTTTTTCACGGTTCCTGTCTCTGTTACCATCATGTGTCCTGGTTCTTCTATTCTTTCAGTGCTTGCTAATGGTCTCTATAAGACATCTGACTATTGTACAGTTAAATCTGAATCTGTAATCACTTATGCCACTCGTTACCACCAAGCTGTCCGCAATCACACCTATGACATCTTTCAACCACTCAACATGACTTTCACTCTACCATTTGATAATATCTCTATCACCTCTGCAAACTTGCGCATGCTAACCTTCCTAAATGAAAGTGACTTCATTATGGACCAGTTTTCTATGGCCTTCAGCAGTTCATGGGTACATCCAACAATTGTGTTTCCCCCAGTGGCCATCCCTTTGATAGGTTTCATTTTTATGATTTGTGCAATGCACTGTTGTGTACGGAAAATGGAACGCCGCCTTCAAGAAATCAGAATCGCAACAGGAGTTGTACAGTCTCCCCGGGCTGTAGAAAAAGGCAGTGTTTAATGTCCATCCATGGTAACTAAAAGTGCAGAAGCATCCCATTACAAGAAAATCAGAAAATAAATATAATATGTAAGAAATTTGAACAGAAACGCCTTACATTCTATTGAAAAGGTGTAACCAAATAGAAAACGAACAGTTCATGAGTAACAGAAAAATGTACTGGCAGCCAAAATACTATCCATATTTTCTACTAGTAGCATAACTATATAGAATATTTGTGGAACAGTCAATCTAGTGTGAAATTACTGAACCAAATATGGATTCATACGACAAAGACAATAGTAGTGTGCGTCATATAGTCGGATGGGATCCTTATAAATATAGTAACCTCTACACATATGTGCTCCACAAATGATATATTACCCTTCAGTCTATTCTTTTATTATTGTGCCTACGTACTGTGCATTTACATCATATGTCTATACACCCATTGTTATATTATTCCTATGTATTTAAATTTTTTTCTTCTTCTTTCACATGGCCATGTATTGTATGTACTATATTCCTGTGCCTTGCTACAATTCCTATGGATTGTTTTTATCAACCAATAATAATTAACCCATTTACTTATATACCTATTAAACACCCCCCACACTTTTTTTTTTTTTTCATAATTATTGAATTTCCACTGCATTCCTACCTTCATTGTGTCAGGAGATACCAATTCCATTTTTACGGGGGGAGTATTGTACCCATACTATGTTGTACCCATACTATGTACACCTAAAACCTATGTATATATGTATATGTAACCAGTACCATTGATGAAATCAGCACACTTCTCTAAACTGCTGACTTAAGCTATGGTTCCCACGCCCGCTGCTCTCTGTGAGTCAGTATGGGGCTAGACTTCTAACAGAGCACAGATATAGAAGTTCTCTCTGGAATAAACCTCCATTATACGTCACCTCAGATCTTTGGAATAAACCTGAGTGGGGAGAACGGGGCTATTGAAACAATATGGCAGAGTGACCGGAAAACACTGCCAAAATGAGGAAGGGTACTGTATATACAGGAGTTTATAGGTAGAATGTTTTTTGGTTTTCATAAAAAAAAAAAAATGTTTTTTCTGGTCTAAAAAATTACTTTCGATATTCATATGTGTGTTTCGATGTCTAAATATACCTGAATGACCGGAAAACACGGCCAAAGTAAACAGAGGTACTGTACTAATGGATTAGGTATAGGTTGGGGGTTGGGTATTGGTAGGGTCTGGGTATAGTAGGGGAGATACCGTATTGTTCATTATCTGGACATTGCCACTACTCGGATATGCCTTTGGCACCCTTACATTGGATAACTGAGGGACTACTGTATATATATATTGTTACGCTGTCCGCCTGTTCGTTCCCACGGGTGCAGCCGTTACAGCTGGGCTAGGGGATTATGCAGTATCCGTGTCATTCGCGGAGTTTAAATTAGCGAGTGTTACAAGTTCTTTTGTTTCTTTCGTTCCTGCCACTGAGGGCAATTTTATTTAATAGCATGCTGAGATTGCATTTGATTATTTTGATTGTTTTATGTGAGCTACCAGTGTATTTAATGATGTTTAGCTTGCATTAGAAGTACCAATTCATTATAGAGAGAGAGGGGCACGAATTTAAGTTCCTTAATAATTAATCTGATTCATGCATTCACTCTTGGCTGCACACGAGCCTAGCATTAGTGCAGTGTCTTCCCAACCAGCTTCAGTATCGTGTGTGTGTGCACACTCTCTCTCTCCCCAGTCATATTTTTGTGTAGAGAGAACACGTCGGTGTCTCTAAGCCGAGCTGGCGTTTTCCTTTTAAGTTCATTTTATTCTTTTGTTTGCTGACTGAGGGAAGTAGTTATTTTATTTGATTTTTGTGACCGTGTTGTCTTTGGAGGGGCAGGCTGGCTCACCGTGGTCCTCTCGCTGCCTTTATTAACGTTCCCCAACACACATACATACACACACACCCTTAACCCCTACACATTTCAATCCCATCTCCTTGCGCAAGGCTAGTGAGAGCTATCATGAGCTATCAACTGCGTTCCCCCTTGGACACGGGTTAAGTAGAAATTCGTCACCACCGGAAATAAGTGGAAGGTGTTCCTGTAGACTGTCTCGGGCGGTATTATTTCCGGTAGTGACGATAGTAGGCTAGATCCATAGGTAGGCTGTTCCGTTTGTTACTATCAAAGTACAGAGTGTTGCGTACTTAAGTGATAATTCTTCCGTTGCGCAGTTTTTCTCTAGTTTACGGAGTGTGAGTGCCGGGGTCTGCGTTATTTTCACAACGCAGTGGAGGCCAATCATCTAAAACTACCTTGTTGTCTTTTTGTAATAGCCCCAGGCTGTAACAGTGGCGACCTCGCCAGGATATCCTAACAGTGCCTTCTTCTTGCTAGGATATCGTTACCTTGGCGTTCTCTGTGCTTTGAGGTGAAGTTGAGTGTGAAGTTTCTTAGTCAGCATTAGTTATTTCATTATTCAGTACTGCCATTGAATTGTCGCCATGGAGTCACGCGTGTCTACATCAGAAGGCGTACGTGCTGAGTCACCTGTGGATAAGGAAAATATGGAACAACGAGAGGCACATAGCAAAGGTACTCCCCGTGTGAGCCCTGTGTTTAACCATGGTGCCGAGCTGCCTCGTTTTGCTACCCCACCATTACCATCTATGATGCCGCCGAGCCAGTTTAGAGCAGTTCCCCCAGGTATGTCTAGTGCTTTCCCTGGAGTTGTTCATTCCACTCCCATATACCCTGGAGCCTTGTCACCGGAGGCTCAGTTGCAGTTGGAGTTGAAAAAGATGGAGATGGAGATGCAGCGTGAAAAAATGCGATTTGAGCTGGAGAAGACTCGCTTGGAGGTGACTGCTAAAAGGTCTACTTCAGATACCC
The DNA here is from genome assembly GCF_032717465.1 of Coenobita brevimanus. NCBI lineage: Eukaryota > Metazoa > Arthropoda > Malacostraca > Decapoda > Coenobitidae > Coenobita > Coenobita brevimanus. Next base: position 10,982,990 of record NC_136986.1, on the reverse strand, counting down.
ATACCTCAGGCCGTGCAGAGGATAGGGAGAGTTGGCTCTCAAGGACTCTGAAATTAGTGCCAGCATTTGATGAGTTGAAGGTGACAGAATGGTTTGTCAGCTTTGAAAAGAAGGCTAGGGAGTTTGAGTGGCCCAGGCAGCGCTGGGTGGGCTTGGTATCTAATGTGCTGAAGGGAAAAGCTTTGGAAGCGTATAATAAGATGAGCCCTGAGGATATAGATGATTATGATGAATTTAAAGCAGCCATTCTGAAGGCATATGAACTTAGACCAGAGGCTTATCGGTTGTTGTTCCGTGGTGCTCAGAAAAGACCTGCTGACACCTATAGGGCCTACGCCAGGTATCTGGAGGAGACGTTAGACGAGTGGTTGCTGAGTGAGAGCGCCACTTCGTATAACGATGTGCGTGAACTGCTTTTGATGGAACATTTTACCAACATGGCTGACAAAGAAATTGGTGTTAAAATTAGGGAGAAGAGATTTAAGACCTTGAAGGAAGCAGCAACGTGGACTGATGACCGGGTGTTGGCCTTGCGGAGTATGGGGGTCAAGTATGCTAATTTTCAGCATTCCAGGGAGAGGACTGTGAGTGGTCCAGCCTGGGATAAATCTCCTGTGAATCAGTCCAAGGGAAGTCCAGAGGAGAAAAGGAATTCAGGGAAAAAGAGCCCCGTATCCAGTTCGAAGCTACTTTGTTACTTTTGCAAACAGAGTGGGCACATCAAGCCTAACTGCCCTAAGTGGAAGGCCTCCCAAAATGCCAAACCAGTGGCACTAGTTGTAGGTTCGAGTCAGGTGAACGAGAGGAGTTGGGAGAGTGGTAACGGTGAGGGAGAAGTCTGTGGAAAGCTGGAGTGCAGCTGGCTGTGTTCGCTGCCAGCTCAGGCTGAAAAAGTTACCCGACATGCTACGCCACCTCCGGATGAACTGCCTCAGAAATCGTCCCTAGACTGGTGTAAACCTTTTATGTGTCACGGCACAGTGAAAATTCATGGGATCAGTTATCCAGTTACTGTGGTTTGTGATACCGGTGCACAACAGTCTGTGTGCAGAAACGTGACTGGAGGGCCTGTAAACTCAGGGAAGTATGTGCTGTGTAGAGACATGAACTCAGATGAATACTATGATTATGTTCATGTGGAACTCGATTGCCCCATTGTTCAGGCTGCAGCTCAAGTAGCTGTTGCTGATGTAATGCCAGTAGAGGGGGTTGATTTTCTGCTGGGGAACGACCTGGCTGGGGAGAAAGTATTTCCATCTCTTCCCCCACCAGTTGTTGTGGCAGAGAAGTGTTTTGACGCCCCAGAAATTGGTATTGAAGTTGATGCAGAAGTGGAAGCCATGTTCCCGGTCTGTGCAATTACAAGATCTATGGCACAGGTTGCAGCCTGGGAGGAAGAACTGGCGAAGTCACAGGTTCTTGGGGTCGACTGTGATGAGGCAGGGCCACCAACGGAGGAACCTAGTGAGCAGGGTGTTGCTGTGGTGGGTGAGGAGAGTGGGAATGCGTGCATGGGCGCCGCCCCACTTCCCACTCAGGACACTAGAGGTGGTGCTGAGTGTGTCTGTGTGGGGACTGAACCCAGCCCACCGACTGAATTAGAAGAATTTCAGGACGCTGGGGTCGACTGCGGGGATGCAGGACCACCGTCAAACGCGCCTGAGGAACAGAGTGTCACTGTTGAGGGTAGAGGTGATGATGATGTCAGTGTGGAGTCTGACATTCCTCCCCCTGTCGAGTGTACTAGAGGTGGCGCTGAGATTGATCGCCCTTCGCAATCCAGTGTCCCGACCAGTCCCTTATCTCAGTCCTCAGTAGAGCTGGCGGGTGTTGGGCCAGCAGAATTGAGGGTGAAGCAACAGGAGGATGTAACATTAAAGCCCTTGTTTGCTCGAGTAGGGGAAGAAAGAAGTATGGAGTGTGGTAAGGAGGAGTTCCTGATTAAAGACAATGTTTTACATCGCCGATGGACGCCCACTGGCGCCACGGTGGATGGAGGAGTGGGTGAGTTAGTGCAGGTGGTGGTGCCTGTGCAGTATAGGGTGCCGTTAATACAGTTAGCACATGAGGGACCTTTAGCAGGTCACCTGGGAAATAGAAAGACAGTGCAGTGCTTAAGATATAACTTTTGGTGGCCAAGTATGCCGGGACAAGTTGCTG